>NC_084593.1:31575412-32175412 GCF_033807715.1 Cololabis saira
TGCTCTCCTGCCATTTTCCACATGGCGGAGCAGGGAATGGGGCTTTGTGCAGTTAGGCCCCATACCCCATGTCAAAAATGGCTCCTCAGCCTCTTACCCCACCCCCTGCTCCTCCTCTGAGACTCCCAAATCCAGTATCTGAACTCTGGGGAATAAAAAAAAAAAAAAAAGATGGAGTGTATCTAAATGTACTTGTTTAGAAAAACACACATAGATCACACCAGCGTAAAGAAGTGCAGTCTAGGGTTGAGTGGATATTCATTTCGTCCCATTTGGCGCTGATGCACACACACACACACACACACACACACGGCACGGGATCCTTGCAAACAATTGCATGCTCACCTTGCAAAGAGCGAACTTGAAACAAACTTGTCCTGACTAACACACTCCAACATGTGCACCCGGGCAGATAATTACCCCAACAGCTTCTGGAGACCAGAATGCTCATGTGGGCCCCGTAACTGCTTTAGACAAGGGCCACGGCGCACCAAGGACATTCCTCCTTTGTCAGTCTCCATGTATTTGTTTTACTGGACTCAATGAACTTGATCTGTGGATTAACAGTTTTATTATGTGTTTTTAGGGAACTTAACTGATAAGTACAGAAACCTAAAAAAAAAAGTTTTTTTTCGTTTTTTTTTGTGTGTACAACATAATTCCACCATTTGCTGAAGATATATCATAGCATAATAACTCTATAGGCCACATGTGTCAATGTATTATGTAATGTCAAAGAATTTTCCTTGAAAAGAACACTTTAATAAACTAAATGTTTCCCACTGTTACTTCTTGCCACGGTTTCAGCAACTCATCCATTCTGAGGATGGTGTTGAGCCATTTTTGTTCTTTTAGCTTGCTATAATTCTGGGGCTACGAAATCCTCACAAAATGACTGCGTGTGCTGTGAGTCAATACCAAAACGATACAGTGGCTGAACACCAATCTAAAGACTGGCTGTTCAGTCACCAACCCTTTCATATGTCAAAGTGTTATTTGAAAAGACACTGAGCCCCATATTGTCCCAGAACCACTCATTGGTGTGAGATCACAGAGAAAACAGCAATGGGTACAATACAGAATGTAGTGTGCAAGAGACAATAAGAAGAGCTATACGGGTATTTGTGTGGATGCTTGAATGGGAAATATTTTAAAGGGTTTTTATGAGGTTAAAACATGCAAACATCCATGTAGGCCATTTAGCATTTAGCTTTTGGAAAAATGTATTATAAAAACTTGGATATTTCCCACAAGCACACCCACACACACATGCCCTGCTCTGATCAATTTGACAAGTGTGTCATGCTGGCTGTATCTGAGAACTCTGCAGTCTTGAGATTTTAAAGCCCTTGAAAACAAGCAAAACAAACTCTCTCAAAGTCTTAAGAAGGGGTCTAATCACCCCTCATCACAATTAAGCATGGTGGACAGCAGCTCCAAACATTGGGGTGACATCCCAAAAGTGTGTGAATGGATTCTACATCCCCCAACCACAATCGCGAGCACCCTTAAATCACCAGCACACAGACCTACATTCACAGGCCGGGCTACAACACTGCAACCCAGACGGTTTCGTTTGCACTTTATCAGACCATACAAAACAGCAACGCCTCATTGAGCCACAATTTGCTGCTAGTTTCCTACAAGGAGCAAAACAAAGAACGGGGCGGCCTGGTCTTCCTTTTTGTGCCAAAGCAGCGGACCAGACAGAGAGCGCACACACACACACACACACACACACACAAGGAAGTCCTCATGCACACTCAAACACATAGCAAGAGTAGGGGACGTACAAACAGATAAAAATGTGTGAACGGCAGAGCAACACACTCAAAGACACGTCTGTCACATCTTTCAAAGAACAACATGAGTAAGATGTACAGCCACTTCAAGACATAATAAAAAAAAGAGACATTGCACACCTGCAAAATACACTTGTTACAAGGGAATGTATGTGTAGAAAGTAGAAAATAATGTTTATAGACTAAATGAAAATACTCCAACTTTGATTTCTTAGCAGTGAGCAGCCACGATAGGGAACAATGGCTTGTCCTCACAATAGGGTCACGTAAAAAGAAAAAAAAAAAAAAAAAGCACTTGAGGGGGTAAAAAAAATGCTTCTGCTGGGGCATTTCTCCTCTTCTCTCCTTCTGCTTAACCCCGTGCCTCTCTGTCTCTCTCACTCTTCCTCTCCAGTTTTACTATCACGATAATTCCCGAGTGAGTATGGGAGTGTGTTTTGTGTGCGTGAGCCAGTTGAGGCCAAAGTCCTGTTTGTGCATTTGTGTAGTCATGCGAAAGCGCGTGTGAATGAGTGGGTTGCTCATGGATGAGTGCTGCAGCGGTGAGTGTGCTGAGGGAGACAGAAGTCTGCAAAGCGAGAGGGGCTTACTTCGAGTCGGGCTATCAAGCAGACAAAAAGCCACAATTAGGAAGTCTGGCTGTTGTTGCCCCAGCACACACAACGCAGACAAATAAAACGAAAGCCTGCAAACTCCTGCAATTACCTCTGGAATGATAGTAATGCAAATGACAAAATAATATGTGACGATTAAAGGCGCCACAAATATATATATATGTATAAAAGATTAAATACACAAAGGCAAAATAGCTGCTGCACAATACATACACATGGCCAGACTCATTAGCATATAAACTGAGATGAAAACGTGTTCTCAAGTTCAATACTCCTCAAAGAATTCCTTATCAAACTACAGTGATGTGCATCCTATCACCCCCCCATTCACCACCACCACCCCCAACCCGTTCACCACCACCCCCCCTTCCCTTCAGCCTCCTCCAATATACTGCAATTTGAAACAGAGAAGAACAGCCCCTCTGGCAGAGTACATCACGTTGCCATGACAACCTGGAGAGGTACAACTCCTGACAAGAAGGTGCAGATGATGTGCCGATTGTGCCCAGTGAGTGAGAGCTTCCATCGCTTGAGGTGGTCCCTCTGTTCTCCATCTTACCCCACTTTAACTGTGCCATGCCGCCTTCTCGCTGGCAGCTGTTGTTCTTGGTGCCGGATGAGCGTGTGTTGTTTAGTCTCTGTGTGTGTGTGTGTGTGTGTGTGTGTGCGCGGTGATGAACAAAGTACGAGAGTTTTTGGGGTCTGTGGGACAAGATGCCGGTCAAGCCCGCCACTTCTCCTCCGTCCTGCCCGTGCAGTGAAAAGGGTCAGAGATGAGCACTAATTGGAAGTGGCGCGGTGATCTGATGACACTGCAGGGATACTTTGGTTTGTCACAACGTGTAAAGGCCCTTGCATTTCAAGGGTGGCTGCACTCAAGTAGGAGTTAATCAACGCTCAGCTTAACGAAGACCTTGCAGGACAGGGCACTGTTGCTGATTTTGGGGTAACTGAGGATAAAATCAATGAGACGGGATACATTTACCTCCACTCCTGACTTTGAAGCAATTTCAACACAGGAAATACATCACACAAGAACTACAGATATATGCTGTCAAGACTGTCATCCAGAGCAGTTAGAGCGGTAGATGAGAGTAGTATTTTGGTGTCTTACCTCAGCCATAAGATGATAGCAGGCACAATCCCTTTCAGCAGACAGTCATAACAGAAAGCCTGTAAAAGTGAAGATAGAGCTGCATAAGCACAGAGCATTAAACATGGTCAGAAACTGGAATTTCTATATGTAATGGATTTCACAGTATCTTCACTCCCTACAGCTTATTGTGCTATTTCCCTCGTGTTTCCTTAAAAACATGAAGACATTTAGAATCCATTAGAATATTGAAGAGAAGAAATACTGTATGTTTATGTACCTGACATGTCATAACTTTCTTAGGTAACAAGTATCAGTTATATTACTCTTCTCATGTTTAAACCCATTCTCCTCTCACTGTTTTAGACTTACTTTCTTTTACCCACATGCACATTATCAGACTCCCACTCCAGTGCCATGCAGTTACTTTTAAAGTTGTGACTAAAAGAACTACATTGGGGCCAATATATCAAAAACACCCATGCAGACTTGAAGTCTTAACTGTTTGTTGGGCATAGCCATGTAGGCTTTCTCAATGGAATTGATCATTGTGATCAATTGTTTTTTACTGACAATATTATTTCTCTCAGATCGTCTTTACATCAAAACAGCTGAAAGGAGTTTTTCCTACTGAAATATATCACTTTCAATTTCATTTCAAGGATCACATGATTACTTTCAGGAAAGTCAGCTCATGCATGCAGTATCCCATCACCACCTGTACCTTTTGAATCCTTTCCCAGTTGTCTCTTGCAATACCCGTCACACATCAAGAACAGTGATGCATTTTGGGATACACTGAGAGCACTTCATATGGTATAAGAATTTCCATATTTGGACAACATGGCAAATTGGAAACCACACTATGTAGCATTCTATATAGTGAGTATAGTGGGGTGATTTTAGACACAGCCCATGCTTTAAACATCACACCTCAATGTGTGCAGCAGCTAGAAAACTGTACCTTAATATTTACTTCAACTCAAAAATGTAGCTTCTCCTGTAATTTTAGATATGTGTATGCATGGTTTTGTGTGTCTATATTCTTCACATTCCAGTTTATTTGAAAATGCAAAGAAAGGAAAGCCACACATCCAAACATTTTTCATGGGATATTCCTATATCAAATGAAGTTAAAGCATACTCCATAAGAAAGGAGTCAAGTTCTTATGAATGCATTTTATGATCATGTCGTCTGGAGAAAACAGAGAGAGCAGAGCTGGGCTCAGAGAGACAAGGGCCGCCACAGTAAGGTTAAGGGCTCAGGTATGCTTTCTCATCTTTCATAATGTGAAATAATGTGCAGAATATTGCATAATATTAAAAAGAAAAAAAGATCCCCATGTCTGGGATACAAGGCACACTGAGGTGGAAGGATTAGAGTCGGGGATAAGAACCTGAGACTTCAAATGGCAATGCACTTGTACAGCAAACAATGATAAACTTGATGGCAGAGGCCCCAGCTTCCAAACACACACTCTGACCAACCAGTATCTGTTTATTGCCCTCCCTCCCTCTGACCCAACAGTTAAATGACATTTCTGCCACTGATTGCTTGTCCTCTCCAAGACGACCTTGTGTTTCTCTAAGTGAAATTAAGATCTTTAGATGGCAATTTACCTTGCAAACACACCATGCAGATCGTGTTTGCTGTGACGGGGGTCTGCGGGGTCTGCGGGGTCTGCGGGGACTGTGGTTGGTTGAAGGGCCAAGGAGGGAAGAGTGTGTCTCTTCTGCCACTACACATACATAAACATACACACCACTAAACCCTACACCCACTGACTTTTGTCACCCACACACATCCCCACGCCTCCAACCCCTGGAGAGTGCGTCCACCTACTGACCTCCTCCAACAGGGGGGTCAAAGGGAATTTAACACGAGTGTCCCACATTCCTTCAAGGTGATAATTGCCGTTGCTGCTGGCAGGGGGCCATCAGATGCAGGGTAAACAAGCAAGTGACTCTACGTGCCCCTCTTTCCCACCCAGCTAAACAGTGTGCTTAACTGTGACCCGTGTAAATGATGCCATCAAGCCCGTCCTGACAGCACGTCACCCGTCACATGTTTGGTGTCTGTGCACCCAGGTGCGTCAGTTAACGTTAACTAAACCGTCAGCAAGACAGGCCACTTCACACGTCCTGGCAGCTGCAAGCCTGAAACTGCAAGAGTTTAGCTGTATAAATTGACTATAAAACGAGAGCTCAGCTACACAGAGGAAGCACTGAGAGCAAAAGTTAAGTGACAACAAATGTGGAGGCTACAGCTTAATCACACCTCTCCATCTCCTCCTCAGCTCAGCAGATCTCGGAGAAGGAAACAGCCTGAATGGAGTTGCAGAAAAAGGAAAAGTTCAATTTGAGTCCAACTTTTGTCTGAAGATGTTTCCCTCGATTGTGCTCTGCTGCATGGACCCCCCCCCCCCCCCCCCCCCCCCCCTCTCACTATCATTACACTGTTCAAATACAGATAAAAAAAAAAAAGAAAAGAAGAAGACGGCTCTCTGAAAATGTTGCGGCTTAATTTGAATAACAAAAATCTCACTGCTGGGGTCCAAAGATATCAAAGCGCACCTGAAAGGCTGGTGGCATATGTTTGTATTACTTTCAACAAAATTCATAAAAGACCAAACCAACAATTAGCTCCTAACGAATATTCAAATATTGTTTTTGTAGCCCTATTTCCTCTTTACTTGTTAGAGAGGTGTTATAATGCCTTTTCAAGGACTTTATCAACGAAACAAAAGGAAAAGCATTCTTTAAAATAATAATCCAGGGAAGCGAGTCTTCCTTTATGAAAAATATAAATATATATCTATGGTCATTGTCATCTTGTAAAAAGTGTGTTTTTGTCCGTGTGAAATCTCTTGGACACGGGAAAAATAGGGATAAAAATGAGGAAATTGGCTCAAATGGGAAACATAATTCTGCTACAAAACATTCTGCTGTTGGTGGATGAGGTACGCCAGGAAAATAATGTAGTGGGAGAATTTATTGTTATCCTGTCAGTAGCAGAAAATGGAGATGCTTGGAGGGAGCCTCCAAAGAAAAGCGATGCCAGATTTCATCCTTGCTGTTTGTTTGCAGCCCTGATAGACACGAAAAGGAGAATGTGTGATTTATAATCGAAGATTTAAAATCAAATAATTTCCCAAACTATTCTGTTCTTTGTTATATTGCATAAAGTAATATACAAATAACAATATACACACACAGGTTTTTTTTTACAGGGATAATCTTTGATTTAGAATAAATATAATGGTTTTCATTCTTATGACAACCATTTTTCATAAGAATGATTGTTGTTGAATGTTTATGAGTTGAACTGCAGGGTTGGCTTTTGTCTTTCACTTAAGTCCAAAATGTGGTTCGGTAAAAACAGGCCCTGTTTTTTGCCCACATGTGGTCCCTTTAGCGGCACGCTAAGGCTTTTGGAAGTTATAAAAGCCAAAAGGGTGATTAAAAAACAGAAATAACGGCCTCACAAAACTAGGAATGTCTTTAACTGCTACAGCAACTCCAGAATTGTTCAGAATCAGACTCCCATTAATATGAGCAATTATTCCACTTCCTCTTGAACTGGCCACATTATAGAGGGTTCAACGTCATTTTCAAAGGAACTGGCCCAGGGAAACATGAGAAGCATGGGCAGGATGTGCTGTAGGTTTATGATTCATGTCTGAGGACGACCCGGGAGGATTTTGTTTGGACCATATCTAGAGCTATGCTGACCTACACTACCACTTTTGCATTGTTGGAGTTTAGTGGATCCCTCCAAATCCGGATTAGAAAAGCCAAATATACAAACACCTTCACCTCCCCTCTATTTCTCACATACACTAAGAGGAAGGAATAGGTTGAAAGAGTAACCGTTGGCTGCTGTCTGCTTGCTAAGCCTGCCCAAACCCCAAACCCCATCACTTTCCCCATTACTAGAGCTTCATGGCTTTTTAGAGCTCTGTGCTTTATCTGGGATTTCACATTTCCCAGGCAGCCACTTGACATGGGCTCACCCGGCTGCCAGCAATCAAGTAGCAGAGGGCAGCGGTGGCAGAGGCCAGCTGAGACTTCAGGCAGCACCTTGATTTGAGAATTGCACATCACAGCCACGGGCGCACTAAGCTGAAGTAATTACAGGCCACACATCTCATCGTGCTTCCACCTCTACAACCCCACATCTTACACTGACCTGGCATAATAGGTAAGGGGAAAGGGTGCATACAGTGGGATAAAGATATGGAGAGGTGTATTCTGAAGATATGGATCTCTCACACATATACAAAGGCATTCAGTGCATGGCAGAACAGAAGAAAGGAGTGATAACAAGGACTTTGTCGCATATGAAACATCCTATAATGTTTTAATTTATGTCTGTGAGCTTTGTTTGTGTGGGTGCCTGCACCTACAGTGCATGCATTGTATGTGTGTGTGCCTAATTGAGAGGTAAGCACAAAAAAGTTGCCTTTAAAGTTACCAATAAATATCCTGCCAGTAATGTTAAACACCTGCCCGTAAAGCTCAGAGGAATGCTAAATGAAACCAAGTTGCAGAGCCTGTCTCCTGTCTGGGGTCTAAAGTCAAGACAGCAGGATTTGTAATGGCTGTAACCAGGATTATGGAGTTCAAGCAGAACAGCCAGGAAGCGAGGAAGAAAAAAAACAAAAACTTGACGTGGTCAGCACCACTGCTTTTCCTCCCTCTAACGGCCGGCACAATGAGTTGTGTGTCTTTATAGCAGAGATACATTTCAGATTATTCGTAGACTTCGCTGCACAGCCGCCTCTTGGCATCAAAAACATGTCAAAACACATCATGGCAGGATTTTTTTATCACTGCCTTCAGAGCTGAATGATCAAAGCTCCTCCAGGAGTGTTGTATAATACCAGTGGACACATGGGTGTTTAACCAAAAAGTGTTCCCAATTTCTTTGTGCATGCGTGAGCCAGATAAACTAGGACAGATGATTACTGGGACTCAGAACATGCCGCTGTGGTCTCCCCACCATTGTCTCACACACCAGTAACCACCTCATACACACATGCTGCCTGTACGCGGAAGAAAATGTGTGTGTGAACGCAATTACTAATCTAAACGTTGAGGCAGGATGACAATCTGTATCCTGGCTGTGTTTTGGAGTCTCCAGAGGTGAAAGACTGATCTGACCCTACAACCCCAGAGATGCTGTCATTTGGCCTCTGCTCTGGTTTCAACCCCCTAAACTGCTGACGCCTTCCTCATGCTGCACCTGTCGAGTGCCAAAAGACCCCCTACCGAGAACCTTTCACCAGTGAGAATATATGGCCCTTCTCCTGGGTCCAGTCTGGCTAATTACCACTGGCCTCAAACTGTCCCCCAAATGCCACACCGGGACAGGGCGTTTAGCTGCCACCCCGAGGCCTGACTCCAGCAGTTGTTTCTCCTTCTGGTGCCTTTCCGTGCCTGAACAAGGGCCAGAATAGGCTGACCGTGCACAAGCATTTACCTCCAGAGTCACAGGCCGGCCCATTCAGCCCAGAGATTAAGCACTGCTGTCTACACGCAGCATGAAAAATGAAGCTATCACTCCCGACAGGCAGGCAGCAGCCGCATGAGTTATATACACCAGTAATCCCACGGGCGGCTGTGCCCGCGTGCCAGATGTATACAGCAGTACTGTACAGCTCATGCATTATTTCGCAATGCAAAAGAGTTACTTACAGTCAGTTAAAGATTTTTTAGAGGGTCTTAAGTACAATATATTCATCTTTTTAAAAGTGACGTAAAAAGCAGAGTGGGCCAAGTAGCAGGAAGTGGAATGTGGCACTTTGTATCTAGATATGCAATACATGCAAAGAGGGATATTTGTTCAGTCAGACATCAATATACTTGAAAGATTTTGCTCATGCTTCACTTCAATTTATGCATTGAAGATGTTTCATATTTGAAAAATGTAATAAGTGAACAATATCTAAATGTGTACCATTTAGCTGGCACTACAGTCTATATTCTATATTCATTTCACATTAACATTTTGATGTGTATATTTTTGAATCAGTGTGTCATAATAAATAATTGTTACCTGTATAAACTATGATCTCTGCGTCTGATGTCAGGCTTGAGGGACAACAGATGGTGCATGCAGGCTGTTCATCATCTACGAAAGTCCATCTGTCTGTCTGACATCAAGCTGCTTTTATTAGACGAGACATCTAATCACAATTATTTTGAGGATTCTAAAATGAATTTACTTTAAGAGATGGATGTTTTATTTTGTGCTAGAGCATTATCAATGAAACCATTTGTTGTGCAGCTTGATAAGACTATTCAGTGAGTATATGTGTATCTAAATGTGTAGAGATAGTTCCACGTGGATTTACAGTAGCTACTGTGTAAAAAGTCTTAGGCGCCCCCAGGCTGGTTTTCTGTGTCTTTATGAAGGTACAAATTAAAAATACAATGACCTAACTGAGAACCAAGCACAGATTTGGCTCGTTTTAAGGAAGCTGTCCCGTACACGTGTTTTAATTATATTAATGATGATCCCCTAAAGCGGCTGGAAGTTAAATATGAATGCATTTGTGACTTTTGCATAGTTCCTCGTGTGCTGTTTTTCATTAGCATATTTTTCAATATTTTTTCCTCATTTCAAAGACTTTTGTAGTAAGCACGGATTTCTCCTCCTCAGTTGTGGGGACATTACAGTCCGTGACACTGCATCTAAACAGCGTGGGCTGTACCTGACTCGAGGGTGGATAATAAAGCCTGAATTATGGTTCTGCGTTAAAACGACGCAGACCCTACGCCGTAGGTTCTGCGTTGGTTTAACGCGGGAACCATAAATCAGCCTTTACACACACACACACACCACGTGACTGCAGTGCTCTCTGTCTGGATCGCAGCAGGATCTGTCACAGCCTCCCTGCTGAGAATAACACACACGCACTGGACGGATAAAAATAGATGCATTCATATGTTAAGGAGCCGCTCAACATACACATCCAACTTGTTAAACTTCGCGTAAAGCGCGTTCATGTCTTTACTTTTATTGTTTATTTTACCTCTTTTTTGTCACCGACACATATTATCCCACCTCACTGTAGTCTTGACACCGCTACAGAACTGACTCTTGTCCCCTCCTGCACCTGCTGTCTGCTCTATCGCGCCACACACACCTCATATGACGTCTCTTTTTTGGAGCAGCATCGACTCAATTCTTCATTTGCACATAATAACAAGTCAGTCCTGTCGCCTGTGCTGCTGCTGCGTCACCGGCTCAGACTGGGGGGCAAACTGTGGCACCACATCTGAACTTGCAGGAATGAAAGTGACGGCATTATTAAAAGCACCCAGTCAGCAGGCGACTCACTCAGCCACGCGTGCCATGCGTGCGTGCGTCTGTCCGTCTCCCTGCATCCATGACAGAGCATCACTATAGCGCAGCCGGTTGCAGATGGCATCGTCCCTGTCTGACAGTCACCGGTCCCGGACATCCCGGACGGCTCGTCCTGCGACATATTTTTAGTTTGGACCCGTTGATGTCACTTCCTGCCGGCCGGGGTAAGCCGGTGCCAGTAAGCCCGGGGATGCGCAGGGGTGTTCGGAGAGAGCAGAGAGCAGAGAGGAGAGCGAGGCTGCTCCAGCCAAGTTCAGGAGGTCAGGCGGGAGCCAAGGGTCCTTGCGCGCGGCAAGAGGCTGGTTACTCTTTAAAAACGACGGATTTCCTCCCATCTGGATCATCCCGACAGTGTTTCTATACTTTTATATAACTAGGCACATGCACAGCCTCCTACACCCACCCCCCCATCGGGATGCGCCGGGACGGTTCATTTCCTGGTGTGCTGTACGCATTTACGGCCGCGATTATGCAATGAATGAATTGTGCAAATACAAGCATAAACTACTGATGTTGTGGCAAAGCACATTTGGGACTGATGTCGTTTCTTACCTGAATGAATTGTACAAATACAAGCATAAACTACTGATGTTGTGGCAAAGCACATTTGGGACTGATGCCGTTTCTTACCTGTTGAGGCCAAATTAAAACGAGTGGAGCTAGAATCAGCTTCAATCGCTCTTATTTCGTTAAAAATAATACTATTTCTTATTATTATAACTACATTCTGGCCTATTTGGCCTCTTTTCCTCACGCTGTTTAATCTTTGAAGCCAGGCATCGCTTTGAGAAGTCTTTATGTCCTCTGACACCCATTCAAGATTAGGAGTCGAAATGAGGACACATATTTTATTGAGTGCCAGGAGCAGAATGATTAGTCAATGTGGTGGGCACAGTGAGGTGAAATGTGAGATGAGTGACAGAAGCTGGTCTGAGAAAGAGCCCTGCCAAGAGCATTATCTTCTTCCCTCACCCAGGTCTCTCCTCTGTACCTTTGAACCCAGGCCCAGCAGCCCATCTCTGATCTACAGAGGGTCTGCCATTACCCCCACCCACTCGTACAGGCCTCGGCGATAGATGAGCATCAGCATGCCAATACTTCGCCATAGTTCAAATTTGCTTCCCAGGATTGAGAATTTAAGAGGATGTGTGAAGTTCAGAACAACAGTGTGGTGCCTGATGCCTGCAAGCATCCCCCAGCCTCTTGCCGAGAGCCTGACAATCCAAACATTAATATTCCGGACCAGAAACTGTGTCAACAATACAACCCCTTCCTCCATGTCCTCTCTGACTGACAGGAGCGCAGAGGACTCCGAAATCTGCAGCCTTTGGGTGTAAACTTTCAAAGATTATTCACACATTGAATATTCTGGGTGGAGGGATAGCCAATTTGTGCCACCTCTGATCACTACAGATGAGTATTTGCATTTAGCTAAGCATGAACGCAAACTCTCAATATGAATACAAAAGTGTTAAACCTTAATTGCGTGCTTAAAAGTTAACCTATAGTAAAATGTTGTGGCTACTTCAGCCGTACAATAAAATCCTTAGAATCCTTTTTATAGAAGGGCAGGCATACATTCAATACTAACAAACACTTAAAATGTAATCATTTTTCATTACTATTTCAAACTTCTGCAAAAGATATACATAAATAAATGTATCACAAACAGGAATAATGGAGATGTGTTTGTCTTTGCTATCTGGATTTGTTATATTTATGTGTCACGGTGATTCAAAGAAACAGGATTATGTACAGTGCATGAATGTGAGTAAGGCAGGCATATATCCAGGATATGTAGGGTTGTGGGAGCACACAGAGCCTGTACACAGCACCCATGTGTGTCATGTAGTATTTTTTGATAGGTTGGTGTTTCTCATGTGGCTTTATTGACTGTGTACTATTGGCTGGATTATTTAGGGGGACTGTGACAGGCAGGAGGAGAGGCAGGGAAGCAGGCAGTGCAGCCTAGTGGCAGAACAGGGGGTGTATAGTGCAGAGGAGTGTGCACTGTGACTCACAGCACAGACATCCTGCAAATACACATTTTCTGTCTTGGTCATATACACACACAGGATGTGCACGTACAGTTTAGCCCACATGCCCTTGCTAATACACTGTATGGTAATTTATCTCCTTGAAACACATGCTCTTAACCTCTAACCCATTATTTGATCTAATGTTGTAATACCTAATATAGTATTCCAGTTAAAAAAAAAAACATAATTCCCATCAACCCACCCACATACATGACTTAACATCACCCCTACGTGTGTGTGTGCGAGTGTGTGTGTGTGTGTGGGTATGGGGCACCCCTGAAACACCACAAAATCCAGATGCACTCTTGAATCAAATGGCGCTGTGGAAATTTCAAAATCAGGAGCTTTGTGACAACCCAATCAACTGCCTGCATCTTACTCGGGCCGTGTTAGAAGATGATCAGCCTAGGCTCACAACTTACCCTCAAAACCTGCAAGGACATTACAGATTACCCCCCACAATCCAGATGTGATGTAGCAGCGATTGAGGGGGCAGAAGGAGGAGCTTTGCAAAGGGCAGGGCTTTGCAGGGCTGGGTGGGGGCTGTTAGATTACCAATTTTGGGAGAAAGAGGACTAGAGCATAGATGAGGTTTAGCAGGGGCCTAGTAGCCACAGCCCATTTTGCTTTGAAGGGGATTAATATTGAATTAAGGCACTCCCACCCCCTACTAAAACGATATTCATGCATGCTAATGCATCCATTATTTATAGTGTGTGTGGAGGCTGGCTAGTGGTGGCCACATGTAAGTGGGAGGGTTACAAGAATGAAATGAAGAGGTGGGGTACCCCATCCCACCCCACCCCTCCCCACCTTGCACATGAAGCTTTGGGGCTCTGGAAGCAACATCCGCCTATTGTGGCTGGGCCGGAGCTGACTGGGGATAGCAATGGGTGTATATATGGAAAAGTAGGGGGAAGTGGGGAAGCCAGACTGGCAGCTAGTACACTGGGAGAGGGTGCCAAGTGTTGTGGGGGGATGGGGTGGATTAAACAAATAAATACATGATAAGAATAATCATGCCAGGGAGGAGGGTGCAATGGAGACAAAGAGGCTAAGAGGGACAAGGCGGGGGTGTTAGTTAAGTCAGACAGGATTTACTGTCTGGACTGACTCTTGATCAAAAATCCACATGGAAGAAAACTTTGTTGGATGTTCTTTTGATTCGACTGATGCGCTCATGGCTTGTGCTTTTACCACAAAGCAAACCGACGGTTTTTCCCTACGAAACAAACTTAATTCATCAGACTTTTCTTGAAATGTCGATGCCACATCCAGCAGATAATATTAGTTAGGTTACTGGTTGATGATTCAATAAAGCCTTGAAAAAGTTGTTGCAATCAAAGCAGAAGATGAAAGAGAGTAGAAAATGTGAAATAGAGGAAAAGTGTGAAGGTGAGATGGAGTGGCGCTTCTTTAATGTGCGCAGCATGCCAGATATGTGATGATGCAGAGCAGACAGGAGCAGGGCAAGTAGAGTGATAAGATAAAGCAAAAAGCATGAGCCAGATGAGCTTTCTACCCCACTGATCCCCATATTAGCATAGATACTGAGTCATAAGCATTGCAGGGTGTTGTGGAGGTGACACAAGGACCATCACACCCCAGCTCATCTCCATAGATATCACCGGGGCCATGTAGGTAGATTATACATCAGGCTTATCTAAACTACGTCTGTAGTGCATGACATTCTGCCAACAAGCTGCCACCCTTAACTTCTGTAATCCTTGTAAGTGATTAATCTTAATACCGTTTCACTCGTCCCCCAAAATGAAGAAATGAAGCAGTGCTTAAAATTGTTTCTGTCAGAGTGATCCACAGTTTTGCACGATGGTTGCTTCTGCAGGGTGCGTGACTTAAATAACTCTGGAGTTCTAAATGCAAAAGATCACAGTTCCTTTCCTTGCTTTTTAGAATGATGCTCTGTTGCCTATGGTGATATCTAGGGTAAGGGGATATTAGTCTGGCTGTGTAGGTGGGATTTCCCTTCCTTTTTAAAATATCGCCTGGTATTATAATAATGGTATGCGAGTGCCACAAATCCCAATCCCCTATTTTATCTATAAATGGATTAAATAATGTTGCAGGAACTGTTCTGAAACAATGCAGCTAAAAGCCAGACGCCCATTAAGGGCCTACATGCAACATGTTTCTCGACAAGTAGCACCAGAGGCAAGACCTCCCAGAAGGGACAATCTGCATTGTGCAAACATTGCAACCTTTGTTCCTCCAACAAACACAAGGTGAGGCGCTAATACCAAAACCTCAACCACACACAGGAAAATCTATAAACATTGGAATGATGTCAAAACAACAGTGTGAGGTTTGACAGCTTTAATTTTCCACTGCTCAAAGTAAAAATGGCTCCTGCAACATTTCCTTCACCCCTGGGGATTTTTATGACAAATACAACAGCAGCTTAATTATACATGCGGCCACCACCATAAAAGCAAAACTATTAACTAGCATCTTGTTAACACGGAGGACCTGCCTTGAAAGTGCAAGAGTCGCATTTTACTTTTTTATTTTTTTTCTCTCAGTGCCTGTCTGTCGCGCAAGATTGGCACGATTAACTAAAATATGAAAACTCATGCACATACGGTTACTTTTATAGCCTATTCTTCATATGTAACCGTAAAACATCTGCACACACACACACACACACACACACACACACACACACACACACACACACACACACACACACACACACACACACACACACACACACACACACACACACACACACACACACACACACACACACACACACACACACACACACACACACACACACACAAGTAAAAGACACTTTTTCTTACTGCTACTTCATCATATTTAGGAATGGATGCACAATGGAAACATGCTCCTGATGTCTCTGATCCAGTTCAGTGTGTCCAGAAAGAATGCTTTGGAGTTTCCAAATAAGAGTGAACTTCCAACCTTTTACTAAAAGGCTTTGGTTAAATTTCAAAGGCTTCCTGTTTTCTCTTTACTGGCCAAACACACCCCAGCTGTACACAAAGTGACCACTCTCATTGAGACCCTATGGAGGCAGAAGGAGATCAGACACCCCTCGACGTAACCAAACATCTCTGTTTGAACAGAGGGGATGCTATTGATGTTATTGCTTTGCTTAAACAGGTCAGCCTTCGCTCATGGCGCGTGCAATATTACACAATTCATAATCTAATGCCTGTATGCCTCCACAAGGAGAATTCAGTGTCACTGTGATGAAATAGATCAGCCATGTGGATATGCTATGCTCTGTCTATTGATATAGCTTTTACTTGAGCTGCCCATATGGACTTCATAGAAGTTGTCAATCTTGTGAGTGATAGAACTCCAAAAAACACACCTAAACAGGCAGCCCCATCCAGCAGACTTCACTCCAGGATCCATGGCCCTATGTTAAGCAAATGGGCAGAGAAATGGTGACCCACTGAATCCATCATTTCTCATTATATCAATTGTCTTAAAGCCTGCCTTATGTCCCCAAACTGCCTTTAAAGACATGTTTAAGGGACAGGATCCCTCAACCCTTGAATGAGCTAACTCAATTATCATAGCAACTGACAATACCCCTTAACATGTCAATGGTACTTGCCTCGCATGCATAATTTTGCTGTTATTGTGATGGCCTCTGTGCTTCTCACTTACAAAAAACCTAAACCACAGGCACGGGGCCTATTGTCATGGGCGCATCCATCTGGATCAAGGCCATTAGAGGATATTTGCACTTCCTCTGAGAGTCCTGGCTCTTTTTGACATGTAACAGAAGGAGCAGGCATCACCCACCAGTGCAGGGCCAATTGAGGTGTAGATTGACCGGAGGGACAGTGAAGGAGGGCAGCCAGCAAGGCAGAACTCCTGTCAAAGCCAGTGATGGACACCCATGTAGCAGCTGCTAGTTGGCCTGCGGTTCCTGAGGTCTTATGGCAATTGATGGGACATGAAGAGGCAGGCGCCCGGGTTTCATTCCTTTGTCCCTGGGGATGTTGGAGGGTGTATCAGAATGTCAGAGGCTCTTGACTACAGCACACTTCTGGTGTCAACAGCCAGTGGTATAACAACCCATCATCTGTCCTGACATATATCATTGGGAAAAAAGCTTTTCCGCTACCAATTCCGCTTCTGTATACTGGGTCTTTCAGGTGGAAGAAATGCTGAACTCTCTTTTTTTAAGCTCAGTACATGAAAAAAAATAGACAGAAGAAGTGGAAACATGCTGATGATGCTCATAGATTGATGTAATTTTGCCAACACTAAAGCATCTTGAACAGTGAGGGAATGCCACATGCATGTGTGTGTGCAGTGTGCATGTTACTGTGTGTATGTGCCTCTCACAGGCGCAGAGACAAGAGATATATCAAAAAGAACCAATTCAGCTCCAACATACAAACACTTTCGCTGTCAATCCACGTCTTTCCACGTGTAACTTATACGCCTGTCGCTGCATACATAGCCGTTCTCAGCTGTGTTGGAATGCTGACAGCACAGAGATATGAATCTTGATTTGATTAGGAGTCAAAGTTGGGGTCCAAGCGCTGGAGCCAGCATCGGTTCAGGCGGGTGGGCAAGGCAACTACTGCAAAAGAGGTGAGGTGTAGAGGAAGGGGGCAAAGTGCAATGGTAAGGGGTAGGGTGGGGGTTACCTGTGGTCCTGTCTCCAACTGGGAGTAATTTGGAACAGACTGCTCCCAATGTGTTCATTAGGTTATGATTGGGCTGAACGCAGGTGGGGAGGGCCTGCCTGGCCTGACGCTGAATAGTCCTGATTGTGCCCGGCATAAAACGCCATCTGTTTCGATGAGGCAATGAAGGCAAGAGAGTGGAGCAGGAGGAAGGTGGAGGGAGCTACCGAAAAGTGAAAAGTCATACTTTATGACATCCGGACATTTTTGTATTTTAACGAGGCCTCATAAGTAGGATTAAATAAATAACAACAATATTGTCTTAAAATTACAAGTGAAATTAAGAACATTGTCATTGTGTTGGTGCAAAATGAATACACGCATAACCAAAGTTTACGCAAAAATGCATTTGCATAGTGTTAGGCGAGCTAAAACAGCATTGCTTTCCAGATCAAGTGGTCGACTTCGCTCTGCTTGTGACTTGTAACCGTAAGCAGATGACCGAAGACACAAGGGGATTGGAGATGGGGCATCAGAGTTCATTTACGGGCCGCTTCAAAGCCAGGATGTTTTTGGTTAATCCTGTGCTCATACTAGCAGACACACAAATGTTAATCTAGGTGTTTACACGCACACTTACGTGGTCTACTCCGTTGTAGACACAACGCTGACTAAAATTCGCATTCAGAGGTCTCTCGCGGGTAAAAGCGCGGAAGACAAAAAAAACCCCGTCTTTTATCCCAGTCAACCAATTTTTCAGTTTTTTATCTTCTTCACCCACTGCAAGGTCCTGGGAAGAAAAAGAAGGGAGTGGAAGAGAAGAAGGCCACTGTTTGCTGCTCGACTTTTGAAGCGTCTTTATCGGGCTTGGCAGCGTGGTCTTGCGTGTCCAAGCCTCGTCGTGCTTTTCATCCTTTGTGTTGTCCAAGGTGTGTCCAATGCACTGGGGCTTTGTGTGCGAGGGAGACGACACATCACATTCTGTCTTCTGTCCCAAGCTGGGGGATGGGGGAGATTGAAGGTTGTGTGTGTGTGTGTGTGTGTGTGTGTGTGTGTGTGTGTGTGTGTGTGTGTGTGTGTGTGTGTGTGTGTGTGTGTGTGTGTGTGTGTGTGTGTGTGTGTGTGTGGGTGGGAGGGGGCACAAAAAGCAAACTTATAGAAGGCCGCGGCTCATCAAAGCCACGATGCACAAAGGCCTATAAAGCGTTACTTCATGCAGAGTTGTGCCAGATGTAATTGTGGGGTTCTTGGAGATAGAGAATCACATGAAAATCTTTAGCCCCTCCCCTGGAAGGGCTGTGGCTAATAATAAATAATAAGCTGCAAATGCAGCTTGATGTGAGTGGAAAGGTTAGCTTCGGCTTCATGTACAAAAAAAGTAATTAACCAAGTTATCTTAAAGGTTTTGACCAACTTTCTACCTTCGAAAGAGTAATGTTACTTGTTACTTGGTAGTTGGAGGAGGACTCGCTGTCCGTATTATGCATCAGAAAGGGAGGAAACTGCACTGACTGACAAGAAAATATCCTCCCATCTTTCCCTCTGCCATCAGCTTCGTGGTATAGGCTCTTTCAAGTCTGTATTACTCCTTTCAACAGGACAATTACGCTGATTTATTCTTAATAAGCCCAGAGGTTGGCAATGCGTGCATGAGGCATGGCAGGCATAGGCAGACTGTAGTTTTCCGAATCAGCCTGACTAGTGTTCATCTGTTTCCTGTGGCCTCCTGCTGAGATGGGAAGGGTGTCGAGTGTGCATTGTTAAATATGGTTCTGGGCACGAATGATGCCACTGTCAGGCACATTTGCACGGGCTGCTCCCCGTTTGCGTGTGTAAATGTGTGCAGGTGCATATGTGCATGCGTGTTGTTGACAGTGAACGGTGATGGGCATAGAGGAAAGGGGTGGTGCAATCACTTTAAGCCTGTCAATGGGACTCCCACAGGAGGGACACGCCCCGGTGTTTGTCAAGACAGGCGACGGAGGGAAGGGCAGCAGCAGATTTGTCTTTGCATCTTAAAGGTTCTGCAGACACCTCTGTAGCCAGAGAACAGTAACTTCTTGTTATCTTTTCATATTTCGGGACCAAAGGCCTCCTGCTAAGAATGTGAAAAAATATGGTCTCTGTATCCACAAGGTCAAGGCTTAGATGTCTTGCACAAAAGATTATAAATGTAACGGAGAAAATTAAACTGTGTAGTTCTTCATCAAGGTGACATATGTGGGGACAATAACAGCATGTGAATGAGTATTGGGCCAAACTTTCCTTGCGAAAAGGTTATATGCAGAGACCCTTGTGTTTTCACGTCCTCACCAGTGTGGATCTGATCGTAAGTTATTTTATATCTTTAGCAAAGGACAAAGACCCGCTCTGTTTCTTTTCTAGCAGAATTTCAACAGCTTCACAAGGCGGAGGGAAATTTTGAACATGATTAGCGTGGAATTGAAGGATCTTGTGTAGATCCTATATACATTAAACAGTGCGTCGCAGAGCTCGGTCCCCAAACACTGCATACAGTACCTCTTTGCATAGCAATAAGCCCTGATTTGAATGAAATAGGACAATTCACAAAAGTTGGTCTCTGAGAATTACTTTTTTTATGTAGTTGTGTAGGCCAGCTTATAAAATAAAATGAATATTTAACCATCAAAAAAGAAAACTACTGCTGAAAAAACAAATGTGCTTGAATTGAGAAGGTCACTCATGTGGCAGTAAGTGTTAAATGAAAATATTAAAATGTTCACAAATAATGGCAATTCACCACCACAACATGTGTCTTAGTGAAACTTTTGGGTTCACTTGAGGACTTCCTGTAACTTTCCACATATAAGCACCATTCTAGGGTCATGGAACAAAGCGCAAGGGTCAGAAAGCAGGTGTCAGGGATCATAACATCCCATGGGTGCCTTGAGTCTCATCCCCAAAACTCTAACATTTTTCAAAGCCCTCCTGCAGCCAAGGTCCTCATCAGCACGTGCCCCCAATGGCCTCATACACACATGCACTAACCCACACTCCTCTCTGGTGGGTGAAGGAAGAACCTGCATGCACCACTTGGAGCCCCCACTATGTGCTAAACAGGCTTGGTGTGTCCAAAACCAGCCGTGGACCCAGTGGGAGGGGGCAGTAATGATGCTATACGGACACAAACATGTACAGAGGGCAGATTTCATCCTCCAGTTCATGAAATATTTTCACTTCACTCTTTCTTGATTGTACACAGAGGATTTCACCACATAAAGGATCATTATTTATAGTCTACAAGGCTGTTTCTTTTTTTTTTTAATCAAATTTCTAACATATCTTTATTAAAAGAGTTTTTCGAAGAGTTAAGATTAAATATTTCAGTTTGATTGAGGGTAGAGGAATATCTTCCTTTCAGCTTCAATATTTTTTCAATAAAAGAGAGATTAATACTCCTTGTGCTAATCGTACGTGAATTCGATATGTAAAAATGTCCATCGGGCCTTGAAAAAGTTGTGTGGTCAAAACCACTGATGCAGCAAATCTAAACCACCATCTCCTTGTCTGTTCAATCAGCCATCAATAAAAACTATCCTCTTCCCTACTGCTGACAATCACACCACAGGCCAGGCCCTGCACCTAACATAGAGGTGCCACAGCAGCCGAATGTTACAACCAAGCGGTTGAGAAACATTTTCAAGGATCTCTCTGCAGATTATCCTTTATCTGAGATGAGGCTCTGGAGGAAAAAAAAAAGAAAAAAAAATGTGTGTAGTTCACTCAAACTAGCTAAACGGGTGAGAATTAAGATGTTGCAGCGTGGGATGAGGCAGTTATGCATACATAACATGTTGAGGCTGGGACCCCCTACTGAGGAGAGGCACGACAAAGCCTCTCTAACAGCAATACCTCTGGGACAGCTAATGATTAATTAGCTTGTGTCATTAAGTGAGGCAAATGTCAGCCGAGCTTCTTGGGGAAGCTGTCACACCATGTGTAGGCTACTCATAAGTTTCCCCCTCAGGTGTCAGTGGAGGGGAGGTGAGTGGAGAAGCGCGGTTATTAGTCGAATCCTGACACCTAGTGGTCAATTTGAAAACTGCACAACTGTCAACCAAAAGTAGGAACAGAAACATTCATCCAGAAACATATAAACCCCCCACCCAAAAAAATAAAAATACATGTATATTATTTTAAAAATAATGATTTAAAAAAATGCACATCTATATGTTGGATCTCGTGTTGATGACAATGGACCGACAACAAAGAAGTAATCCAGATTTGGGATTACCCTCTGATCCCTGATCACTAAATTAGCCAAGTTGGCCTTTGACCTTTTAATGTCACTCAACTCATTAAATGTGGCATTGACGTCAAATAGATAGAACTCTTACTTTTCACACGCACACGTTCGGAAGCAGAAAAGTGCTGAAACATGGGCGTGCTTAAAAAGCCAAAACATTCACACACGAAAATGAGCACATCTTGCCTGTTTCATTATAGTTTGTGCAATAGATGAATCAATAGAAAAGTGAATAAACTCATTCAAACTAAAAAGTAGATAACTTAAATGATCTTACCAGATAGCTGAGGTGCAACCAAGGTTTGAGGACTTTCCTGTACAGTTTTGAACTAATCCAGACAGTGAGACTTCCAAAATAGTAGTGAGTCCCTCAAGTTGCTTCCTTTATTTAAGCTTTTCTCTCTTTCCCTCCATCAGCTACCATTTTATTTTCATTACACACATGCTCATATTTAATTTCTCCTTCCCTCTGTTCCCCTGTATCAGATAGTCTGAGTCTTGTGGAAGTCAGCACTGAATCAGACCAAGATGAAGTGAGAAGGCCCCTCTCCTCACCAGACAGTGGCACAGCGTGCAAAGGCTTAACACACCCACAAACCTACACACGTGCACACCTCATGTCTGTGTTCACGTTATTCACATTATTCACGTCTGCAAATGCATATGCGCGCACACGCACGCACACACACACAAGCATAATCACCCTCACCCCTGCATAGACATACGCATACAAAAGCACACCTGTCAGGGCCTTTCCACTGTGTGAGCAAAAGCAAAGAAGTCTGGCCCTCCCCCTGTTTCTCTCTATGTGGTATCCCATGTCTGTTATATTAAAGCAAATCCATTCAGTTCCCACTTTCTCATCTGAAATAATGGCATGAGTAATTTTCACATTTAGGCAAGCAAGGACACATGCAGACTTTCTCTCGCTGCTTAATGAATGGAATCAGGGCTGGGCCCCTGTGGCTGTGGTCTAATCTGCCTTTGAAGATTTCTGCAATTTACAGAGCAAAAGAAAAAATATATATATATATTTATTTATAAACCAACATTTCTTACACATTTTTTTCCTTCATAGAATATACCAGTGAATACAACATTTGCTTATATCTGTCACTGCATTTGCTATACGGTAAAGTGGATTATTGTTTTGTTACTGACCACAGCTCAAAGGTGCTGGGGCCTCGTCAGGAGCCTCCTGATTGTGCCAGTCAACTAGTGTGTGACATCCGTTTGAAGGGGGAATCTTTCAAATAGAGCGATTGAATTCAAGCTCACTTTGGTCCGGAGTGCTCTCGCATTGCCACTTTGCACCATAACATGTCTTGTCCTAAAATAATTAGATTGAGGCTTTGGATGGTTGGAGTGGCCGGATCCTCAGTAGTCAAAAGAAGGAATGGACTAGTGCTGAATGGAAGCTTCAAGTCTTAAAAAACACTTTATTTCTTTACACTTGAGGTTTGTTGTCTTTTGTGACTATTACCCTCATTCAGCAATTGCTTTCATGCAGCTGTGCCCCTCTTATAAAGTCTTTGTGCCCGCTCCATGAATACAGGGAATGTGTCCGTGGCAGGTAGCCCTTATAGCAAGTTAATCTCCTGAAAGAGCTTCATAGAAGTACTTTTAAATTCTCCCCAAACCACAGAAGGTGCATCATCAATTGAGCACTTTTCCCCTTTGTAGGACGGATGAGTGTGGTGCATGGCCGGTGACAATGGCTGCCAAATGTGGCAAAGTAATCACCTTCTGGGGAAAACACTGGTAATTACTTCTAAACTGTTTGGGCTTGGGAGACAACTGCTATTGTGCAATAACATGGAAGGCTCCCCTTTTGGGAGCAGTGCTGTGATGGTTTTTTCTCAATCTGTTTGTCATCTGTTTCTTGACAGAGAGTTTTCTTTCCGTATGTGCCCGTTACAGTCGGGCTTTTCTCATCCATTTGTTTCAGTAAGAGGGTGTCCCCCCCGGAGTGAGAATATGTCGACTTCCTGCCATGACCAGGGCCACATCTACGCGAACTTCACCTTGCATTTCACATGACAACAAATCTCTGCAGCTGAAATGACTAAAACAATCTCGATGGATGTTTTGCAGTTCAATACAATTTTAAGACACATATTATTTGATGTGATGATGTTAAGTGTTTGCTGCCATGATTTTCTTGTGACTGGAGTTTAAGCATTAATCTTATTATTATTAAAAGTAGTTTTATTTCCAATCATTTCATCATATTCACATTTTTATCTATATGGGAGTGACAGGCGGAGACTCTCAATCAATACATGCAATAACAATACATATAAACTTGCAAAGGAAAGTACTTTTCTTTTCACTGTTGATAAAGAACCAACCCAGCTCCACCTACACTCACTCTTAACCTCAGATCATCTTGTGAGCACTACATCTTTTCATGTGGAGTCTGTCTGAGAATGTGTGGAGAGCTTTTCATGTCATAAGAAAAAATAACATAAATCAAACCACGTTCCCAGATATAATGAGGTTATTTTCTTACTCTTTTTAATCTACAACATTAAAGTAAAGGGAAACATGATTTAGAAAAGTAATTGGCAGATATATATTGTTCTACATACAGCTCTCCTGTTTACAGAGGTGGAATACAACTATTTATTCAAGTGCTTTGTGGTATTGTTAGATATTTCAGGTAATTACACGTTACCTTTCTGAGACATTGAGTTAGTATAAACAATTGTTTTGCAAACAAATGAAGCCTAATTTAAATAAAAAGTTTTATATATATAAATTAAACTATGAAATGGTGTATTCAAAAAGGAAAAATGGACACAGCCAGGGGGAAAAGAATCTGTGTGAGATGTGAGGATCTTGTCTGCAGCCTGCTGGGTTAAAATACAAGAACCTGAGAGTGAACTGTGTCCTCGCCTGCAACAGAAAGCCTAGCGTAACCAGTCACCGAATCCTCTCTAATATATGTGCAGGTGTGGCTGTGTGAAATATGTCACCACATCTCGGTATTAAACGAGAATACGATGATGTGCAAATCGTTTATACAAAAACACTAAATGAGCTCAAGCTCAAAGACAGTGGCTTTAACATGTTCTCGCTTCGGATGCTTGCATATGATTTGCATTTGCAGATGGAGCATCTGCGCTCAATGACGATGGTTTACAGAAGTTCTCCGAAGCCCCTACAGTGATTTGTACTGCATAATAGTATTGGTTTTTAATGTAGAGTGAAACTGCTCTTTCTAATTTTGTATCAAGAAATGTTTGTTGACCTACATGCATGCACAGTTGCTCATACTGTGCTTTACCCTTCCCCCACTTTGTTTCTGGGAGACTTGTCCTGTTGCCAGTTGATGTAATCTAATTAGCTGTGAGTCATTCCATCAGGTGTTTTCTCTCTCTCTTTCTCTTTCTCTCTCTCTCTCTCTCTCTCTTCGTATTACACAACTTTTACAGTCTGTAGCTGTCTCTAAGCATATTTCTTCATTATGCTTAAAATAAAAATCAAATGAGTTGCTTATCTCTGGATTTTGTTCTCATTTATATCTGACATCCCCTCTTTCCAAACAGGGCACCTAGATGTCATCTTTAAAACGCTTAGGTCAGAAATCATGCTTCGTTCCCGGCCTTGTTCAACCTGAATAGTTCAAATACTCACCTAATTCCTATGGTTTGATCTACGGTGACAACTGGACAAGTCTCCAATCCATCAAACAACTGAGCAGAAGAGAAAAAAGGAAGAATAGATTAAAAAAAAAGTCAAATACTTGGATTCTTTCAATTATTTTGAACGGAGAGTACAGAACTGTAGCAGGCTGTGTACTTCAGACGATATGTCAACTTAGCTGTGTATGTATTAAAAAGATAAAATAAGTTTAGTACTAGGAGGAAGTGTCTGGGGTGAGGGAAGTCTGGGCATCCCTGCTGAGGCTGCTGCCCCCGCGACCCGGTAACGGATAAAGCGGGAGAAGATGAATGAATGAATGAATTAATGAATTAATGAAGTTTAGTACTATGCAACAAAATTATCTGGGAAAAAATGTTTCACACGTTACATTTCTATGCTGGCAGTACCCTATACCAGACGAAAACGGTACATAACCTCCTAAACTGAAAACCATTTCTTTTTTATTTTAAAACTACTACTAAAACTACTACTACTACTTTACAGCTAGATTTTACACCATCTCAACTGTGTATATGTGTAGGGTGGGATGGATTTTTCTTTGGGGGGGGGGGGGGGGGGGGGGGCAGTCAGGTGAGTTTGTATAAAAGCTTTACATTTATGTATGATATGGGGTGTAGACTTCTGATTGGCAGCTTAGCCGATGGCTAGCCATTATCATTTCTCCACCAGTCATTGTCATTCTTTGAGCCGTAGCAAAGCAAACAGCAGTTTGTATTAACTTAGTGACGGCTAAATGAAGCAGTCACTTCATGCAACCGTCTGCCTGCAGCTCTGCAGCTCTGCAGCTCTGCAGCTCTGCAGCTCTGCAGCTCCTCCAGCGTGGATTGGCTGAAGGCACTGGTACCAAAGGCTAACTTTGATTGACGTAAGATGGGCATGTTCCTTTTGGCATTTACAATATGGAAAAAGGAACTACAAAACCACTCTTCAGGAAAGCTCTGAGGGACATCATGGTTAGTCTGTTCAGCATTTTTACAGCAGGAGCAAAGGACAACTTTTGTTCAGTTACTGTAGACGTGCAATTTTATAATGGGATGAGATATTCTAACATGGCTCAAGTACTTTAAATAAATACTTGAATCCTGGGTCCTTGATAACTGTATCAGGCTGTATTTTTGATTAAATATATCCTATTTGCCGACTCCCCCAGCTATGACTTTGGTTCTGTTTGCTCTTACACCCGGAGGCTAGATAAAAGCGGCAGGAATTAGTTTTTTCTCCCTATTGTCATCTGAAATGTGCTGGCACGTTAGATGTATTTCCACTCACATAATGTACAGCTGTCTTACAAAACTAATGCAAAATTCTCATTTTCCATTGTTTTCATTGATTCGTCATCTGAATTTCAAACCATCATGATTCATAACACCTTCTGTATGTCAGCTTGTTCTGTAGAAAATGTTAATCTAACAGTCAGTCACTAAACAAAGCCAAAATTATTTGCAAATGATAGTTTTTTTCTTGTTCCCAAGCTTATTTTCATTGGCAGAACCTATGATGAAATATTTAATACACATATTTTGTTAAAAGACCTGCTATTAAAGCTGTGTCAAAACATGTGCATTGCATTTTCATCCCCTCTGCTCCTCGATGTTTTCCTGTTGGATGTTGCTAAGTTGCTACTTAAGTCAAAACTTTCTAGTGAACACATGATGTCTCACATTAATATTGTTCAATAAAGACAAGAAGAAAATGTATATGCCATCGCTCTGTGCATCAAATAGTTTTGCAGGTGTTTCTGCCCCCTACTGGACAAGAATCAAATTGCACATTTTAGGGAATTTGTTAACGTCAAGAGAAATTCTCATCACTCATTTGAAATAAAGGGGAAAAGGCCTTTACAAGATGTAACTTTTTTTCATGTTAGAAAAAAGTGAAAGTAAAAAAAAGTCACCTGTATTTCTTTTCAATCAAACCAATAAAAATGATGTTAGAGACTGTTATAATATTGTTTGCAAATGTGTAATTCCTAGAAATGTACATTTTTGCCATGCAATAATCTAAACTGCAGTACCAGCTGGTGAATTTTTGTACAACTTTGGAAGCTCATAGATGCCAGTGAAGGAGAGAGAAGCTGAATGACAGATCCGGGGGCAGAGGCATCAGGACATGAGGCTACTGTGAGCATTCATACAGCATGTCTAATAATCCCACGAGACATTAGGCCTCTGGCTCTCCCTTTCAACCACAAGCCATTGAACATATGAACAGGGGGATAAAAAATCTCCCCACCCCTTTGTGGTCACCAGCATTTCATTTTCAATCTAAATCTAAAAAACAGGGTGTTCGAGAGTCACATCAAAGGGGTTGTTTTTTTTTATAGCTGGAATGAAGCAAAGACTTGAAATAAAACGGCTAATTACAAATGTTGATTAGTAGCCCATGTAAGCCACGGACTAATTGGATTGCACAATGCAGAACTGCTTTTGTTTTCTCTGCATCTTAATGAAGTTGCCTTCTTCCTTCACAAAGACGGACAATAATGAAGCAATTTTTGTGTTTACAGCGATGAAAAATGGTAACTTATGTACACTAAAGAACAGCCCTTAACATAATGTTTTTATGTTTTTGTTTTCATTTACAAGTAGGCTTTCCAAATGATCGTGACCAGCAAATGTGAAATAGTGTTAAATATATTAGAGCAATCAGAAATTGTCAAACTTGTTTTTCATTTCTAAATGATACTGGTGGTTTAAGAAATACAACGATGTGCTCCAGGAAAAGAAAAGATAATGTAGTCCACACCCTCTCCACGTATGCTTTGGAAACCAGGTCAACCTGGTCAACCAGCTTGGATGTAGAGAATGTAGACATGGTTCTAAGCCGGAGGTCAAACTACTTCTTCAAAGTGGAGTGAAGAAGCAACGTGTACTTTCAGGACTCAAACATGACACAGTTTTAAGGTTCTTTCTCTGTAAACTTCAAAACATCCATCCATCCTTCTTTCAGAGCCGATCCCAGCTTTCACTATAGCACATAATGTAAGCCTATAACACAACAATGTTTAAGAATAAATAATATGCACGCCTTTCAAAACATGCTTGATCTGTTTGGGGTCATTTTTCAGATTAATTTGAATTGGTTATCCTTCTGAACTTCTTGATTTATTTCAATACACATTCAAATTGTCCAGCATTTGACAAAACATGTAATGTACCTTTATATTTAGGTCCACTTATATATTGTACTTTCTTGGTTATATGACTAGTCACGTTTGGTGAAGTTTTTGTTTGACGTCTTCTAATATATTTTTACCAATCAGTGGGAATAATTTTAGTCAGTGTTTGATGTGTCAAATCAATCTAGTTTGTGATGCTTTTTCTTCTCTCTAAAGAGAGGTCCTTAGAATAGGCTGATTTTTTCTTCTTTTCTTATTAGTCCTAATTATTTTTCTGTCCAAACAGGGATCCTATTATCTAATCAAACACCAGTCTGCTTGAATGACTTGTTGCCATGGCGATCTGCTTTGACAGTGGTCCTAAAAACGAATAGCTATAGATTTTTTTTTATTTTGTAAGCAAATAATACCCACACTATGAACTGTTGCTTATTAATGTGTTTCATTATAATAGGCTAATTTAATAAAAATCTAAATGATGTCTCACCTGCCAACACTGATTACCCTTTATTATAGGCTACTGTAAGATAGTGAAATTTGACATATTTCCACAATGCCAAAAAAGAAAAAAGAAATACAAATAAGCCATGTAGGATGGTGAAACAGACTTGCATATTTCATAACAACAGCGGGGAACGGGTGGGAGGGGGGTCGGTAAAGGCTGATTTATGGTTCCGCGTTACACCAACGCAGACCTACGCCGTAGGGTACGCGTCGCCGCGCAACTTACGGCGTAGGCTACGGCGCAGTCTCTGCGTCGATTTAACGCAGAACCATAATTCAGGCTTAAGGAGCTCCATCGGCGGGGGGGAAATGTATGCGTGCAGGTGTCCTTGTTTTTTTCTGACACCTCGGAGACAGGACCCGACCGTAAGTAGCCTAAGACTGCTGAGGAGGAATCAAAGCTGATCAAATAATAAATATGTGATCCGCCCTGACACCCACACGGAGCGGCGACGGTGAGATGCGCTCGCCGGGATGAGAGACCCCCGCTGGGCGCAGACACGCAGCTGAGCCGCTGCTGATGCTGATGCTGCTGCTGCTGCTGCTGCTGGGGATGATGCTCACATGGATGCGGCTTCATCCACATGATCGCATCACGGACCATCTGAAGGTTTTATGAATCTACATCTACAACCGATTAATAATCCGCGATATTTGTCAGCGTGCGGTCGCCCGGTGTCGACGTCTGAACGGTGGCATCTGCCGTCGGCAGATTGGGTTTTTTTTTTTTTTTTTTATTGTGCAGATGTGGTCTGCAAGCAGAGGGGCCTGCTCGCTGAGGTGAAGCCTTCGGGGGATTTAATCACTGATCACGATGAGCAGAAAATCAGTGTTGGATGTCTTCGGTTACTCCTGGATGAGACTAATAATGGAGACTTTTTGCACTGTAGATGAACAATGTGAGATCCCTGCTGGTAATCACAGCTGAGATTCACTGAATAAGGACAACTGCAGCTTGTGGGTTTTTTTTCACACCCTAAGAGGGAAAAAAATGAGCAGGTTTTCACTCTCAGTCGAAATGGGACTCACCTGACTTTGTATCAACACGCACGTTGGATGCCAAATGTACAATGTCAACTTCTCAGGCACCCAGTATGGGCATAAATTTCAGTGATGTTCCCCAGGAGCTTCGTTTTAGTGGCTCCCACCAGCAATCGGTCTGGTCGTCCACGACGAACAGCGTGATGAAGATGGTGCTGATATTGCTGATTATGTGCTTATCCTTGTTTGGGAATGTGGTCGTATTGCTGGTGTTCCAAAGGAAGCCGCAGCTCCTCCACGTCGCCAACCGCTTCGTCCTCAACCTCCTCTTGGCAGACCTCCTCCAGACCATATTAGTCATGCCTTTTGCCATTGCAGCCACTGTTCCAGGTGTGTGGCCTCTGGATGCTAGATTGTGTCAGGCTCTGGTGGTGCTTATGCACCTTTTCGCCTTTGCTGGGGTCAACACCATCATCGTCGTCTCTGTGGATCGCTATCTGGCCATCATCCACCCTCTATCTTACCCGACCCGCATGACCCCTCACTTGGGCACAAATTTGATTGCTTGCACCTGGGTACTGAGTTTCCTGCAGAGCACTCCTCCGTTATATGGCTGGGGGGCCATTGACTTTGACCACCATCACAAGGTCTGCACGGTTGTATGGTCCTCTAGTCTGTCTTACTCTGCCATGGTGTCTACCTTTTCCTTCTGGCTGCCCATGCTCATCATGTTTGGATGTTACTGGATGGTGTTCAGAGCAGCCCGGAGGCAGAACGCACTTGTGCACCCCATACAGACGCAGTCCTACTCCCAGCCCTGTCAACAGGAATTCCAGGGGCCTGGGAGCCCTCAAAGGCAGGCCCACCCCGAGCAGGCCAGTTCCCCTGCCAGGCGATACCCAGTTCGGGTTAGGCACAGACGGTTCCACTACCACTGCAAGGCTGCTCGTGTGGTTTTTGTTATCATGGCTTCATATATCCTCAGCATGGGTCCTTACAGCATTCTGAATACTATATCTATGAACAACAGAGCAGCGGTTCCCCCCTGGTTATCCTCCCTTGCCCTCGTGCTCTTCTTTTTACAGTGCTGCCTGCATCCATACATTTACGGCTACATGCATCGTAGCGTGAGGAAAGAGTTCCTGGCTCTGCTCTGCGGGCTGCTTTGCAAACAGGGCCGTCCCAACCAGAGCTCCGCCATGGAGAGCTGCTTCCCTACGACGGAGGGCCGTTCCGGCGCTCACCCTCACCTGCCCAGTCTGGCGGCCCGAGTTTTTCCTCTGCAGACTTGGGAAGAATGTACAACATCTTCCTCTCCCACCTTTGACAGGAAGTCAAGGGAGAGCCGCAAAGAGACCACGTCTACCAGCATCAGCTCTGAGAGGGAGCTCCCCGTCCACAGCAAACAAAGCACATGAGCAGTCACTGGATGGAAAACATATGTTGTTACTTGAAAAGTCTGCCATGCCGTACGTTCACGCTCATGGATCTTCTTGGCAGCAGGATTTTTACTCCCAGAGCTCCTGAAAGGAGGAGTTGTGGGACCATTTTATAGTTAATATAATGATCTCTTACTGTTTTGGCTTAAACTTGGTTATATGTTTAGGTGTCTTTGGAAAAAAAAAAGTATTTAATAGGACTGGCTGCAGAAGAAAAAAACAATGTTTTTAATATGTTAATGCAGTTTTAATAGTTACCTCATGGCCTACCTGTACCCATGTGTGAAGCTGTCATTATGTTCCGTCTGTATTTGAAATGTATGCAATATTATAATTGCTACTTTTATTGAAAATACCTGTAAGTAATACATTTAAACCTTATAGTGCAAAGAAAATAATTTCTATCGTCTTCAGGCCGCTCTCAAAATTGTACTTACAGCCCATAGCTGGTGTAATACTGATTGTGTATTAATCTGCTTCATCTGTACAACTAGACTTTTCGTGTATGTTCTGATTGAGCGTGCATGGGAAGTGCAGGGTGTAATGTACTCTGGTGCAAGCAACCTGCATTTGCAAGTTATGAACTCAGGGTGTTGGGGAAAACAAAAAGTCGTGGCCTATCTCTGCTTTTAAATTTGTGTTGAGTCTATGAATACATGAGTAACTCTTCATAGACTTAAAGCGCCTTTTAAATGAGAATAAAACTAGTTCATTGTGCCTTTCAGTTGCAGAACACTGAGGTGTTAAAAGGATTTCATCGAAATGATGGAATAGATACACATTCAGTACATATTTGACTTGGTCCTTTTTTCCAACTGAAGTTTAACTGTGTAAAATGTTCCTCCTATTTCAATTTGTCATATTTGGACATAAATGTTCTGCTTTTGTAACATCAGCCTCCTTTTGAGAATGCTGAGCATTTTCATTGAAAGACCACAGCACACAGAGATAAAGAATAAAACCCTGTGTACAAGTTATTAAATGTAGGCTGCATGCCAGAAGCTTACGTAACAGACTTCTTACATTCCACCGAATATACTGTATGTAAATTTGTTATTTTTAAATAGAAATAAGAAAACAAATCATGCTGAAAGCTGCTGTTAGATGTATAGATGGAAGGATTATATACGTATTGATCTTGTGGTAAATCATCTCAAAAGAAGTAATTTAGTGTGTTGGCTTAGAAGCACTATTTTAAAATAATTTTCATTTTTGTCAAGTTTTTTTACACAGTACGGGAGTGAGAGAGAGACTGAGCCTGGATGTTGAGTGTATTCTTTTTTCTTTGCATATACTTTTCTGGGAGACAATATACAACTTAACAGACCTGTGTTGGAGATGAACTGCAGTTTATTGAACGGGTCACTTGAAAAGTCCAAACTACAGTGTTCTAGATGACAATCAAACTCACAAATAAGTTTATCAAACTCACTAAAGAACTGTGTATTTGAGGAAATGAGAACAGAAATGCTCGTCTTTCAAAATGACATATTTTTGTGATTTTGTGCTTTTTGTATCATTTTCGGTTTAAATATTTAAGCACTGTTGTTGAATAAAAGTAAATTATATGTAATATGCGTCAATCAGTTTATGCATTGTCAACTAAAAATTATTTTTAGTATGTTGTATTATCAAGTTCTTTCATCAGGTAGCCGCTTTAGACAGGAGTGTGACAGCCTGACATTTATCAGACGGAGTAAATTAGATGAGACCAAAGAAAATGTACATAAGAGAAATAAAGCATGAGTTGGATTTGTTGATTTCTCACTTCAAAGCGGAAATAAACGGTTAGTATGTGGCTTAACTGTTTCCATTAAGTCAATCCAAAATGATAATTTCAGGAAGTCACGTGGAGTTCTATTACACCTCATTTTTCTGCATCACAAACGTTAGAGCTCTTAGGAAATAAAGCATCACCATTCTCCAAACAGCCTCTCACCCAAGTATGCTCCACTTGATTTATGTTTTGGCCAAAAAATGTAATACTACGAGCTGAGCCTTGAATGTGGAAATATGGTTGTATGTCCAGAGACAAGCTGTAAAGAACATTGTCAATCGTGTATAACATTCACTGTAGCACTTCAACAATAACATGGCTTTTGCTTTGGATTAATTACATTTATTTGTAAAATTATCATTGTTATACGATGAACTCACACTGCTGGAAGTGGAGAGAAGCAGTGCTTAATGACAATTAACAGTTCAACCAAACACCTTTTTTTTTTTTTTAAAGATCTGAGAGAATGAATCTCGGTGTTGCATGTGTGTTTAATCAGTAAACTAATGGAATGCATTATAGTTAACAAGGTGGGAATATTTTCTGAGGCCAAACAACATTTATGTCATTGAAAGATCATTCTCTAACATGTTGTCATTGCAGCAGCTCTTATTATTATACAGATGCACTTCTTGGCCTGTTGTCGTTGTATTATACGCTTATTTAACTTAAAAGAAAATTGACATTTTTCATCGCAACATCATTGTTTTATATGTTTCAGCTACAATACAGGCTGTTATTTAGAGAATAATAGCCCAATGTTTACCTTAAAAAAAAAACAAAAAAAGGCAAAAGAAAAAAACTCCAAAAAGAAAGATCCCAAATGGTGACAATCTTTACGTAGCACTCTCTCTCCCTCTCTATACAATATATGTACACTTCTTTTTAAATCATTACAGAACAGATAATCAAAAAAATAAAGAACATTTAGCCATGGCAGAATAGAAAAGCAAAAATACTGAATATTTTACTTTTCTTAGAAAATTAACGTTAAAATATTTCAGCAAACAAACTGCCCACAGTGACGACTTTCATCATTGGCACCACCCACACCCATTTTTAAAGGTGCCCTTCAAAATATTACCAGTCAACAGTGAACACAAACTGATATATATTAGAGAAAAAAAAAAAGAAAAGAAAGAAAACAACAACCGAAGTTTAAAGCACAAAAGAGGACGGGCTCTGCTCTGCGGGATCTTTTCTTTCCTAAGTGATGGTTCAGTTCAGGTCAGTCCAGACCACTTCATTACAAGGCCAGCACCAGGAAGCCCGGCACTGTCATAGCAACAAGTTAGTTCTTCCTCTAGTCCTCTAGTCCACTTTGACCACACTGTAGATCTTATTTACAAACCAGAAGCAAGCGAAGAAGCCAATTGTACCTGAAAACAGAAGACAGGATAAATAAAGTCACATTAGGAATATTATAGCAAAAACTACAACAACTTCTAAGGAGCAAAGCCTTACAAAATTGCATTTATTGACTATATAACAGTTACAATAGAAGGAAAATAAACTGGCTGCACAACTACAATGTACAGTTGGCTAGTCTCACTGCAAAATAAAACTAGAAGATTAAAACACTGAACAAAAATATTCTTATGTATTTATTTCCAGATTTTCAGTTTCCGAGACTGCAAAGAAATATCAGCACAAGCACTTTGCTTGGGTTTTGCCATTTTGATTTGTCAAACTCCAGGATCGGTTGATCTGCGTATCAAAGTCCCATCTGACTGCTCAATGCAGGCCACGAAGTCTAAACCCAGATTAAGCAATGATCAAAGTTGGGATGAGGTGACAAATTCAGACAACAAAATAAAAGTGATAAAAAGGGAAATGAGGGGGGATTAGGATTATACAGATCAAAACTAGAAGCAAGGAGGGAAACATAATCTTTTCCTTGAACCCCTGGATTACTTTGCTGTGATAATCAGTTGACATCTCATCCCCTTGCTACTTATAGCTCAGTCTTGAGATAAGTGTTAAACAGTATGGATATGACAAGCACTGCGACAGGCTAACATTTATCTGGCCTAACGACACTGTAACTCCAGCAGGAATGTCATCTTCTGACATCAAGGTGAGCCAATATCCCTGTGTAACATATTAGCCCATTATTTAGTACTTATGATATTGTCTTCCTGCACCCAGACTCTCGCTTGAAAACAACAACTCAACAGCGACATAGGGATCTGTTAACATAAAAATGCTCCTTTTATCTCGCCTTTGTGAGAGTTTGCAGTACACCGATTTACAGATGCTTGACAAAAGAGATGCATTTTGAATGCAAACAGATAAAACTGTAATTCCTACGTGTATTTAGACTCATCAAACATGTCAAAGAAAAACATGAGTTGGTTCTACCTTTTGATCAACAGAACAATCAAACGTGGAATTCCCTCGCCTAAAACCTGGCTGACTTGTCAAACAGAAAACCACAGGTAGTACAACTGATCTAAAAGGTCTGCTTTACTGGACTTGACAATGCGAGAAACTGTAGTATAATTTCATTACAACTTGTGATAGACTAAAGAATTACAGTTCCGATGGTAGCTTTGCAGATTAACACTCTTCAATTTCACTAGAGACATCTGTACTGCCAGCAGGGAAATATAAAAAGGCCAAGACTCCGCTCTCACTCAACAAGTAAATGTTGCACAATAGTTTGAACAACTTCCTTGTCTTTCTAGTCTGAGAACAGGATCCTACATTCTCCAACAGTTGAGCTGATGTAAGTGAATGTTTGACTGAGTCTAAACAAACAAACTGCACATCCGTTTCAACCACTGGTCATAAAATGACAGTAGAGCCATTCTTTTAACAAAGTGAATGAAATATTGAGAGCTTTTATTTGAGAAAACTGAAACTCAAGGCAAACAATAACAGCTTGGTACTTTTTTAAACCAAAATAACTTATTTATTATAATTAAAAGCCTCACCTGTGAAGAGGAAGAAGATGAGTACCATGATCATTGTGTACCCAAAGTACAGAATAGTACTGGCCGCTCCAATTATTTGCAGCTTTGAGAAGAAGTAGTGCACAGCATAGATGAATAGATAGACAGCTGTGAAGCCGCTAGTCAGGAAGGAACGCCACCACCAGTGGTAATCCTTGAAACAGGGCAGAAACAGGACACGTTAGGTTCGAGCAATAACAATACAAGTTTGATGGGACCACATTCTGGGCTAAACGTTCTGGTACCTCAGCACACAGGTGGAAGTAGCACAGCAGAATTGTGGCCTCTGAGCAGGTGATAAGCAGAATGATGAAAACCAGGAACAGGAAGCCAAACATGTAATACATTTGATGAGACCTAAAACACAAATATTCTGTATGAATGCACAGTAGTAAACGAGTGGTAAAAGGTTTAGAGCTCAGGTTATCTAAACAAGATTTACCAAACAATCAAGACAGCATTTTTTTCTACTTACCAAATGCTGTTGAGAATAAAGAAAAGCTGGATGAAGATGCACCCAAAGGGCAAGATTCCTCCCATTACAATACCAGGGATCGGTTTTGTGAAGAAGGACTGCTCAGGAATTTGACGTGGAATTTGGTTTGTTCTCACTGGTTGCTCGATGGCCTGCACAGGCGCAGGAACATTAAACGGTTAGAAACTAACATAGGTACACAACATGTGTCTTTAACTGAGCATTTTAAAGCGTATTTAATATTAAAATGATAACTCATAACTCACAGGCTTCTTGAATCCAAAGTAGGCCCCAACGAAGGTGAGGGGCACAGAGATCCCGAACCACAGAGCCAAAATGGCCACCAGAGTGCCGAAGGGGATGGCTGCGGAGGAACCCTCCACCCACAGGATCAAATTCATGAGGAAGAAGTCTGCAAATACAATTCTAGGGAACAAAGATGGACAAAAAACAATCACACAGATATGGAGGTGTGTCGGATAACACAAACATGCAAGGCCACGTCCAACACTCGAGGCCACGAATGAAGTACAAATACGAGATAAATGAGAAAATCCGGATGAACATACCCTGGGCACAAAAGTGCAGTCAGCAAGACGTTCGTCTTCCACTTTTCACCTCCGAAAGCTAATGACAGATAGAAACGGGAAGATCAACACAGGAACCATGGCCAGGCCTGCAAGTCTACATGCTGACATGGTTGCGATTTGAAATAAAGTGGACTTACTTTTGTAAAGCCGTGCAGACACGTAGCCGGCAGGCGTGCCGAGCAGGACCCAGAGCACCACGGCACACGTCATGAGAGCCCCTCTGTTGGCCGGAGACAGGAAACCCAGACAGGCCAGAACTACAGTGGATAAACAGCCATCAGTTCACCCATTCAGGCCATTTAGTGACAGTATATTATTGTACACCAATACAATTACAACTTTTAATACTGCTGTTGTCCAATAACTTAAGACCAAACTCAATTTGGCCAAACAGTGTCTTCTAAATACACCTTATAGTGATCATATAGCCAGTCTTATCATTAATGCATCAAAAAACTACTAAAAGAAATTTTGAAAATATATATTTTGAGGATTAAAAGACAAACTGAAGTTTTAACTACACTATCTTTAAGTTGCACTGGTTGTCTAGTACTTTTTTCAGCTTAATAAGTAAAAAAATGCTTTTCATAAACTCCAATTGAGAAAAGTGTAGATTTAATTTTTGACATATCTTGGATAATTTAATGTGCTTCTTTTCTTCTTACATGTTAGAATGACAGTAAAAACAGGCTATTCTACTCAAATCTGGATGTGCCAGTTCTGGATAAACAACAAAAGTCTTGACATCAGACACAAATTACACAATCATTTTTGTTATCCCTATTGTCTCCTCTTTCCAACAGGGCATACATTCCTTCGTAAGTCATATTGCAGCACTAAAGACCAGAGACTGGAAAGCTTTCAGGGTTTGTTTGATAAGTTATCTTATACAAGGCTAAAAAGGAAATCAAGATGATGTGCTGTCACTTTAAATAGGAAGCCCTTTCCAAAGAAATTAAAGCAGGACCAAATAATCCTCCAGAGCCTTACTGCTTGTGTACTTACATAATACTAAAAACACCCATTAGTCCATAAGAATATAGGTAAAGTCCCCTATGGTGTCAGCATAATGTGAAATAGTCCTTACAGAGTGTAATGAACGTCATGATAAAGATCTGTGTGCCTTGTCCAAGGAACACAGAGAGCAGCATCCCTTTCCTTGGGGGACGGAAAACATCCCCATGCACCTGCTTCCATCCTGACTCTTCCTGTGCATCCTCCTGGGGAAGGAGAGAGACACAGAAGTTAAGGGAGTACTTAACTGTTTTAAGTTCAGGATTTAACTGTTTTTTTTAAAAGATAAGAGGTAAAGGTTTGCCAGCCACCAATTTGTTAATGCAACTTTACAACCTGACTGCTACAAGCAAAATCAGGTGAAGATGCTTTAAAAAACACACACAATGTTAAAATTTGGTGTGGAAACTGTTCAGTTCTTAAGAATAAACCCTTTTAAAAGGTACGTTGTAATTTCCAAATGTTTTAACTCCTTGTAAAAGAAAAACAAAACAGTTATATACATGTTTATCCACACCACATTTTATACTTCGAATCATATGTGCCTGGTTTTCACAAACATAGACATCCCAGCACCTGATTTAATTGCCACAGAAAGTTTTTTTTCCCAAAAAGGCTTCCACAAAGCTTACATATGGTAGGGAAGATTTTTCCGTGGGCAGTGGAATCTTTATCAAGTCATTCTGTGAAATGTAACAAAACATTTATGATTGTGGATAACATGGACCCATTGTGATGTGTGATACTTCCCCCAACAGAGTTAAAGCATTAGCCACATGACTGATTAAGACCAACAGATGGAGTTACCACTAGGGAAAGACATCCATCTCCAATATGCATCACTCTGATCACTTAAATGTTAGCTTAAATGTGTTTAACACTAAATCCCAAAAGACAAAGTGGTTCATGTGTTGGATAACTAATAAGCTGCTGACTTGGAAATATGAGAGTTTCTTCAAAAAGCAACTAATTTGAATTTGTCTTTTGCACAATGCAAATATGGTCCACTGCTTGTCACCTATACAAGGGGAGTCAACATGTTAAAAGTTTAATCTGGTTGTTTTTCATCCAATATCTATACCTCATAAATGATAGCTGTTCTTATACACATCTGATTCAGAGTTCAACAATGCTTTTACCTGGTCCACTTGGTTGTATCTGGCTATGTCTTTGTGCAGGGTCCTCAGCATGATCATGGCAACCATTCCAGACAAGAACAGCACGATAACTAAGGAGTTCATGATGCTATAAAACAAATCAGACATTATCTACCTATAACAGGAACTGAAAACTGGAGATTTTCAGAGGGACAATTTCTCAGGAAAAAGTTATAACTTTTTTCAGACCTGAACCACTGGATGTTGGTGTGAGGCATTGAGACCAGGATGTAGTCCCACCTAGAGGCCCACTTGATGGAATTATTTTCCTATATGAAAAATGCATAGGTCACATAATTAACTATAAAAATGCCAGTGCATATAGATACATATAACTGTAACATATAAATAGTCAAACAGTTTGCCTACCTCAAAACTGACAGAGTAGGTGTAAACTACAGACACATCACTGTCAAACTCTCCTGGAACTTCCATTGGGGTAGTTCCCTCACAATTTACCGTTTTCTCATCGGCATGTTTGATGCTGTTGTGGGGGTGGGAAAAAAAATTACCTCCATCACATCCAATTGTAATTGAACCATATATTCATTTGTGATGGCCAGATGTCCTTCAGTTGGAACATGATGAGGTTTGCCCCCCCCCCCCCCCCCCCCGTCCATTTACTACCACCAAACATTTACCTCTTTGGTTCAAGGGTGGCAGCAACCAGGCGAGCTCCTCTCCAGTCCTCTGATGCTCCACTGTGGTAAGTGATCTTGATGTCCACGTGGTTGAAAACGTAAAATGTGTTCTTCTTATTGAACTCGGACTGAAAAAAATGGAGATAAACAGTGAATGTAACTTGCCACTTGACGTTCATGAAACATATTTCACTTTTCTATTCTGTGTCCAAACGTCTGAGGCCATTAGATTGCACTACATTGATGACTTTGCTTCAGTTCGCCTGAATTTTGAATCTGGACTCTGTTGCAATAAACTGCATTAACTGAATAACAATGACCTGGAATTTAATTGCACTAAATTGGATCATACTTAATTGGACTTTATTGAACCTGACAGAGAGCGACAGACTCAGGTCGATAATGCAGATGTAACCATCTTTATTTTTCAGTATAGAGACTAATAATTGACTACTAAACCATTTCCCTTTTGAACAGGAGGGAGGTAGAAAAAAAATGGTCACAAGTCATGAATCCTCTTACTTCATCTACTACTGGGATATGATATTTTGCATTGACTTCTGGTTACAAATAAACACTGCTTACCAGACATGTTCTAGGGATGAACAAAGGCACTAATTATATGCCAAGACTAAATACTAATTAAATATTATATGACTTGTCCCTAACATTACATTAAAAACACCCAATGTCATTGTACCTGAAATCTCTTTTCCAGGAAAACTAAAATTAAATTGCCTTATTTATTATCCACCAATGAATAATTTTCCCCTAGAGGGACACAACAAATGTCACTATGAAAACCAGTCAACCAGGAAGCTAAATTCAAGCCAGAAACCACAACTCACATTAATAACACAGGCATCTTTAGCTCTGCCATCTGACGTAACAAGGCAGCCAATGGGGAAACCGGGGTTGCAGTACTTCTGACCATCTTCAACATCATAGCACCATGTCACTGGCATGTTGTCAATGATCCTGAAAAGGCAACAGGTTAGTCTCAATAAATCTTGTGAAAGATTAAAACAGCCCCTCATCTTTGTCTGTTAATTTTGAAATATTTTCTTTTCTTTCATGCATCTTTTAAACAAGCAGTTCAGCCTACAGACTCTTTATGTAGAAACAATAACATGGCTCTTAAACTCACCAGTGATGCTGATAGTTCAGCTGCATTCCCATCTTGAGAAAATCCAGTTTAGCAGTATCGTCTTTGTTGCCTTTCTTGTAGGACTTTGTGCAAACTGCCTTGCATTTAACATCTTGTTTAAAGTTGAACTGTTAAAAGTGTATGTAGTTAGAATGTGTAAAATAATGACGCAAAACAATCCGACTTGATTTGGTACATGAAATTTCAAACACAGACACTCACCTTGTATGGGGAAGACTCTATTCGCTCACCAAACAATACCTGTCCAAGGTTCTCAGAAGGCCTTATTTCCTTGGCATCCTTGCAAAAGTCAAACCTTTAACAAATTTTAAGATTGTCATGCATAATCAGAAAAGTGGTGAGGCAGCAAGAGAAATCAGTCAAAATGTAATTAAATGGGAGAGGTTGACTGGAACTTACACGTCATATTCATAAGGCAAAACTGACTCCACTGAGTCCAAGCGATTGACGAACAGCTGAATTGCTGTCTGCAAAGGAAACACAATTTACAAAAAGCTATTTAAAAAGCAAAGGATCCAGCTGGAGTCAACTAAAATTCTGTTTATGACTACTATATAGTTGATAAAACATCATGCATATCAAAATAATACCTATGAACAATTAAAGATCTTAAATTATGAATTAAACATCATAAATAATCAAACAGAGTTGAGAGAAATAGTTCAAGTTACTTGATCCTTCATTCAAACTTTCCTTTTCTGCAGCAACATAGGTACAATCAATGGACGTTACCATCAACCTTTGTCAGTAACTCTGATTAATATACTCGCATACTCAAGCCAACCACAGTATACATATATACATATAATCCTCACCAATGACAACAATAGCAATAAGAAATACGAGCAGTTTGTGATGCATGTGGATAGAAATGTGACTAGCCTGTTTCCAGGTAATAGTCGGGGCCCACAGGGCGACTGGACGCTAACAATATACCAAAACGGAATGAAATAAATAGGCCAGATCCTATTTCAGCCGAAAAAACACGCCATGGCTGACAATCACAGTGCCACCTATGAAATAAGCATACCTGGCAATCTTCGCCACCACTGTTTTCCTCGCAAAAGCTCACTGGGGCCAAACCCGGAAGGTAAAACGCCGAGCACGAACAGAAATACGCGACCAGCAAATACAGCAGCCCCAAACCACAGGGTATCCGTCTCTTCATCTTAACACGGTTCCTCAACAACTCCACGCACTCTTATATAGATATGTTTTTAAAAAGCGTATTCCCTTGTGTAGGCAGGGCTATTGTACACTGATAAGTCAGTTAACAGCTAAATGTTTCTACTCGGGCTGCAGCAATGGAGCTTGACGAGCATCGGTGACGTCCACTCTGTCACACCGCGGCGGAAGTCATGAGAACTCTGCCGGAAGTCAGGTAGTGCCTTTCAAAACAATTGTGGGCAATAAATATTCTCTTGCGCATGCAGGATTTGTGAGTTTTTAGCTACTGTAAATGCGCGCATGCTATCATAGGTGTGATTGTATGCATATCGTTCATACTATAGGTGGATTATGAATTTAAATGATTTGTTACATTCTACCTAAACTGTCCACCATTGTCGTTCACTATTTTATTTTGACAGGAGACAAATTGAGACTCAGTTTTCGACAGCGTGGACCTGAAACGTTGCTTCCCAGCTTCTCCTGTCACCAGTCTGGTTTATTCACGTGGACGATGGTCTTACCTGAAATTAATTCGGAGGAAATACGTTTGGTGATAATATATATATTTAAAAAAAAAAAAAAAAAAAAGATGGAAAACGGGAGGACTAAAGTGATACAAGCGTGTCGGTAGTGTAAAGTCAAAGAACATCAATTAAGTTTTGAGATCCTGTTTATAATGGATGACTACACCTTAAGACCGGAACGGGCACACATTTCCTCATACCAATTGACCGTAGTAGGACAAAGTGCAGAACCTCTCCTTTCATGTCCCAAAATCTGTTCACGTTTGTAATGTCATATTTTCATCTGTTTTTATAACACATGAAAATAGAGTTGAATAGAAAAGACTAGTCCTTCATTAATCCCACCGTGAGGAAACGTACTGTACTTGTTACATCAGCAAAGTAACATTATACACACATTTTTATTTTTTATGTATAAAAATATATAAAAAATATAAACAAGTATATACCAATAAAATGGGAGATAAAAATAGAGGTAAAAAACCCAGGGCATTTTAATTTCTCAGAAATATGTATGGGAAAATATTCTTTATACAAGATTATATATCAATAGACAGATCTAGACTTGTTGTCTATAGAAGTTTAAATAGATATTGCACAGAACGGACAGATAATTGGATGGAGATATGGGGAAATGACATCCAATGAACAGTATTGCACAAGCTCTATTGCAGTGAGGACAGTATACGGCTCACATGCAGCCACCTGAAAGGCACATGAGATTTATTTCACATGATTATTGAATAGTCTGATGCCAGAGGGGATGAAAGACCTCCGGAAGTTCTCAGTCTTACACTGTGGGTGGCGCAGCCTGCTTCTAAAAGAGCTGCTTAAAGCTCACACAGTGCCCTGGAGGGGGTGAGAGATGTTTTCCATGATGGATTTCAGTTTAGCAAACGTCCTTCTCTCACCCACCTCCTCAGTGAGGTCCAGAGACTGGTCCAGGACAGAGATGGCTCCCATAACCAGCTTGTTGAGTCTCCTTCTGTCCCGTTGTGTTTCCAAATCCCCAGCAGACAACAGCATACAACACTGCTGATGCCACTACGGTTTCATGAAAGGTTTTTAACAGTGTCCTGCATACTCCACAGAAGAGGCCTCTAAACTGTTCAAATAATACTCTGACGGTACTACTTATCAAACTACTTCATTGTCAGAAAGTGTGAGCACCTGTATGTAAGCAAAAGGCTTTGGTACTTTGCTGATATGGAGAATTCAGGTGTGTGTTAATACAATGCCAAAGAGGAAATACATCCGCAATAATCATAGCAGAGCAACTTTTGCTTGCTATCTTTCTGTGAAGGGTTATGAGGTTATTTCCAATCAATGTCATTATTCTATAATGAGAAATATTAAAGAAGTAATCAAGAATAATGAAATAATCAAGAGAGTTGTGCCTTCCCAGGAGTGGTTGTCCTGAGGGGTTTAGCCTAAGGAGACTGTGAAGGCTTGGGAAAATGGTAAACATGCTAAGACTAAAACTAATTTTTAGTCCTCAATTTGGATCATTAGTTCATGACAGTATAATTAGGAAGAAAGAAAATGCATCTTCTAGTTAAAAAGTACAGGGCAACATGGGTCATAAGATAAGAGATAATAAAACATTTTATTTCCCCACAATAAGGCAATTCACATTGTTCCTACACCTATGTATGAAAAATTGTATGAAAAATTGTGATAGAAAACAAAAATCTTGTAAAAATAAAATAGAAACAAAAAAAAAACAGTGGATCATGCTCTCAAACAGTGGCATTGCTACCAGGACTCCTTGAGTTGACCACAAATTCCTCTACCTAAGATGACGTTGCTTCTAATAAGGTGCATTATGGGGTTCAATGTCTTGCCCAAGACCACTTTGACAAGTTGACTGCATGACCAGTCAAACATGGTGATAGGAGCATCCTCTTGCAGGGATGTGTTTCAGTGGATGCAATAGACCAATGTAGAAAAATTAAAACTCAAAGTTAAAAAGTAAAAAAAAAAAGTAGTTCAAAGGTGTCTGATGCTCGCTACTGACTGCTGACATTGCATAACATTGACTGTATATCAGAAGAGTATTATGATATTTATATGAATTTTATACAGTATTTTTAGCATAGCAGACTAAAGCAAAACAGTACAAAAGTATTTTGACACCATAACATGAGCAACAATGTTTACCTACAGAACACATTATAGATCAACATGTTAAATCAACGAGCACTAAACAATACCACAAGCAATAATTGCACAGCTCTGCTGTCATGGTAATGCACTAGTGAATGATGACGTATAATATGCCTAATAGATAATAATAGAAGAACTGAAGAACAGAGGAACTGTGGGGGGTTTGTCAGTGTACAATAACTGTGCAATAACCAGGACAGTGCAATAACTTGTTAAGACACAAGAAATTTGTTGTGGTGATTGGTGCAATACAAAGAGCAAATTTATAATGAAAAGAGAAAATGTACAACAGGGGTCACCAATCCTGGTCCTCGAGGGCCAGTGTCCTGCATGTTACATGTTTCGCTGCTTCATTGCACCGTGATAAAAGTGACTGTGTCGTTAAGAGAATTGTGCAGACCTCAATGACAAGCTGATGACGATGATTAATTAGAATCAGGTGTGTTAAAGCAGAAAAAACTCTAAAACATGCAGGACACCGGCCCTCGAGGACCAGGATTGGTGACCCCTGATGTACAACATGAGGTTTTAAAGTGCCGGATATGAGTCTGTGCAAAGTTGACCTAGGATGTGCGTTAATGTAACGCATAAGGTCATGTATGTATACACACACACACACACACATATATATATATTACATATAAGGCCTTTGAGTGGCCCATTTTTTAAATAAAGATACATTTGGCCATTTTCCAAACATTTGGAATGTAGTGTGCACATACATGTATGTGAAAACTTCAAACAAAGGTATTTTAGTGTTTTTAATGTGTGTATGAATGAATGTGTGAATGCAGGGTTAGGGCAACAACCTTAAAAAAGTCTTTTGGGGCGACCGTAATATTCTCAAAATTAATAATTTCCTTAACAAAATTTATATTTTAATAAGTATCAGTAATTAAATTAACTGTTCAAGAAAGATACTCATGTGTCCTTTCATTTTTTGAAAACCATTTTTAAATACATTTTATCTATAATGGCAGTGTCACCCTGATAAAGCCATTACATATAATTTTTTTACTCTAAAATTCATAAAACTGATTTAAAATGTGTACAAGTAGTATCCACTTATGCATGCTATACCAATGATTTATATTTGAACCAAAACTGATAGACATTAAATTTGGAATTTGGTACAGAATGGCCATTTGTCGGTTACCCCACATGACAGGTGGTCGCCCCAAATGATGAGAAACAGCAGACAGTTAAGAGTTGAGACAAATTCAAAGAAATGTTATTAAAGAATCAGCATAACTATGTAATTTGACACAAACATCATAACATTAACATTTTCCATACTATTTCATTAAACACTTGAACATAACATCAGCATTTTCCTTACTACCGGTATTTCATTTGACACAAATATCATAACATCAGCATTTTGCTTTTTCATTTCATTAAACACTTCAACATCAGCATTTTCCATACTATTTCATTAAACACTTCAACATAACAAATTGCATTTTCTTTACTATTTTATTTAACACTTGAACATAACATTAGCATTTTCCAAACTCTAGGCACATTGTAGGCTTAATCTGGAGGCATTTCTTTAACCCCAGAAATTTCTGAATGTTACCCAGTCTTGGCAGATCAACTTTGAGAAGCGTGAGGTAGCTCGCGTAGGCTCTGAAATGACACTGTGAACATCTTTCCTAAGGTAGAAAGTAACGTCCGGAGTTTTTGGCCACAAGAACAAGTTCTTGTCATCAGACTGTTGCATACAGCTGATCTGCAGTTCCTCATCCACAACTTTCAGGACCTGGCCTACATATGGCAGCTCATCGTAGGTAACTATCACAAATCTTCCACATAGATCTCGGACACTTTCTTGTTGGCGAGGTGGCTCAGGTGGAGAGCTTGCAGGGTTCTCAGTTAGAACATCTTCTTGTTCCCCAGGTGGCTCAGGTTTCTCAGCTTGGCGTACAGTGGCTGTCGGGTCTACAGTTATTGGTTCGTACCAAGGGCATGGAGGAGTGTTTTCTAAGGATGGTGGTGTCATTTTCAGAATCAGCTGTTCAATTTTTTTCCTCTCCCTGTAACCTTTTGATGAAGCCTTCCACGAGTCTTTCTGCTTCTTCCTCTTTATCTTTGATAGTTCATCGGACTTAATGGATTTAATGTTTCCCTTTTGCTTTCTTCTCTGGTAGCTGAAACAATAATGTATACAGTGTCACTAATTCAGGTAGCCTAAATAACTAAAGTGATATGACATTGTATATACTGCAAGTTACCTGTATATTTTTACCTTTCTTTTTTCCTGGCAAGATACTCAGCTCTTGCTACAGGATCTGCATTGATTCGCTGCCTGTAGCGAGCAGACTTTTGTTTACTGGTTTGACGAGCCATCTAGAAAAAAAAGTTATATAGTTAGACATACATAGAGCTAGAAAATGAACTGAAAAATAGAATGAATGCATGATGCTTTCAAGTTTAATCAAATATAACAGGCTAACAGTTAGCTATATAATCTAAGCTAGCTACTTCTCACTACATATCACTAACAAATTTACCTTCAAAATATAGATATGCGAATAAAACTCATTATTTACAGTTTTAGGGTGGTTGCCCCACATTATATCAAAATGTGACGTATACACTGCAGCAGTTAGAAAGAGGATTTAATTGTAAAGATGAGAGAAACTACTGACCTGCAAGTACACCTCACGGTGTGGATGGCGGATGATGCAACATCCGCTTTGAGATGATTGTCAAAATAAAAGTCCCTCAATTGTATTTTTTTCATGGTCGCCCCATTTGATATTTCAGCATATTCGGACAAGATTAGTTTGTGTATTGAAATGTGTGTACAAAAATGTTTCATAACTTTGTCAATATATCTAAAACAAGTTTGAAATTATGCCAAATAGGGCAAGGATTATATTTAAATTGTTTTAATGTGATTTAAAACCAGTTGTCCAAACAGGCTGGACGGTCGCTTCACATGATGTTTTCACACTTCAGATGGCAGAAAATGACCAATAACCAACATGTTTGAATAAAATAAGAGGGGGCACATGTAGAATGAAGGTATTAACATACATGTTATATTTTTTATTCATTTTTATGTTTATTATTAGGTAAAAAGTTCCATTGGACAGAAAAAGTAAGTGTCACGTCTTTGACCCATGTATGTATGTATATGTATGTATGTATGTATGTATGTATGTATGTATGTATGTATGTATGTATGTATGTATGTATGTATGTATGTATGTATGTATGTATGTATGTATGTATGTATGTATGTATGTATGTATGTATGTATGTATGTATGTATGTATGTATGTATCTATCTATCTATCTATCTATCTATCTATCTATCTATCTATCTATCTATCTATCTATCTATCTATCTATCTATCTATCTATCTATCTATCTATCTATCTATCTATCTATCTATCTATCTATCTATCTATCTATCTATCTATCTATCTATCTATCTATCTATCTATCTATCTATCTATCTATCTATCTATCTATCTATCTATCTATCTAGATTCAGATTCAGAAAACTTTATTCATCCCCGAGGGGCAATTGCAGGACAACTGAGCAGCAAGACGTTGAAAATATCAAATAGAACAAGAAATAAAATGGAATAAAATGAACAGGACATGTCTCCTTATGTACAAAAAATATATAAATATACGAATGTCAACAGAGTGACTGTAGTGGTATAAGTAAAAATATAAAGTATAAAGTGAAGGTCTATCTATCTATCTATCTATCTATCTATCTATCTATCTATCTATCTATCTATCTATCTATCTATCTATCTATCTATCTATCTATCTATCTATCTATCTATCTATCTATCTATCTATCTATCTATCTATCTATCTATCTATCTATCTATCTATCTATCTATCTATCTATCTATCTATCTATCTATCTATCTATCTATTCTGCTTCTTTTGAGTATATGTATATATATTACTAACACACTTCCCCTATTTAAATAAAAGTAAAAAAATGTGAACACTTTTGGCGGTTACTGTTGTCAGACTGATGGAGAGTGAATAGGTGCTGATAAAAACTGATAAACAACGCATACTTTATCCAGCAGGGGGCAGCACTTCACGTCTCTGCAGTAACTTGCAGATTTCCGCCAACGGAGAAGAAGAAACTCCCACAAAGAAGAAGAAGAGGCGGAGCCGTTAACCACTTGGCGCAGCGGCGGTCCGTTAGCAGCCCGGGGCCAGCTCCAGCTTATTTCACCTGTTTTTACAGCAGTGTGTCTGCGTTTGTAAAGTAACGCGGTTTTAACAGCAGCCCAGCATTTTATTACCAAACATTTGCTAGGTATTTCTCCAAATTCAACGGCGCGTTTATCGCCATTTTGAGCGTTCAAAAGCTCCAGACTTCGCAAGCTTTAAGGTAAAACAGTACAGAAATGACCAATCATCGTAGAAAAGGCGGATAAATCCTCCAAATGTAAGTCACCAGTAGGCTCGTGTTGTGTGCAGGAGCGTGTTGCAGCATGGCGGAGGCAGACCGACCGGGGAAGCTGTTCATCGGCGGGCTGAACACCGACACCACGGAGAAGGCCCTGGAGCAGTACTTCAGCAAGTACGGCCGGATCGTGGAAGGTGAGGGGAGCACACGAGTGTTAGTGTTAGTTTGCATCGAATACGGAGTATGTGGACAGTCTCGGTAATTTAATGGCATGTTTTTAAACTGGCGCCTCTAACGCGAGGCTAATGGACTCCATCTTTGCTATGGTTAAAGGCACCACATGTCTCTCCAAACTCCGCAGACACTTCAGGGAGTACGTTTAAGATGTGGTGTTCTGTTGGGATATTGTTTTTTTTTCATAATATTTTATTGATTTTCAGTAATAACATAAAAGGTATAAATCAAAAACAGAATACAATACAAAAAAAAGGGAAAAAGAAAAGGGCAATCGACACATCTATAGATACAACACAGCACACACCAAGCACATCAGAAGGTAAACTGCAAGAGTACAGCTGGGGGTCTAACATCCAAAGAATCGCTTCCTTTATAAATCAAGGCAAGATAGATCCCTGGGCAAATGGTCTATGAGAGGCCACCAAATTTTCATGAAGTTATCGTCTCTATTTTTTAATTTGGCACTGAGTCTTTCCATCGGAAGAACTCTGTAGATTTCTCTATACCTTTGGGTTACTGATGGAGGTTTCTCATGAATTCAATTGAACAAAATGCATTTTCTAGCTACGCAGAGAAGCTTACTAAGTAGCTTGGCTCTACCAGGATCCAATACAGCAAATTTTGATGGCAGCCCTAATAGAAACTGTCCAGGATCTTTACAGATAGTAGACTTCATAATTGAACTCAATTCTTTAGCCACATAGGACCAAAATCTAGCAATCTTGAGACATTCCCAGAAACAGTGTATGTAGGTACCAATCTCCTTTTTGCATTTAATGCATAATGGGGACCTGCTGGGATCAAATTTGTTTAAGATTTCAGGAGTTCTATGTTGCCTATGAAGAATCCTATACTGCATTTCTTTGGGGATATTGTTTTTAAATGATTGTTAAAATGTAGTGTAATACATTTTGATTGTAGTAGGCAAGGCAAGTTTATTTATATCGCACAATTCAACACAAGGTAATTCAAAGTGCTTTACATTAAAAGCGGCAAGACACGATTAAACAGTAAATAACAAATGCAATGAAATTAAATTATGAGAAAAGAAGGTAAAACAATAAAAAGCACAAGTTGCTGAAAACTAAAGCCGAGGACACACCAACCCGACGTCGCCCGCTGTCGGCCGACTGCTGTGTCGGCTCGCATCGGGCTGGGTCGGGCTCAAAAAGAAGCACTAGACACACCGCAAAGATAACACCCAACGGCCAACTAGCACGTACGTTCTGCGCATGCGTGAGAGGTAATTCCCCTCCATACCAGCAGGCAGCGGTAGTCTGTATTCACTCAAAAACAAGGGAAAACCGGAAGCTGTTTGTTTGCTTTTGTCACTTCCGTTTCTCTTCTCGTGCACTGATTCGCTACCTGAACAGCCAATCACAGAGTGAGCTGTTTGACCGACGGCCGACGCCGATTAGACATGTTGAATCGGCTGAAAAGCTGCCGACGGGCGGCCGACCTGTGGCGACGGGCGGGACACACCGGGGAAACTAGGCCGACAGACGCGATCCGACGCTCATGGACGGCCCGATGGCCGACAGTCAGCTTGGTGTGTCAGGGCCTTAAGGGCAGTAGAGTACCGCAGGTACACATCTCATTTGCTGTTTTCAAAAAGTATTTAATTTAGGGGTACGCTTGAATACCAAATAAATGAAATAAAATTATAGGAAAATAGGTAAAATAATAAAAAGCACAAGTTGTTAAAAAGTAAGGGCAGTAGAATACAGCAGGTAAGTATAGGGCTTGGTCACCAAGGTGCATTCTGGGACGGGGCGGACGTGTTGGCAGCCTCGTGAGTGTAAACAAACAGCAGTGTAGTAGCACCATGTGGAGCAGACCTCAGGTCTACAGAAAGTTTGTTCCACCGGTGAGGAGCAGAATAACTGAACGCTGCCTCACCTTGCTTGGTTCGGTTTTTTGGGACACACAACAAACAAACCAGATCCAGACAAACCTCAGGGGTCTGGGAGCTTCATAAGGAACCAACAGATCCAGCATGTATTTTGGTCCAAGACCATTCAGTGCTTTGTAGACCAGCAGTAAGATTTTAAACACTGGAAGCCAGTGTAATGATTTCATGACCGGTGTAATGTGGTCCAGTTTCCTTGTGTTTGTAAGGACTCTGGCGTAGCCTTTCTAATGAAAAAAAAAAAAAAAAAAAAAAAAAAAAAAAACAAGCATACCAATCCTTCATATCTGATTGTATTACATTTTTTTTCCCTGTTAGGAATCCTGTTTTGTTTTTCCCTTGAACTTTTAAAAACTGTTTACTTTATCAGAAAGTTTAATTGTTTAAAAAGGGGGAAAAAAGCCTTTCACCTGGACAGGAAAACTGCTAAAACCGGAACCAAAAACAGCCACAATTAATAGGGAAAAGGAAATATTTTGCAAAAAAATATATTTTATTTATAGAGCACTCTTCATTCAAGAAATCTGAGTGCTTACAAGATTAAAACAAGTACAGGTAAAAATAATAAAATAAAACAATAAAATCAGACTGAGAAGCGGCGAACAAACACGCCAACGTCATTGCACCGTGATAAAAGTGACTGTGTCGTTAAGAGAATTGTGCAGACCTCAATGACAAGCTGATGACGATGATTAATTAGAATCAGGTGTGTTAAAGCAGAGAAAACTCTAAAACATGCAGGACACCGGCCCTCGAGGACCAGGATTGGTGACCCCTGATGTACAACATGAGGTTTTAAAGTGCAAATTTGACCTAGGATGTGCGTTAATGTAACGCATAAGGTCATGTATGTATACACACACACATATATATATATATATATATATATATATATATATATATATATATATATATATATATATATATATAATATAAGGCCTTTGAGTGGCCCATTTTTAAAATAAAGATACATTTGGCCATTTTCCAAACATTTGGAATGTAGTGTGCACATACATGTATGTGAAAACTTCAAACAAAGGTATTTTAGTGTTTTTAATGTGTGTATGAATGAATGTGTGAATGCAGGGTTAGGGCAACAACCTTAAAGTATTTTGGGGCGACCGTAATTTATCTCAAAATTAATAATTTCCTTAACAAAATTTATATTTTAATAAGTATCAGTAATTAAATTAACTGTTCAAGAAAGATACTCATGTGTCATTTCATTTTTTGAAAACCATTTTTAAATACATTTTATCTATAATGGCAGTGTCACCATGATAAAGCCATTGCATATAATTTTTTTACTCTAAAATTCATAAAACTGATTTAAAATGTGTACAAGTAGTATCCACTTATGCATGCTATACCAATGATTTATATTTGAACCAAAACTGATAGACATTAAATTTTGAATTTGGTACAGAATGGCCATTTGTCGGTTACCCCACATGACAGGTGGTCGCCCCAAATGATGAGAAACAGCAGACAGTTAAGAGTTGAGACAAATTTAAAGAAATGTTATTAAGGAATCAGCATAACTATGTAATTTGACACATATGAGAAGCGGCGAACAAACACGCCAACGTCCTCTCCTTTCTAAAATAAGTAGATGCAAAAAGAAACATTTTTTTCTCCTTTTTTTTTTTTTAACAAAATAAATTTAACTGGTTATAATCTGTTTTTTGCCTGCCATCTGTGTTTTAGTACTCTTGATGAAAGACCGTGAAACAAACAAATCAAGAGGCTTTGCTTTTGTTACCTTCGAGAACCCTGCTGATGCCAAGGATGCAGCACGCGAGATGAATGGAAAGGTAATAGTTCTTCTCATTTAAAACATTTTTGCGTAAAATTGTGTTTAAAACATTTTTTTTTTAATTGTGTCTGTTTTGTCAGTCTCTTGATGGCAAACCCATCAAAGTAGAGCAAGCTACAAAGCCTCAGTTTGAGAGCGCTGGCAGGCGCGGACCTCCACCCATGCACCGCAGTCGGGGTCCACCCAGAGGTCCCCGTGGTTCCAGAGGAGGTATTAGTGGTATGAGGGGTCCCCCGTCCAGGGGTGAGCTACTCAAAGTGGCAACTTTTACTCTAATAGGTTTCATTTCATGTTGTGTGCTAACATTTTAATCTCTTCTGCATCAAGACTACTATGAGGATTCAGGAAGTGGAGATTCCTTCTTCAAAGGAATGTCATCCAGAGGTCCCCCGTCAATGAAACGAGGCCCCCCAGTTCATAATGGAGGCCCCCCACCCAAGAGATCTGCCCCATCTGGTCCTATGGGCAGGCGTAAGTGTCTATTCCCTTAAATGTCGCGTGTCCTTTTTAAAATGGTGCCATAACTACTACTTTCCTGCACCAAATTCTGAGTAGAATAGATGCATTACTTTAGTGTTCAAGGCTATACAATGTGACATATTGCACAGGGTATAAGAAAATTGTTTTATGCTACAGGTGATATTCAAAACATATACTCTTCACTGCAAATATTTGGGGTATTTTTAGTATATAGCATACAGTGATGTATTATACTATGGTTTCTAAATTGGCTGCACAGACAAACGCACATACACTCAAGTCTTGGTAATTTTCCTCCAGTTTTTTTTTGTTTTCCTCTCCTACCTTTTATGTAACACGACTTTTGACCTCTGACACCTGGGCTTCAAGCTCAAAATTTCTCATGCAGCTATTGTGCAAGCCTCGTGTTCAAACAAGTGCTGAGACTAGCTGCTATTTATTTACTAAATTGTCATTATACCTTCCAGCTCCTATGTCGAGGGACAGAGATCCCTATGGTCCTCCACCTCGCAGAGACTCCATGATGTCCAGGAGGGATGATTATCCATCACCAAGAGATGACCATTACAACCCTAAAGACAGGTAGGAAATTTCACAATTGATTACGTGTCATAATTTAAAACTACCTGAGTAAATGAAGAGTCATTAGATATGCTTGTAGATGGACCAAAAATGTTTAAATACTTTGTGACAGTTTTGGAAATATGATTGGCTAAATAAACGTTATAATGGGCATTATGAAATTACCGTATTTTCACGACCATACGGCGCACCGTACGAAAAGGCGCAGTCTCAGTTAAGTGTGCCATTACTGCATTTAACACACGCATACGGCGCACCGTACGAAAAGGTGCAGTCTACACACACATGTTGCACCGCCTTACAACAACACACACACACACACACACACACAAGTATACAAGTGTGTGTATTAAAAAATGGAGCGGGAGCAAAACTGAGTTTGATTGTGCTTTATTTAAGTCTTTATTACAAAGTACTAACATTTTTTTTAAACCACCAATGAATAATAAAATAATAAAACGAGCACATTACCGGTAATCGTCATTAATCAAACCCATCGAAGTCCTCATACTTCGTTTCTGAATTAAACAGCTGCGCTAAATCAAATATGCCGGTTCCACTTTCTTCGCTGTCAGTCACTTTCGCTGCCGTGCGGCCCCTCGGAAATGATGCCGGCTTTTGCAAAAGCTCAAACAGTGCCAGCAGACACGTTAGCCCACGCATCAACAATCCATCCGCAAACTGTGGCGTAACTTGCCTGGCGCTGCCTTCCACTCTTTGTGAAACTGTGGTCTCCATCGGTCATCCATCGCTCCCACGGCGCTCGCAGCCTTACTTTGAACGGCCGGTTCACATCGATGTCCAGCGGTTGGAGTTCCTTTGTCAGACCTCCCAGAATAACAGCAAGCGCAGCGTTCATTTGTTTCACTTCTTTTTTCACATCGGCTGTGAGATGGGCACGCATAGTCACAGATCAACAGCGATGGTGATGCGTGGAAGAAACCACCTGGTCGCCTTACATAGACCTGTCTCAGCCACTCTTTCATCATCTCTTCATCCATCCAGCCCTTTTCATTTGCCTTAATGACTCCTGCTGGAAACGTCTCTTTAGGCAAAGTCTTTCTCATGTTGGTCTCAACTACGTTCGCAATCACGCCGCACTGCGCTATAGGCCACGCCGCACATTTTGAAAAAAATATAAGACCTTTATATGCGCCTTATGGTCGTGAAAATACAGTATGTCATGGCTTCATACACTGTTAAATCAGCCAATTTCCCAAATAAATGAAATGTAGCAATTTTCCAAAAGATAAAACCATTTATGGCATCAGCATAACAGGAACAGCTCTACAATTTATCATCTTGTTTTTCCAGCTACTCCAGTCGCGATTATAACTCCAGAGACTCCAGGGACTATGGACCGCCACGAGACTACTCTTACAGAGAATATTCAAATTCCAATTCCCGAGATGACTATGGTTCAATGTCCAGAGGATACAGGTACAGTGTGGGCTGGTATGGAACGCTAAAGACCTGGATTGAATTTTACCTGGTCCGGATTACAATTGTCCTTTTTATTTTGTAGTGATCGTGATGGCTATGGAGGCGGTCGGGAACCAAGAGGCTACATGGACCGTCCAAGTGGCGGCTCATACCGAGATTCGTATGATGGTTACGGTAAGATATGGCTCCATGTGCAGATTGGCAAAATTATCACTGTTGGACAACAAAGAGTTAGTCAAATGACAAACCAAATCACAGCATTGGCTACCACCACATCCAGTAACCAGAAACTGGGTTTTCGCCTCCTCAAAGGAAACATTTCTCTCCCTGGCTGTCACTTAAATTAGTACATTTTCTTCATTTAAACATTTGTAACTATTGGCCTGTCAACTGAAACAGATTTGAATCCAAAAGCTCAGTCCACATGTTGCAGCTCCTATTAATGCTGCAGTCATCAAGAAAATGTTTGGCAACATCATACAGAAATGACAGTCAGTATTCAATGTGCCACACAAACCTTGCAACCATAAGGAATGCCCAAAATCCTTGGAAATATCTCTTGTTCAGTAGCAAAGCACTCCCTCAAGGAGTAACCTTCACAAACCATCAAGACAAGTCTGAAAACTTCATCTTTTCCTACACTTGGAACTCTAAAAGGAAAAAAAGGCTACTCAAATGAATGGCATGCAGAAATGGGTAACACCGCCTACTTAGTCCCTGTGCTTGGATATATTACTGCACATATCAACTAAAATATCCATGTTGAATTTAAGTCTCGGAAATTTGATGAGCAATTTATACATGCCATCCAATAAATTTGTAATACTATTGGCAAAAAGTGAGCACCAGATGTGCATTAAAATGTATAAATTGAACGTTGCCAATTACCTGACCCATTGACCCTGCAGGTAACTCACGCAGCGCCCCACCTTCACGGGGCCCCCCACCACCCTATGGTGGAAGCAGTGGAAGCAGTCGTTATGATGACTATGGCAGCAGCTCCCGGGATGGCTATGGCAGTCGTGACAGTTACCCCAGCAGTCGAAGTGACCCGTATCCACCCAGCCGTGGCGAGCGAATGGGCAGGCAGGAAAGGGGCCCTGCTCCCCCTGCCGAGAGAGGCTACCCTCCTCGTGACCCGTATGGCAGCTCAAGCCGTGGAGGTCCACGCGGTGGCCGTGGCGGTGCTCGACCTGATAGGGGAATGGCTCGCAGCAGATATTGAACTGGACTTGGAAATCACAAGAAAGGCAAACAATAGTGTCGGTGCACACTTGACATGTTTTGGAAGAACTTTTGAAGAGAGGACAAACTAGCCATGTTTAACCGTATGATAGGAAGCTTAGTCTGACTTGTATCCTGACTTTCCCAGGTTTTTTTTTTTGTGTATTTTTTTTCTTTTTTTTATAAAGTAATCCTTTGCTTATGTCACAGCATAGCTACCAAGTGTTAGATTTTGTACGTTCAGTGATGTTGGATTCTGCAATGCCCTATAAGTATGGCTTTCCTACTCTTAATAAAAGCTTTTAGTTGTACCTTCACATCTGCTCATGGATTTTTCAACACAAGAGCAATGACTAGGATGACTGTTAAGTGACACCACAATCTTCTCTATAAAGTGAATGGGTGAGTCTGTTCGTGCTATATTCTGGAGTGACGTGAGTTCATACTTAAACATCTCCAACTGGACACTACTGTCTGCAAGGTTAGGAAAATGTCACTGTCAAAATGTTCTAATATATGCTGTGGAAATGGATCCATCGCCCTAGAGCCTTTTGATGGCATGCAACGACAAAACCAAAGGCAACAACCAAAAGCAACTCAACTGATAGTCAACAGCTGGTAAGCAAAGCAAACCTTTCTCTCATCTGTAAATGAGTTTCTCACTGTCCTGTATTGCAATCTCAATTTTTAAAAGATGACATTTGAGAAAACTTTTGCCTCTTGGGACAAACCAAAAAGGAAGTTGACTGAAATAAACCCTTTCCAATGTAGACATTTTTCAGCAGTTAAAATTGTAAGTGTGACAAAAACTCAAGAAGTGTCTTCCCTTTTCGAACTTTTTTTACCCCCACCAGCCAATTTTCCATTTGAGCCCTCAAAGCCATCATTTCTGCCTACATCTCCTCAACCTCAAAAAAGATTGGCAGCAGTGCAGTTTTAGATCATAATTAATGATGGCAAGTTGTTTTTTTTTCTTGTCTGAAAGCCCTGTATAAGTTTAAAAAAAAAAAAAAAACAACAACCCTTTGCTCAGAATCAAAACCCTTTCTACGAGCATGCCAATTCAAATACTGGACACCACCTGGAGAAACGCCATCAACCTGACAACCGAACTGGAAACGATCACTGAAGGGAACCTGTAGTTGGATTTAAGGAGGACTCCATTTTCATGTTTTATTCATACATAATCAAGAACAGTTCATTGTGTTAATACTGTGGTCTCATTACAGGATGAATCTCACTTCATGGAAACTTCCTTTGCAGTGCATCTGAGTTAAGTTGTTGGGCCAATTCCAGCGCAGTGAGCCATTGCGCCAGTGTACTAGTGTAAGTATGTCTAGCAAATTCATTGTAATCACTTAATTCAACCGTGTGGCCTGGGGCTGACGACTGATTAGACTGGGATGATTTTGATCTTATTTCCTCTTAGTATTGGCCAATGTTGGATACTGATATCATGTGACAGTGGTTTCTTTTTTTTTGTTATTGATACTGAATAGAAGTAGAGAAGAAAAAAGAATGCAATTTGTGCATCTGATTTTTGTCCCTTTTTTTTTTTGTCTTTAATTATATAATTCGTATGGTTCACAACAATTTGCAGAGGCACCATTTATTTTTAAGCTTTAATTTATTTCTTACATTGACTCGGGCCCTTGTAGAAGTTTCAAAATCCATCCCTTTAAAGTCTGTTTAGTCTCACCTGAAAACATTAAACACATTTGTTTTTGACTGCACTTGTCAAATGTAACATGTGAAATGTTGTAAACCTGACATTTTAGTGTGTTGAATTATACTTATAAAATCAACTTTTTTCCCTTGTCTTTCAGGAGCTGGCAGAACCGACTGAAGGTGCTGGCCGAGTTATTTCAAGAGCGACTTGTTGGAAGTGGGACGATCGGCTAAAGATTTGCTCAAAATCAGTTGCTGGTGTTGTCAATAAAGACTATTAAAAGAACAGTGTTTCCTTGTTTTTTTTTTTTGTTTTTGTGCTGTAATGTGCCATTTTAACACTTTAAATGCACAGATGTATTTTTGTGGTCACTATTTTATAGGGTTTTTTTTTTTTGTCTTGGAGCTTTTCAGTGTTTACTCTTATCAATACGATTGGTGTTTAATAACCATTTAGTTCAGTATAAAAGCATTGACTTATTTGCAAGATAACCAGACATGCCTATAAGTCTGAATAACTATAAAGTATAGCGATGAACGTGAGGATATTAAAGCTTTTATGATCCTTGCCCTGGTGCAGCATGTGCTGCTGGGACAGAACAGCCCTGAGGATGGCTGAGGTACGTATTTGCCAGTAGGGGTATTAAGGCTGATTTATGGTTCCGCGTTACACCAACGCAGAGCTTACGGCGTAGGGCACGCGGCGACGCGCAACCCTACCGCGTAGTCTCTGCGTCGATTTCAGGCTGTAGTCAGGTCTGCGTGTAGCAACAAGATCGTCCCCCCCCACCGCGCTTTTTTTTTTTTTTTTGTTAAACTTCCAGCAGAAGTGCGGATGTGAGTTGCACATTGATACGGAACAGGCCGCCAGTTTCCTTTTCAGCAATGTGGGTATAGGGAATAATCTTCAAGTGGAGCTATGAATCCGGAGGAGCAGACGGTGACATGGTTGATTTCTCTGGGAGTGCTCAGCTCGCCTAAGAAGAACATCTCGGACCCGGAGGACTTTCTGAAAACATCACTGAAGGATGGGGTCGTCCTCTGCAAGCTCACGGAGCGGCTCATACCTGGCTTTACTCCAAAGGTGATCTATTGATTTAAGTCAACAAGATTACGAATGATCGACGGCTCTTGATACAAAAAGAAGGGAGTGGTTTGATGAAAGTGATACGGACGGAAACTTTTCCTTGCAGCCGGCCTTGCATTCAGCACACCAACTTAAGTTTTATTTATTCCTTAATGTTTTCGCATGTATGCAATATTTCATCGAATATTGCTAAAAAAAAAAAAATGCAAACGCAAATTCGGCAAAGCGGTTTCCTGTGAAGCGAAAAAATATGTTCCGCATTCTTGATAGTAGCGGATCAGTGTAGGAAAGGCCATCAAAGCGGCGCGGCTTTGCAGCCGAGTGTGTGTGAAACGGTGGGGTTTTATTAGCTCCAGAGCCTTTACACTTTTTAATAACGGTAAACGTATAACTTGTGTTAAATGTCGAGATGCCGAAGTTGATAACAGTTGCAAATGCACAGGTCGTCACTTCCTCTTGAACCGCTGCTCTTCCCGGCGCGACCTGTCTGCCTAAGCTGCGTTCCATTTACCTCGGAACTCGGAACTGGGAATGACGTTACAGCGGAGTTATCAGCGTTCCAGTTACAAAGTCGGAAAACAAGTTTGTAGTTCGCATGTACCACATGAAAAATGTAAATTACACTATAGCAGCATATATATGCTGAAACAATACTTGTATACGACTGATTTAGTGTGACCAAAACTAGAATGAAGTGCTACGATTTTTTACAGAGCTCTCTTCTACTGTTTACAACACGGGCAGCCATCTTGGAATGTGAACTCGGGGGTGGTGAAGACTCTCCCACTTTCCCAGTGGGAAATCCCACTTCGAGGGGGGTTCCAGTTGAAAAATCCAACTGGGAACTGGGAAATCCCCACTTCCGAGGACAAATGGAACGCGGCATAAGTACCGACGGCGTCAGTACACAGAAACAGAACCGGAAGTCATCGTTTCCTTCCCATTTGTGTTAGTTATAAATTAATTTCAAATCGTTTGTTTTCAAACCACATTTTTTTATATAGAAGAACAATTTGATATTTGGATAGCCCGCTTTTTTAACGTTACCTCATTTTTATTAATAGGATACACCGACTTTAATTTTGAAAGAGTGCTCAGAAAGCGGATGTTTTGCTTGAATATGGCGTCTTTGCGTCTCCTGCGGCTCCGTGCTGTTCATGTGCATGAAGGAGACGCAGCGAGAATCCAGTCATGTTAGAAACTGTGGGTTACTGCTGCCACAATTTGACTTTGTAAACTTTAAAGTATGACTGGGAGGAGGGCAGCGTCGGCCCGGAGTGGTTAATGAGTGTGTTCCACATGTCCGTCGGGCACATCAAGCCGAGATATGTGTTTATTATATATTTATTCCGTGTGTACAGTACTGCCAGGATCCGCGGACTGAAGCCGACTGCATTTCAAACATCAAGGAGTTTTTAAAAGGATGCTCGTCCTTAAAAGTGGAGGTAAGATCCCCTTTCATGTCAGTCTGGTTTTATGTGTATTTTTATGTTTCCTCCCTGTGGGCCATGTGGAGTGGGCCCACATAAACAGGCACGCTGTCACTCATGTCCACACACCAGTCCGTGAGGAAGGACACCCTGATCACTTCATTCTGTTTTATCATTGCAGTGTTTCCAAATTTACTTCTTTGTGGTCTCTTTCTCCTTTATGCCCAAATCACACAGCTAGTTGGGTCAATGTATCCTTCCTTTAGGGCCACAGCTTATAAATCCTCCTCCTCCTCCTGTATTGTTGAAAAAGATGCCCTGACAGTGGAAAGAGACAAATCATTTGCAGATGTTGGGAGTTTACTCTTGTCTTTGTACCAGCCAGTTGGAGACATTAATGTCCCTCCCAGCGTTATAAATAATCTGCTTTGGTTTTTGTGAAGCGCATCACTCGGTTTTCTTTAAACAGCTAATTGAGTCAGCAAGCCTGGCTGACTTTAGTGGTTTAGTAGTCCAGCCCAGCTGGCATGTTATGACTGGGAGCTCCTCTATGCTTTCATCCACCATCTCTGCTTTAGCCCATAATTAGACCGTTTGCAGTCAGCCACTAGGTCACTCACAGAAGTTTTCAAAAGAATCACGGACAAATGTATCAGCCAGGGGATGTCTGTGGTCCTTTGACAAACTCTGCCCTTCCTTTAGTGATTTGTAGGGTCACAGGTTGCTCTTTTTTTTTAGTTTTGCTTTAACAAATAAAGCATCTTTTTCCTGTAACTACAGAAAGAAAGCAGTCATAATGCTTTCACTTCTGCTCTGAGATGAAGAAAGAGGAAGCCCTAATTACTCTACAGACTCTAATTTTGAGTTTTTCTTTGTTTTTTGTTTTTGCTATATTATCGCATTAGATGGCAAATTCTTACTTTTCGTAGTTCTGCAGACCTCCTTTTCATAACATTGAGTCATCAAACAACTAAGCGCCCTCCAGGTAAGACCTCAGGGTCAACACCTCAGTCACAACTGAGTTTTCTTTTAGTTTTTTTTTCTTCTTCCTTTTTGAAACTCATTAGACATTTTCCCATAAACTCTTTTGCAATCTCAGTTGATCTCAAAAGCCATCTAGACCCCAAGACTGGTAACACATGTGGGGATGCCACAGTCACGTACAACTCTGCACACAACTCATGACACAGGTTACACTGCTCAAACTCTATATTTAAGATGTTTTATTTAAAATGTGAAACATTATCCTAAGGAGGTAAGACGATAGCTGTCTGAGACGACACAAGCAGTGTGAGTGTGCATGCATCTGTGTCCACATGCAAGTGGGCAGTTCATCGCAGATGAGGGTGGTTCTGTTTTTATTACAAACAACTGAGTCTGGAAATATGGGTCACGCTGAACATGTCTGTTTTTGTTTCAGTCTCATAACAGCCATGTTAAAAAAACCTAGATATTTCATTATGTGTGGGTGTTGTTTTTTTGCTTTGTTTTATTTTTCATTGTGTTTCCAGAGTGTGTGTCTTGGTGTCTGTGTGAGCTCCAGGAGCCCTACACTTCAGATCTATTTAACTTGATGAAAGATCAAATTGTGTCTCATTCCTCCTCTGCTTCCAGCTTGCATGAACAGGTGGTTTTGGGAGTTTTGGTCTGACTTCACCCTCTCTTCCTTTCCATTCAGGGGTTTGAGCCAGAGTGGTTATACAGTGGAGAGAATTTTTCCAAGGTCCTGACTACTTTACTGGCAGTCAACTTCGCCACACAAGGTAAAGAGTTTCGCTGTTTCTCTGTGTCCTACCTTAGGGACTGCTTGATAATATTTTATCTGGTTTGAGTGACATACGTCTGCATGACTACTTCACTTTAGGACTTATGTTTAAAATGAAATATGGTGCTTAATGTCTGAATGTTAGGGTAAGCATAGAATGCAGCTTGAGGTCAAATACCTTGATCGTGTGTCACAATGAAGTCTTAATCAGATCTAACTGTTTTTGCTGTCCGTGGCACTCTTCAGATTTGTGATTGGGTGTGTAACAGATGGGCAGCCAGCCTGGTCGTGTGTGTTTGTGTCATGCTGTGTGCCATATTGACTCATGTCATTTGCACCCCTTGGTATCACGCACCCTGAATAATATGTCATATTGTAAAATATTTTCTCTAGTCTGCACATTTAGATCAAGCCCCCAGTGGATTAATATTGCACCTGGATATGTGCATATTGTTTCTATAGTTATGTACAACCTTGTCTCAAATGCATTTTTTTTTTCAATAAAAGCAGTAAATAAAATAATTCTCTGTGCAGCATCTCTGCAGCAATTTGGGACCAATTGTGTTACACGGGAATGCTTGTTTGTGGGTAGGGAGATGGTGGTCTTCATCAAGTGTCCAGTTTACAGCTGCCAAAAAAAACCAGAAGCCATGAACCCCCTTGTGCAGGGTCTCTTTAAACTATTCTTCCACCTTCTGAGTTTTTGAAATAGACTCCTAATATTAGTGGTCAACAAGAGCATGCTTTACTGAATGTGAATATAAAAGTGGATCCTTTTAGTTCTACGGTGGAGATTTGGGGCAGCAATTGTAGAGAGATTGAGGCAAAATATTAAAAATAAGGGATCAAGTATCCAAAATAAATTATAAAGTAACAATCAAATATGTATCAAAAGAGAATGAGTAAGAACCAATATGACATTTTAAGGGTTTGATAAGTGTAAGCCAGATAATAAGAAAAAACATCAGTGTCAATAATTAATGGACTAGGTATTAAGTATTGGGTAAAAAGTATGGCTGGATATAAGCCATAGTTAAAACATGGAAAATAAAAGACCATTATTAGGATATATTTTTTTTAGTTGTTGACAGTGTACACATTGATATTGCTTTGATAACTGTTCAGTAAACTGTGCAGTAGACTAGTCAGGAAACTTAAGTCACATTAGTGTGCACACGCTGAAGACTTGAAGTACTATTAACATTTTTATAAACTTTTTTTCATACAGGGTATTTCACATTGAAGATGTTGCACATTATGCACTATACAATATGTTGTATGTTTCAGTATGTGATTGTTACACATCAGATATTTGTATAAGGAAGTTCAGACCAGTGTGTGGTTGTGTGATCAGTTGGGAGCGTGCACAACTAAAAAGTCTGAATACAGCAGTGGCGTTGTTCCCTCAGGTGCTGCAGGTAAATGACCCCGTGGATGCGGCATACTATTACGACTGTAGCTAATGACATATCAACGAATATTGATGAGTGTTTATTTTAATCTGCTCAAATGGCAAGTTTGAAAATGCCAGAACAAGGTAGACACTGACCGTCCCAGTTTGGCTCAGTCGGATTAGATTTTAAATAAAAAACAAAACAAAAAAAAAAATTCCAATTGCTGATTTTTTTTTTTTTCCCCACATTTAGATATTTTATTTGCTTTTACGGCAAAGCAATAAAAATACTAACACCCCCTTCCCATTTGCACTGAAATATTAGATTTGACTTATTACTTAACTGTCAAGATTGTTTCAGCACTACTGTTACTGCACTTCCTCTTTGCAAAAACGTTACCCCTGGAATAACCATCTTCCTCCTTAATGTGTTGAATTCTTTCAAATGAACAGATTCATGCCACAATGTGAAACATGGAGCACAATCTTCTGTCATCTCTGGTTGCTTATTCATACTCAAAGCTTTTTTTATAGGCTAGCAGCTGCTCCTCCCCGTGTTTGTGGGATAACTTAATTTCAAAGTAGATAAGTCACAAGTTAGATGCTGTAATATAACACAGGAGGCTTATTCATGATCCTCTTCCTAGTCTGAAGTACTCCATTTGTGGTTATGTTCAGCGTTTATGTTTGTTTAGGTGAAATGCTTTGAATAATGTGTATAAAAATAAAAGCAGTAGCTACAGGACCTTGCAGAGAGAAGGGTTTATTGTATGTTGGGAACTATGAGCCCTACCTGTCACTGCATTTAGTGTCTTGTCTGTGATATCCCTAAAGCCTCAGTGTGAATCACCCTGACCTAATTTTATTTTTTTGTATGTATGGAAAACAGCAGGGAATCTTCTTCTTTTTTTTCATTTGGTGGGTTCCAGATGATGATGTCAGTAAAAGAGGATCACACAGAGTGTTCCCCTTAGCCTGCCCATAAGTAAAAGTGATTTTAAGTTTCATAACCTTTCAGATGAACTCTTGGTTTAAAAAAAAAACGACTGTGCTTTGAACAAGAATTAGAAAGCATCCACTTGTCATGTGATAGGGCGTCATCTACGAAGGCGTCGGCTTGTTAGCATGTTAGAGGTTTGCAGTGCAGCCATGTGTCACTTTTCAAGGGAATAGCGGCGGCATAATGGATACCTCTGTCAGTGTGCTTCCAGAGCTGCGCTTAATCTGCGAGACAGCTGGCAGCTACTGTTGCATGAATCACAGTATTCTGCTGCGCTGGCTGAGTGATGGCATTGTGGAGGGATAGAGTGTCAGCAACATAAATTTAATTTTCAGGGTGTTCCCTGAACTAAGACTTGTACAAAATGCAGAGTTGTAGAAGTGATATTCGATACCAAATCAGAAGAAGTTGGGATGTAACATTAAAAAGTGTAAAACTTTTTAATTTACTCAACCAACTTTCTAATGTTGCCATTTTTTCCTCAACATTTAAGAGGTTTTGTGTCATCCTTTGTCATAATCCCTCTAAAACACAACTTAAGGTGCCTAACACTGCAGGTTAACATTGTTGTTGCAGTTTTTTGTAAAGCCCTGCCTCTACCCGTATCCTCCTGCCTCATCCATGTGTTTTTAAATATGTGCACAATGTAGTCCTTGTTGATGTCCCTGGAAACGACGTCATCTTTTAGGCAGCATGTTGCTTTAAAATCTGAGCATCAATCCTGCTGTCGTAGCAGTGATGATTATCCACGGATACAACCCATTACGTCACAGGCCCTGGCTTTTGAACTTGTTGACAACTGTCTATGTGGTCATTTTCTTCACTTTGGTCTAGATCAGACAACGTCCATATCTGCCAACAGGTTGTAAAATAATGGTTCGCCTGACCAAAATACACAAATCCACAGCATGATGGTCTCTCCTAAATAACTCCGGGTTCACCAATGCTGATGCTACCCCTGGACTAGGTTAAAAATTCAATTCAGAAATACTTAAATAATTCCCAAAGGGAAATTATTTTTGCAGTTGTCATGATTCTTCAAAAATTAATTGTAGAGGTTTATAGCTGTGGGTAGGAAGGATCACCTGTAGCGGTCTGTGTTGCAGTGGATCGGAAGAAGTTTTTGACTAAAGACACTCTGTTGCTGAGTCACTGATGCTCAGGGTTGTCCATGATCTTTATCAGTTTATGAAGTATCCTCCTTTGCACAATCAGCTCCAGAGGCTCCAGCACAGTTCACAGAACAGAGCCAGCCTTCTTTAGCAGTTTTCTTCAGTTTCTTTAGGTCACTGGTCCTGATGCTGCTCCCCCAACAGATGAGTGCAGATGTGATTTGTGCTCTTCATGACAGACTCATACAACATCTTGTTGCAAATACTGAAGACCCTAAGCCCCTAAGTTTTTATACTCCTCCACCACCTCCATTTCTTCTCCCACGATGGAAAAACTATCTGACTTAATCTTGGCTCTCCTAAAACACACAACCAATCAGTCTCTGAAACCTTGTAGAGGCATCCACTTGTGTTTTCTGGAGTTTCTTTCATAGTAATGTAGGCTGTGTTAAATGAACTGGAGAAATGGAGAAACACTTTTTTTGTTTTTTTGTTACTGAAAAAAGGCACAATCCTCTTTCAAATAACTGGAAGCTTCTCGCGACTCAGGCTGAAGTCGGACATGTGCTATAGAATCCTACATCACTGGTCCGAATAAGCTCTCAGGACTCTGGGGCAGGAGAGAAGGGTGCTGAGCTTGTTCCTGAAAAATAGCATGCTAGTATGGTGTTGCAAAGTAATCCCTACCCCCTGAGGGTGTACTGTATCAGCTATTGATGAATGATGTGTTGTTGTGCTTTTTTCTTCCTATTCTTCTTCCTTTTTTGATGCAGGGACCAGAGATTTAGCTTCAGCTTTACAGTTTCAGGCACTGAAATTCCCCCTGAATTCTTGGATTGTTTTGATATTATGAAAATCCCTTCCAGTCTTTCTTTTGGGAGCATGTCAGTGATTCTTCTCATGCTGGAGATTCTCAGCCCATCTTTGGTCATCGAAAGTCAGTTTTGCAGAAAGCTTTTGTAACAAATCAAGATTGCAATTAACATAATCTTAACTACATTTTAATTATAACTATTCTTCCACACTGCTTTCCTTAATCCCCATCTTAACTTTGCTGATATGTGTTGTGGGCTGGATGGATATATATATCAACAAATGGAATGAGGTTGACAAATTATGAAAGATATTGGGGGGTATAATGTGTGCAAAAAAGTGAAAGATAAAGTGAAGAGTTGCTGCTTTTCTTTCTTTAGTTTTTGTCCATAGTGCATATTTTCTCAGATTTTTAGGGAGGTATGCAGGCAGTGCCTTGCCTGGAGGCTGTAAAAAAGCCATTTCCTTGCTGTTTTTGTTTTTTATAGAACAGTGTGTCTGGTTTGCTCTAATCAAATTATTCTATGAGGAGTAATAATCTCGCATCCTGTGTGTGTGGTCTCCGTCCTGAGGCTGAGCAGAGCATCGAGCACCTTTCACATGAATTATCATCAAGTTGTCAGTTCTGAAAGTGTGCGCACCCAAATGAACTGTGATTAGTCAAGTCAAGCGTGTGCTTTTTCAAGGTAATGCTGTGTGGTATCAGCGAATACATTCAAACATGTATTTAACGTGAATATAAGACTCCGTGTTTCCTTTTGTGTGTCCACAGATACTGCTGCTGAGAGATGTTCTCAGACTGGCTCGTCCTCTCCTAGTCAGACCTCCTCGTCACACTCGCTTTTATCGGCCAAATCCAAAGGCTCTCTGCGCCGGCAGTCCAAATCAGTGGTGCGACATCCCTTTTAATCCATATTTTCTCTTTCACATGCTTAAAAATGATGATATCCCACAATGGGAAATTCAAACACAGAATATATTTGAAAAATATATTTGAATAGTTCTTTAGGCCAGATGACTCAACTACACATTGCAGTTCCTCAACCTTATTATTTTCTTCACTGCAGTCACGCATTCGCCAAACATACAAGGATATCTTAGGATATCTGCCTTTATACATATATATTGTAGATAAAAGAGAAAATATTTGTTGTTTTTTTACACTAAATACCAAGAATTAGCCCTCTGTTCCAGGAATGGTGTGTTGTCACCAAAGGACCACTAAACATGTGATATCACATGCAAGTCAAGCAAATGTCTAACAATGTTAACCGTGCAAGTGCCGGTAACATGGGACAGACTGTGGTTAGCAGAGCTCTGCAGAAGACAGTACATTTATTAATGTCCAGAACTGATGCACGCTTCATGGTATCTTGGTGTGAAACACATTGAGGTATTATTTTGACAGAACTCAAAATATAAGGGCACATAAACGTTTTAATTTCCAAGAGAGAGCGGAAACATTGCTTTTGAAATATTTGTGACATCGTAATAACATTGACTAATGTCATAATACCAGTAAATTGATCAGGCTCTGACCATCATAGAAGACAAACAAACATTAAAACGTTTACATTTCTGCCTCTGACCGGCACTGGTGTCCTCTCTCACAGGAAATGTCGGAGAACGGTGGGGGCGGGCTGCTCATGGTAAAGGCCCGCTTCAACTTCAAGCAGAACAATGAGGACGAGCTGTCGTTCAACAAAGGCGACCTGATCCATGTGACGCGGCAGGAGGAAGGTGGATGGTGGGAGGGCTCGCTCAACAGCAAGACGGGCTGGTTTCCCAGTAACTACGTCCGTGAGATCAAACCCTGTGGTGAGTGGACGTCAGTGCTTTCTGGGTATTATGGGTTGTGACACTAAAAAGGTTATAAGATACAATAATTATTATTTTACCATGGGCTCATTATATTTAATCATTATACAATGCTGTTTATTGGCACTGATATGTTTATATTATTCTCTTTTATTTTATTTTCGTAACTTGAAGGTACACAACTTTCCTTGTAAGGAGTCTTTTTCTTGTGGCTCTAAAGGCCTTTTATTTTGAAAGTGGCTAGACAGGAAACGTGAGTAGAGAGATGGGGGGAAAACATGCAGTAAAGCGCTACAAGCCGGGATTGGAACCTGCGCCGCCTGCAAAGGGCGATAGCCTGTGTATATGGTGCGCCCGCCCGCCCAACCAGCGCAGCTGTCCCGGCCTAGAGAGAGAGAGTCTTATTGATTGTTACCATGTGTTATCTTTGTTATGGGCACCAATCCTTGTTCCTTTGCTGCTCTTCAGAAAAGCCGGTGTCTCCTAAAGGGACTCAGCTGACCAAGAACTACTACAGTGTGGTGAGTCAACGTTGCACACATCAAACACAAATGCATGCACATTTGTTTTGCATTATGATTGATGCAAAATTCCATGAATACTTTATACTTTAAATGTTCATTGGAGTTAGCCAGAATGTAGAATTTCTTTCTACTTAAAAACCCTGCATATATTCCATCCATCCATCCATCCATCCATCCATCCATCCATCCATCCATCCATCCATCCATGCATTTATTCTTGCAGCACAACTTATCTGCTTCTTTATGATACTGTATTACCACTCCCTTTCTTTTTTCACCCTGAAAGAAAACTTAAATGTTTGGAAGTACCGCGAACCATTGTGTACTATTTGTGAAGACAAAGATCAACCAGGGTTTACTGAATAAAAGGAATTGTTCTGGTGTCTGACCACGTTAAACTATTCTGCGTATTTTCTGGGTTTTACAGGTGGTGCAGGATATCTTGGAACATGAGCGGGAGTTTGTCAAGGAATTACAGACCGTCTTGAGTTGTTACCTACGACCCCTGCAAGCCAGTGACAAGTACGAGCAACAGAACACATCTCACAAAGCTGTGGAGTAGTTGGAGTAGTTTTTATTTCACTATTACAGACATGCGTCACGGGAACTAACCTTTTCATGCATCAGACGTTTGACGTAGCTGTAACTGTTTAACTCTAATATGAGCAATGATGGCCGTCGTTTCTGCTCGTATGTGTACGTTCAGGCTGACCAGTGCGGACAGCGCCACCCTGTGTGGAAACCTGGAGGAGATCCTAACCTTCCAGCAGGGGCTGTGTGTGGCTCTGGAGGACTGTACTAAGTAAGTCACTGGGACGCTGGCTTCCAGAGAGAATCTCTTCTATCACGCACCGTTGGGTAAACTGACCATCACTGAACACTGGGCCAATGAGAAGAAGGGAAATGCATGGATACACCTTAAAAGCTATGGTTTAAATCTAAAATGTTTACCCTTTTTATTTTTAAGATATCTGAAATCACAACAGGTCTTCAGGGGGGGAATAATTCAATTTATCATCCCTATAAGCCTCTCTCTCTTTCTTGATATTGTGCTTCTTTAACAACCTTTTTTCTTTTCTCCCTCATATCTTCTTTCACGTTGGCTCTATTTTCTCTGGCTTTGCAGGGTTCCAGAGGGGCAGCAGCGAGTATCTGGCTGCTATTTAAACCATATGGGTCAGATCAAGAATCTGTATCTAAGTTACTGCTCCAGCCACCCCTCAGCTGTCTGCATCCTCACAGACCACAGGTGAGCCTGCACACAACACCACACGTGCACCGTACGGTCACGGATGTCCCTGAGGTCCTGGTGTTAAACTGGATGTAATGATGTGGATCTGTAGTGCAGACTTTGAGTCACGTGACAACAGTTTGTTATAAAAAATTTAAAATCATCATTGTTTCTGAGGATTGAGGGTTTTTCTGTCTGAACCTTGAGTCTTTTATTTTTCTGAGTGGATTTGCTGATGTTTTTGGAGTCATTGTCCTGTTTATTGACTGGACTTTTATATCTCTTGACACATGGGCTCACATTCGCCTCTAGAATATTCTGATATCCGGAGTAGTTCATGATCTGTTAAGTGGGCTTCAGTAATTAAATCTTTGTTTTTCTGTAGGTCGCTTTGCACATAAATCACCTGCTTATTGAAAACCTGCTCTGGAATCACAAACGCTGCGTAAAACGGTGTTTAAGAGCATGTGTATCCTTATGAATGCCGATTGATTGCAGGCTGGGAGCGTTTTGGGTTTTTATTTCTAATTTATCCTATGTTTAAATCGTATGTTATAAAGATATCTGTATATCAGGAAAATAATAGTTATTATTCATCAATGTTGTAAACTCTGGGAAGTCTGTGAGTACTTGTACTTGAGCCTGGGTATGAGGTGTTTCTGATAAAATGGTGTTTTTTCTTTTTTTACCATTAAGGCCAAACTGCTCAAAACAACTTTGGTCTTATCCGTTCACATTTTTTTTATTTATATATGTTTTGGGGGGGAGTTTTGTGAACTTCTGTCATGAATGCATGTCAGTTTCAGACATAAGAAGCTTTCAGTAATGGTAAAGGTGTGGGTGCAAACTTTTGAAACGTGACTGAAGCATCTTTAGGAACACCACTGGGGCTAATTCAGATGCCGTGTCGAGGTAGTTATCCCTGAACACAATGCAGGCTCCAGACATGGAAGCACACGCTGATTCAGAGCGGCGACTCCCCATAACAGAGCAGCACTTTCACCAAAGTAAATATGGGAGAAATAAAACGAAAAACAAAAAGCAAACGCACACCTTTTGTCAACTGTACGGCTGCTGTCTCTCTAAATGTGAAGTTTGACAATGTTCCTTTGTGCCTAATGATAAAAGGAATGCAAAATGTATTCATCTTGCTCATGTATTAATCATGAAATAATAGGATTAATTTCTTTATTCATCATATTCCTTTTCAAAGGGTAGACAATCTAATTTTTTTTTCCTAATAAGCCAACTTTAAAAAAAAAATGAGTGTGTTATTATCAAAGCTGAATTCAGGTAATTACCTTCTGAAACATTAGGATACGATATTCAAGCAGGCCTTACGTGTTGATTCACCTATGCATGTCAAGACGAGCTTTGTAATAATTGACGCCTGCAGCGTAATTGAGCTTATTTCACAATAGGCTTAAATACCTTACTGAACACGTCACTGACGCATTGTTTCCTCTACCTTTCTGTTCCCAGTCATTGCCTTTTGATGGTCATGTTAATCATCAAGATCCTCACCTCTGTACAGGGAAAATAATAAACCTAATAATCATAATAATAGGGATGATAATAGATTGGATTAGTACGGTGCTTTTAAGGTGCCAGACTGGGCCGACAGTCCGGCGTAAACCTCTGGAAGCAGAAGTGATGCCTCACCAGATGTGTGTTTTACACACATTTCAGATCGTGTCTAATTATTCTGCCAAATACGCAGTGTCCTCTTTTCTATCTTAGCCTACAGGAGGATGTTTATTCTGGCAAACTGAGTTTGAATTTATTAGGTGAATGCAAAGAAAGTAAAATTACAGACAGATAAAACATGTGAAAGTGGAGAAGTTGTGTGTTATCTTTTCATTTCTCATCCTCCTGCTGTTACGAAACGCCGTGTTGGTTCAGTGCAGCAGCATCTCGTCATTTTCAATGTGACTGAAAAAGGAATTAATAATTCTAACGAGACCTATTCATATGAATATGTAATTTACCACAGCTGCAGTGCTACAGAAGTTTGAAATTTGATCTTGAAAGTGCTTGAAAAATGCTTGAATCTGACCAAGGATAAAAGTGCACAAACCCAAATTATCTGACCCCCCCCCCCCCCTTTTTTTTTTTTTTTTAATAAATATCAACTTTTTAATAAATCTGTGTTGTGTAGCAAAAATTAATATGGGCTGTTGATCTTGGATAAGTGCGTATTTACTCCTGCCAGACTGGCTGTCATTTAGCTTTGGTTCACAAGGTGTCAGACTTGCCATCTTTTACATACACACGCTGCTAAACCTACTGTAGTTGCAGCAGAGCTGAAATGCAGGGAAAAGTTTCCCCCACATTACTTCCTATTACACTGCTCCTATCTCACAAGGAATGCTATTAAAAGCTTCATAGTAATATTTTAGTAATAAAACATAGCTATGGGGTAGTTGAAATGGGACATTTTGACTAATGTTGAGGTGTCAAATCCTACGTTGTGCACATGCACACTGTTCACACAAGTTAAATTACACACAGGAAACTGACTGTTGACAGGATATATAGTTGTGGTTTTTCTGACAGGCAAACGGGTCGCTTTTTTCGGAGTAATCTCATTTGCATTTCAGTTGCAGTAGCCTTTTATGTCATATTCTCATTTGTACTCTTTTCTCCCTGTTTCGGTGTCTGCAGGCTATTGTATAAATGAAGCTTTGGATCATAGAAACTCACTGATGTTGCATAGATGCCACAAATTGCACAAATCAACTGATGACCTAAACTGAACATGTTGTTAAGCTGTTACTGACAGCTGCCTGTGGTATTTTCTCACATCCACTATGGGTGACATTTACAGTGAGGGCTTGTGTTATAGCAGTGAAAAAGCGAACGAAGATGGAGTGTGGGGAGTGAAGGGTGGGTCGGAAATGGTTCTCAGTGGCCCAGTTTCTAAGGAGACATTTTTCCTTGATGTAGGATTTCAGCTTCTCGACTGTTCAGGCCGCCCCTTGTTGTTTTTTTTTTTTTTTTTATTATTCCATAATGTTTTTAGTTAGTGACGGGACTGGACTGCAGTGAGACAAGTTTAAGACAAGAGCCAGGTCATTGCAGAAAATTCAGTATGGGGTTTATTACCTTGCAGCAGTAAATACCGGTACCTGAAGTGCATGGATGGCAGTATATAGTGGTCCAGAACATTGATCAATCAAAACCTTTATTCAATTAGGAAAAGCACGCTGAGATTTGAAATCTCTTTTACAAGAACATCCAGGCTGAGAGGCAGCACCCTCAAATGTATAATCTGCAAAAAAATGCTTTTACAAGGACATAATATCAAGGACATCAAAATAGTAGACTAAAAATTGTATAATTAAAACAACGTAGCATTCATCAAACAAAGCATCTGCAAACTGATGAGTCCACAAGGCACCCAGAACCTCCTTATACATGTCTAGCAAAAGCAGTTCAGTCAACTTCAGGGTGTTTTGCAGGTTGGAGCTGCATATTTAATAGCCTTTTCCCCCAGTTCGGTCTGCACATTAGGCACAGTTGGTCTGTATGATCCCTACAGACGTTTGTCTGGAGATAAAAAGAGCAGGCCAAGAATAGATTTAGAAATAAAAACATGCCAATGTTTCAGTCTGTGTGCTGGCAGTGAACACCTTCCAACTTGAATATAAAACACAGGGATGAAAATGAGGATTGAGCTTTGGATACTGTTTATCACAGAGTACTGGGATGATACATGCATATAAATCACATTGCTGTAGTCCAGCACAGATGTGGAGGTGGACTTATAAACAGAGTCTTGGATGGAAAAACCCATATCAATCTACCTCGAGGTAATATCTAAACAACAGTAAACTATATTTATTGGGACTTTCCTCAGATTTAACAGTTTTTAAGGGGGACTGTCTGATGTAGATGTTCACAACGATTGATAAATTAAGATCCATTTCTTACCGTTATTGTTCCGATAGATTCCCACATCATTTAGTCAGTCGAACCTTGTTGCTCATCCCAGATGAATATTATCATTAAATAGCAGCACTTCCTTTTGCATATAACGTGCACGCTTGTGTATTTCACAGTGAGGAACTGGACAAGTTCATGGAGAGCCAGGGAGCAAGCCCTCCAGGAATCCTGACCCTCACCACCAGCCTCAGTAAGCCCTTCATGAGGCTCGACAAATACCCGACCCTGCTGCAGGAGCTGGAGAGACATGTGGAGGTACAGGAGAATTGAAACAAAAATCAAACGTACTCTTATGGGCATCTCGCTGCACTGACTGGTTAGAGTCTGTCTGGCTGAACTGGATTTGCTTTTGCACACAATTTTTCTTTTCTGTACTGGATTTTACACAAGTTTATGTATCCTGATAAATCATGTTTAAGTAGAGCCCCTATTATTTCCTTGACATTCTTATATTGTTTTTAATCAGAGTCGGGAAAAATGATTAGAATAAGACATGGGGGGCTTGATAGTTTTATAAAATTATGATTTGCTGCTTTATAACTAAGGTTTCTTTACAACGCAGGAAGCTCATCCAGACTATACTGACATCATAAAGGTTACGGCAGCATTCAAGAGCTTAGTGGTAAGTGTTTACAGGTAATGGTACCTTGTTGTTTTACTGTTTACTGTTTTCTCAATACGGATCAGGTGGAAACTTCTTAATGGGGATGCTCAATGAGAAGATTACTCCTACTTCTGTCTTTTTTTTTTCAACTATTTAGAACATTTCTGAGTATTTTTTCTTTTTAACAATGTATCTAGTCTAGAAAAAAAAATGTAAATGAGTGTCTTTTTGTTTCCTGAATGTTGGGTGAGTGTGTTGTTCCTTGTGTAGGTGTAAACTGAAGTGAAATGAGCTACCGCATATTACCTGAGTGAATATAACTCTGAGCCACCATTTCCTTGGTGTCGTGAATTCTTTGTAAGAAGTGTTAAAGTGACTCATCCAGCAGGGTTTCGTAGGAAGAGGGGAGAAAAAAATAACCATACAGTACAGCCTAGTGTCATTTGCAAGTTTAATTGTTCAGTGTTGTGTTTTTTTTTTTTTTTTTAAATGTGTGGTCGGGTGGGCAGAGGCTGAACAAGGCTCTGCAGTTCTCCATCCACAGAGCCCAATTTTTGAGTAACATGTTGCAGAACATCATAGATGTTGCATTGTCATTTGTTCCTGTTTGGGAAGGGAGAGCCCCTGTGCAGCACCTGGCACCTCGTGGTGCAGGTTAGCTGATACGCCTCTCACAAAGAAACTTGTATGTACGTGTGCGTGCATGTGTGTGTGTGTGTGTGTGTGTGTGTGTGTGTGTGTGTGTGTGTGTGTGTGTGTGTGTGTGTGTGTGTGTGTGTGTGTGTGTGTGTGTGTGTGTGTGTGTGTGTGTGTGTGTGTGTGTGTGTGTGTGTGTGTGTGTGTGTGTGTGTGTGTGTGTGTGTGTGTGTGTGTGTGTGTGTACAGGACTGTCTCAGAAAATTTGAATATTGTGACTTTCTGTAATGCAATTATAAAAACAAAAATGTCATACATTCATTACAAATCAACTGAAATATTGCAAGCCTTTTATTATTTCAATATTGCTGATCATGGCTTACAGCTTAAGAAAACTCAAATATCCTATCTCAAAAAATTCGAATATTCTGGGAATCTTAAAGTATTAAAATAATAAAAGGCTTGCGATATTTCAGTTGATTTGTAATGAATCCAGAATGTATGACATTATTGTTTTTTTAATTGCATTACAGAAAATAAAGAACTTTATCACAATATTCAAATTTTCTGGGACAGTCAGTCATGACTCATGTATGTATGTACCGGTATGTATAATTTTATTTATGTTTAGCTGAAACCATTAAGATGAGCTATACTTGTGTTTTTTTTTTACGTGTCATTGTTTAATTCCACTCAGTGATGCATGGATTTTTGTGTAGGCACAGTGCCAGGACCTGCGGAAGCGCAAAAATCTGGAGCTGCAGATCTTGTCGGAGCCCGTGCGGGGCTGGGAGGGAGACAGCATGAAGAGCCTGGGTCATGTGGCCTACATGTCCCAGGTCCACATGAGAAATGGATGCAGCGAGGTGAGAGAGGAGCCGGGTCCAAGATGACCACAACAAACATAAGTTGACAGGTGTTGGCTTTCAGTGATAACGCTCTGTCAACTAGGATGAATGGGTATTATAGGGGGGAAATGGTTTTTCCCCCCTACAATCCCCCGATTATCAGATATGGGATAATATTATTTATTTTTCCATTTATACAATTCTTTGGATTACTTTCACTGCAAAATTGTTCAAGATGTTCACGTTACATTTCATGTTCCTCCCTGTCTCTGCTCAGCTCGACCAGTTTACCATGTGTTCAAGAGCTGTGCTGTCTACAGTTGATCTTCCATTGTAGGCCTTGTAATCCCCCCCACTAGTATCAGAACAGAAACCTAAGTAGGCCATATGCAGTCTATAAAGGCATATGGCTTGTGTGGTTTCTGTGTAGGGGTCGACTTTGAAGACATTGCTGGAAGAAAACCCAAGATTTGCTATCTTTGGCCAACCACTTTCCAACCACATTATCTTGTTTATTTTGCAACTCATCAGCTCACCCCATTTCCAAACCTACCGAGTAAATACTTGAATTTGTCTAACTGAGGCCTTAGCCCAGTTTAAAATATATCACGGTTTTGCATCAGCGGCTGCAACTAAAGTAGCACACATGGTTTTCTGAGAAGCAACACATTTGAACCAGTTCGTTTGCAGCCTCCTGATCTCTGTTTAAGACCTTGCTCTAACCCCTGTGTGTGCATTGAAAGAAAGTGTTTGTCTTATGCATCTCCCTTCCAGGACAAAGAGGAGCGATATCTGATGCTTTTCCCTAACGTGTTAGTTATGCTCTCTGCCAGTCCCCGGATGAGTGGGTTTATCTATCAGGTGAGATGTAGCATACTTTACATACACTTCCTCCTGCCACTAATGTTTTTGAAATTAGAAAATGATTTGTGATAATGGGGTGGGGGGTGGTTATGGTTTTGCATGAACTTCTCTTGAAACTCTTCCTCTGAAATCTAAAGCCTCATTTAAGCAAAGTACTTAATTACTTTAACGTCTTCCCCAAACATAGCATCTTTCAATTCAAAATGAGTTTGAATTAAATTTGGTAATTTATTTATTTGTGTGAAATTTTCTTTTGGAAGATTTATAAGAGTGCCGCAGACATTTGGCTTGTTTGAGTGTTTTAGGAGGTTTCTTTCTTTTTTATTGTTTTATTTTTTTTTTACAGTATAAGACTGAGCTGACTGAAGGCTTGAATAATAAAGGATCCATTAAACAATCTTGAGTGTTATTTTAAAACAGAATGTAAAATGTGTGAACTTTAAGGGCTAGTTCACTGAAAATGTTTGATTTTTGGTTGAAAGAAAATGTTTGTTTTCCATTTATCTTTTTTTTTTATTTGTCTATACTCATATCATAAGTAACTTCACTTACCTAAATGTCTTTTCAGTCAATTCCTATGTAATTATACCCATCAAAGATCCGTTGTGTCCAAGTTTATCATCCCAGAAGCATCTACCTTTCTCTGGTTTTAATTATCAAAGAAACATTGCTTCACATTTTAGTTTATCCAGAACGCCTTTTCTCATTTCTGGCCCTTTTTTTTCTCCCATCCAGGGAAAACTGTCCCTGACGGGTACCACGGTAACGAGACACTTGGAAGATACAGACACCGTTTATGCGTTTGACATCACAGGTTTGTATCCGACCGCCGGACAAGTTGGCAGTTAAATAAACCGAGTGGATATTGTGCGAATATAAATCTGATGTTGAGATTTATAAAAGATTTAAAATAATGTTTTATTAGTTTTTTTGTTTTTTTTTAATGGCAAGACATCTCAGATTCAATAAGTAATCAGAATAAGGTGTATTAGCAGCTCGTACCTGATAAATGTGGTTAAACAGCAAGTAAAATCATATGGAGTTGACAGACATTTTCTGGTCTGCAAATGACACCAACATTTCCTAAACTGCCTGACCGGGTTGAGTTTTTTAGGTTGTGGTGGCTGTTATCAATTGGTTGGATCAGCCGTACTGTATGTGTCAGTATATGTCGCTTTCACTTTAGTTGCATCCACTTTCACTGTTCCATAAGCCCTTGCTGTGTTTTGTCTGCGTTTTCTACGCTACAGGCAGCATGATCGATCGTATCGCAGTCTTCTGCAGTAGCGCCCAGGAGCTGCAGGAGTGGCTGGAGAACTTGCAGCCTTTTACCAAAGGAGGAAGCCCTGCAGGCACCATTTCAAAGGTTAGGACGCCCACTCGCACAACACAAACAAATACATGTTCAGCATAAAGTCAAAACAATACCAAAAGTGAACCTTGCACTACGTTGAAGTGTGAAAGCACAAATTCTCACCCCATATGACAAAGACTAGAGTCATCTTTCCAAGTCCCAAAGATTCTCATGCGCTTGTTTTGGTGGCGTCAATCTAGAGTGTAGACGGCAAGTCACTGAGCCTGGTTGGTACCCCGACACACCTCTCCCACCTGGGCAGTCTCAGCGCGACCAGTGGCAGACCGCTGGAACCGCCAAAGATCAGCAAGCCCTGGTCTCTCAGCTGCCTGCGTCCTGCTCCGCCTCTCAAACCCTCCGCCGCTCTTGGCTACAAAGAGGTAGGAAGCCGTAGAGCTGCACAAAGCAAACCCACATTGATATCCCATAATCAGTCATGAACTGCAGTGGTAGTCAAAAAAGGGCGAGAAGTCCCCCTCCTATACATGCCTACCTATGTCTCTTTACTGACTCAGATGTATGTCCTAGATCATGTTCACTCAGATTTCCCATAAATACACACACAAAAAAACACACACACTTGGACCTGCGAAACACAAAATTGATGGATCTCTGCTGTGTGCCTTTTAAAAATTAGCATATGAACTGAAACTGTTGACTCTTGACTTGAAGGGCATCTGGTGTCTCAAATGCTTGAAAAATATACTTTTGCATGTTAAGGAGCCATGTTGAGCATAAGAAAACCTGGCCTTGCTGATAACAAAACAATGTACGAGCCAACTAAAAGGCGTTTTAGATATAGAGCGAGTAGAACAGTGTTGATTGTGATGCAGGTCCGCCTCAGCTCTTCCCAGTAATCGCTGCATGGGCACCGTGTAATGGGTGTTTTTCTCACAAAGTGTGTGTGTGTGCTTGTGGTTGTGAGCCTTTTGTGTCTGAGATGATGCTCTGTCTGTGGTCCATGTGGGCAGCACAAGATTTTATCAGTCAGCTATTTTAAAACTTTCAGTTTTCACTCATTATGAGCATCTGCAGAGATAAAGAATGGAGTTTGTGCGTGTTGCTTTGAAGACGCTGTATTTGAAAACAGCACTATGCTGTATTGTTTTTCATTGTTGAAGGAAGCAGCAACTCTGAAGATAATCCGTAGAGATGACATTCAGTTCTCTGGAAATTGTTTTTGTTTCTTTAAAAACAACAGCAATGACAGTCAAATAATGTGGAAACAATTAAAGTAATTTTTTGAAAAGTATATTGGGGAATCTTAGTCTCACAGTCTAAGATTTCTTTTCTGTGCTAAGTCCTTTGAAATGACTTTGGTTGTGAATTGGCTCCATACATATCAAAGTGAATTGAATTGCAAAAGGATTGTATGTAGAGTATCTGATGTTAAAATGAATCTTTATTTGTGTTTCTTTTTTTCCTTAACATTTGCTCTTTTTAGATTCAGTTTATTATTCCACATGCAGGTTAACACACACAGTCAACTATGCAATGAAATGTTATGGACAAGATGAAGCGGTTAACTCACCATTCACAACAACAGCTGAAAACAAGCTAAAAATCCCAAAAGAAAATATAAAAATATTGGAAAAATATACCCTTCTAGGGTCCAGAGCTGAAAATAGTTTTTGTTTAGTTTGATACCAGCAGTGCATTTTAGAATTGTTGCACATATAAAAAAATAAAATAACGGCAGTTGGGATTTTACAACTATATTTTTTGCCAGATCAGCAACATTTTTGAATATGAAAAGATAATCCCAGCAAGGGTTTTAGAGTCTTTAGAGTAGAAATAAAGGGGCAGTGGGAACAGTTCATCATTCTGGAAAGGACTTAGTTTTTCAATGAGAAATGACAAATGATTGGTGGATTTTATTCACTAGGTCCAGTACAGACCAAAAGTTTGGACAGACCTTCTCATTCAAACAAATGGGGAAGTATGTCCAAACTTTTGGTCTGTACTGTACATATTAAAGACTTTTGAGCATACAGAGAGGACGTGGACGGAGAGCAGCATCGGTATCGGCTGGCCAGTTTGCAGCTGCAATCATTCTTCAAGCAAGAAAGAGAAAAAAGGTTTCACAGACAGAACAGCAGCAGCAGGTTTAAAAGTTCTTGCAAAACAGGATGATGCAACCTTGTGGTAAACATGCCCCTGCTTCACAATATTGAAATTGTGTCGCTGCTTTAAATTTCACAATGTTCTTCTTTTTTTTTTCCTCCTTCTTCTTTTCTGTTTCATGAAATAAAATTAAATATATGGTTAAATTGACATGGATCGATCATTACATTGTTTCCATACATTCATACATACATACATGTTCCACTGCTTTTGGAAACGATGTATAAAATGCTGCCCCTGTGTTACACAGATGAGTAGGGGGGGTTGTTGAAATGTTCACCAGTAACTCAATCACACGCTTCTCTCATTGTAATTTTTCATACACGTTTTCCCCTTTTTCTCTTTTTCCATTCTGCCTCCTTTAGAGGATGTCTTATATCATGAAGGTAAGGTTAGATCTAACTCCGTTTCTGTCTGTGTGCGTGTGGGTAGCGACGTGGGCCGGGGAGGTGGGATGGGGTTGCCTGTGTGTGTGTTCTGCTGACATGTCATTGCTCTGTTTGCCTCATTTCTCTCTCACTGTCATCTTGTTGGTTTCCTGTTTTCTGTGGCCCTGCGATTCTGCTTTTTCTTCGCCTCATTCCCTGTAGTTGTCAGTCACCGCGTTTGGTATCGGTTATCTTTTTGCCATCCCATTGTGATTCAACGATGGTAGGAAAATCTGCAAGAGAAACTATTTTTACGGTTTGTCCCTCGTCAGTGGACACATGGCACATCTGAATAATCGGCACGCTGCATGTGCACATATCGTAGAATGAAATATCTTTCATGTTCTTGGAAAACCCAGTGGAAACCATGATCGTTGTAGAACGTAAACATCATAGTGATCCCTGCCATTCAAAGGATGACTTTATATCTTATTTTCTACATGATTTGGAAAATTCCCCTTTTTGTCTGTAGGTTGTCTTGGCATTTGGTAAACGTGTTAGTCAAAACAACTTTTAGGGTGGTTGGATGTAAATACTAGAGGCGCACTATTTGCGGTTTTCTTGGCCGATTCCACTTTCAGATATTTTTTTTTTTTTGCTAAAGTTCTCATCTTTTCTTCCTGGAGGCTTTAATTCGCAGCATAAAATGACACAACGGTTAAGAATATGAGGCCGTTCCTGTCCGCTCCGCTTTAGTCTGAGACTCTGGACACCGGGCATGTTCAACAAGGCTCTTGTCAGTCATGGATAAAGTTTGTGGTCCCAAATGTTTGAGGTGTTGCCCCGTTTGTACCTAACACGTTGCCTTCATTTGGGCACTCCTGTATTCACAGCGGAAAACCTCATCAACGACATGTTTCCTGGTAACCACATCATCGTGATGCATTTACTGACCAGAAGGAAAAAAAAAACAAGCCAGTTTTTTTAAATAAATCTTTCAAAGGAACATTCAAGAGGTAAAACAACTCTAGGTATGCGGCGAGATGGTAAGGAGGGTAAACTTTTGTCAGAAACCAAAGAGCGATTTTGGAAAAGAACAGAATATACTTTTGCAGCAAAATTATTTTTATTTGTCAGAACTTCAGTCAATCAACCTGTGTCAAAATAAATTGCTATTTTAAGCCTTTGACAAGACTCATAAATGTCCCTCCACTTATGTGGTGGCGTGATAGGCCCCCTGGTCATTTCACATCATACACACCATCAGTTAAGTGGAATTACATGTTTCTGGTCTTGTTACAGGCTTAAAATAGCAATATATTTTGACGTAGCTACGTTACCACGTTTGTAAACATTAACAGGTATTCACTTCTCAGTCAAAACTCCTCTGATTCATGTTTATTCCGCAACAGAAGATTTCACTCCTCACCGTCTAAAAATAGACCCAGGGTTGTTCTAACTCTGGAATGTTCCTTTACTTATGAGGTTTTTCTGCTTCTTCTACATCTTTATCAAAAGATAAATGTGCAAGCCGCTCCCAAAGAGCATCAAGCAGGTGTGATGGGAGTTTACCAGTCTCGGCTACAGAGTTGCCCCATGGAACTAAATAGCTTTTGGTAAATCACCCTCTTTTGATTCTCCTTGCAATGAGTCCTCGGTACACTGATCCAGCAAGGGAGAGGATACTCTTGATGTGCTTTCCGGAGCCTCTTCAAAGGTTGTAAATGATAGTATACAGTCATATAGTTCCACCTGAGGTTTCTTGTAGAGGCTTTTCTTTCTGTTTCCAATTACTTTATGGGTTTGCCTCTTGGTTCCAGCAAAACGACTTTGTGCAAGGTGCGCTATGGGAACAGGATCTCTCATCAGTCAGTGACTAATCCTTTTTTTCTCTCAAACTTCAGCTTTAATGCTGTCAGCAGAGGAAACCCTCTGATTCATAGACCCACACCTTTTTGATGTAAAACTAAATTGAATTGATCTTGAATTTCTGTCCCAAAGCTTTGTAAACACTGTACTCCCCATGTAAAGCTTTGATATGTAACACGGTTTTTCTCTGCCTTGACTGTACTCAGTGGAAATCACATTGAGCAAATGTGATTTATTTTTTTCTACTCTACCCCGTTTTTTAAAATCCTGTTAGGCTATAATTTGACTCGGGGAGATGACCCAGCCAGTTTATTAGTCACCAAATGGTGCTTCCTGCCTTGTGTGTTAATTGCTCCTTTTCGTTTATTGATGTTTGTACATTCGTGATGCGCATCTCCGCAAGCTTGCCTTCTGTTTGGATTGAGGCCTCGGCTTTCAGGTGTGTTCAGCAGCGAAAGCTTGCATTTACAGAAATGTCCTGAGTCACTGTTGTACTCTTCCAGGACTCCAGTAAGAGCCCACGGCCCATGAAGAAATTCCTGCCTGGCAACAAGAAGAAGGAGCGCAAGCCCTCTGATGACGAGGTTCAGATAAGGAGAAGTAGGACTTTCACCTTATTTTTTAGAACATATTGTTAAGGTAATATGATTTTGCAAAATAAACATTTTAGTTCTTGGTATGGCTTTAATTCTACATTTATTTAAGATTCAGAATCACAAAACAAGCATTTTATTTATTTAATTAATTAATTTATTTTTTGCACAGTGATAATACAATAATTGTTTTATCATATAAAGACAAATAATTTGTGCAGGAGAGGAAAAGAAGCCCCGAGGGCTTATAATAAATCCTCCCCTAATGTTGCCTTCAAGCCAGGGAGTGCCTATGCCCCTCTAAAGGTACAAAATCACCAAAAACAAATCAGTCAATAGCAAAAGAATAGAAAGGAAAAAAGAAAAGGTAAAATAAACAAAGAAAAATACAATAAGTACACAAACAAAAATATCCATGAAATGGCAATTTCATTTCCGTAAGAATAGCCTGTTAATTTTGTCTAGATAAAAGATACCCCACCAAGCTGGTCCTAAACATTTTTAAGGATGACGCTAATTTAAGAGATCTATCTAAACAGTTCCAGAGTTGAGGGCCATGGAATTTGATAAAGGATTGGTGACTGCAGGTACGACAAAGAGGTAAATGAAAGTTCTTCCCTCCTCTAACTGAATGAGAATGAATATCTGATGATAACAGAAAAAATTATGAAAAGTGCCTGGAATGTCTTGTTTGCAATAAATGAACTTAAACATAAACAGGCATGTTTGAAACTTGTTAATAGAAAAAATTGATAATAATTTAAATTTGCTAAATAAGGGTGCAGAAGGTGCTTGATGAGAAGAATATGAGATCATTCTCAAGAATCTTTTCTGAATTGAAAATAATTGGTTAAGGTACGAAGAATAAGAAGCGCCCCAAACAATGTTGCAATATGTCAAGTATGGATAAATTAGACTATAATATAATATCATGAGACATAACTGATTAACAAAGAAAGAAACTCTTCTAATAATACCATAGGATTTCATAATTTTTTTGCATACATACTCAATATGTTTAAGCATGAATGCGGGATGACTGACTTGGGTCATTTAGGCGAAAGGGAATTTCAGGAACGTGAAATTATGTGATTAGCTTGATCAAGATGTGGAGCCTTTGCATCGCATTCTTGACCATGATAATCTTCGTGGGCTTCAGGGGGGCGGTACTCCCCCGGCCCGGGGCCCAATGGGGCCCCTGAAGCGGCAGGCCCCGCCCGCGAGATTGTTTTTTTTTTTTTTTTTTTTTTTTTTTTTTTTTGCACCACTTGGTTCATATTAGGTATAAAGCATTGTATAATATGTTTTGCTGAGATTTTCACACTCGGTTAACATTAAAACAAAAATTGCAAGTGAATCTCCAAATGTATTTTGGGTAAAATCGTTCTTGATCAACAGCCGTCTATCAACGTCATCATCGATCACTTGTCAACAGAGCACAGTAATCCTACGGCCTTAACATGAGAGGGAGTTATAAACACAAAAGTGGAGCGATAAAACGTAAACAAAAAGGGAACAAGAAAAAGCCAAATTGCCCAAGCTAGATGCATATTTTGTTGGCCCTAATCCTCCTCCTGTGGGAGATGAACCTGATGTTGGCAGCGATTCATCCCCGGGGATGAATGACGAGAGGCTCCAGGCTGCAAAGGGCCCGGTCATACGCCCGGCCCCCCAGCCCGGCTCTGATATGTTCCGCTACTGATCACAACACAAATAAACTGATACCAGTGACCAGAAAATGATGTTCCTGTGCACCACGAACTCGGAACTCAGATGTTGATCTTTGGTTTTGACAGGCATGGCCGCTCTGGAGGAGGATGCTCAGATTCTTCGGGTGATTGAGGCGTATTGCACAGGAGCCAGCCTGCACCAGACAACCACCGGTGTGTGCATGTGTATGACGCAGGCACAGATTGTGTAAATATTCAGTTTGAAAGCATACCTAAAGCATTCCCATTAATTTGTGTGTGCAGCGGTGCGGAAAGAGTGTGTCCCTCAGGTGCTTCTGCCGGAGGAAGAGAAGATCATTGTAGAGGAGATGAAGAGCAACGGGCAGACGGTTATCGAAGAAAAGTAAGGATGTTATTACTTTGAAAAATAGGCTTTTATTTACTAGTTGCATTAAACACATGCTGTATTGTTTTTAGTAGATTGTATTTTTTCTTTCTTTCTTTAATTAGACTCACAAATGTGATATTGATCCTGTATGGTCTGCTGAGACATATAATTGCACTCATATACAAATGTATTTAAAGCAGAACATGGCTATACTTGCCTTCAAAAGGAATCAGTAGACCTCATCGTTACACAAGCTATGTGATTGTGAGAGTTTGTTTTTATGTGGTTTCTATATCCTGTAACTTGATGCTTGTGTACATCTAACTTGCAGGAGCCTGGTTGATGCTGTTTATGCTTTAAAGGACGAAGTTCATGAATTGAAAAAGGTAATTGATTGCTCAATAGTGATTTGAAGAAGTCATCAGGGGGCTAAACAACTTTAGGTGTGTTATTTCCCATTTTTGGAGTGTTTCAAATGTCATGTGCAGGTTTGTTGTTGGTTTGTTTTTTTGTCCTTTCTTTTTCCCCCCTCCGACGTCAGCGTCGGGGAGAGTTTTGGCTCTGGCATTAATCCATTTGGAACTCTTGAGTGCCAACCACAAAATATTGAGGATTACTGATGTGGATTTTGTGTGACAAAACCTGTTTAGTTATTGGTCTTTTTTTGTCATAAAAAACTTAAAATAATCTGTTCACGGTGATGTTTTCCAAATAAGAACATGTAATTGTCGTTTATAAAGTCAGATGTAATAGACTGCATAGATTTGAAAAAAAAAAAAAAAAAAAGTAGCTGCCATGACATCAGCCTCTGGTTTGTGGAGAAACTTTGAGATCTGCATTTAGCCATCACCACCTTGGTGGTTTTGGAGTCAGAAGTAACCATGATGGGACAAGATGGCACTAATTTGATGTCTCACCCCTGCACTGGCCCAGCGAGCCGTGTTTTTGACTCTCAGTACTGTACGTTTACACCATAGTCTGTTTTAGAAGAACTGGAGAAACTGGCATCACTCAGGAGTTTATTTTTAAAGTCTATTTTTCCTTGTTCTGCACACTGCCAATTTGTAAATGGAAAACATTTCAACCCAGAGCAACTCAGGATGGTCTCTTAGTACAGTTACCAGCACAGGAAAACCTGAATGACTATGCACTGTTTGGTCTTCATCCACAGCTCAGAGGTCAATACGGGATTAAGCGCTAAGGAGCAAAAGTTAAGACAGCTGGTCATTGGCTATGCCGCCAACCAATCAAATGTCCATGTCCCTAATGACATATGTCACAAATGTGTCCCTTTTTCCTGATATGGTACAGAAAAAATACCCCCCTCTACAGTTATCATGGACATGAAACCCAGCCATGGAAACTGAACCAGGATCAGTGGAGGGTTATGGAAGATTGACTTGCTATTGAAACCAGCCCCTAGTGGTCAGTGAATGAACTGCTGGCTTCCTCACTTTTGCATTGGCTTCAACCTGGAAGTGGGACTGTAGCCGCTTGCTTTAAAGGATTTGCAGGTTTATCAAACCAAAAAGAGTTATGGCTCAATGACACCATTTAATTAGATTTTTTTTCTCTTGTCTTAGTATACATGCACATGAGGGGAAGAGACTTATCAACCAAAGTGTTTCCACTCTGCCACAGTAGGTGGCGATGGTGCCCACTTTCACCTTGTTGGCACTGGTTTTTCCAGTTGACCTGTTATGTCATGCACCCAAACCACAGATACATGTTAAGTTTAGCTGGTGGCAGCAAATTGGAGCAAGGTTATATGAGACAGACTGACATCACAGTACACTTTGTACATTGTTAGTGTTTTTTTTCCTGTATCTGGAGGTCTTCTTCCAGTTCTTCCCATTGAAAACCGGGACAGTAACCATGGAGCATGCACGGAGCGTGTAGGCCAGCTTGACTTTAAACTACATTAACTTGTTGTGTTAGTGCAAATTATAGAAGTTTGGTTTTGATTGCCTTTGGTTCGACTAAGATGCTTACATAGATTTTAAAAATGTGATTTCCCTCAGATTAATGCAAAAACTGTGTTTACTTTTTCTCCCTTTCATGAGAAAGGGCACTAAATGACTCACTCAAATTATTTACTTTTTCTTTTAGAGTCGATTTTTTTGAGTGAATTATGGTCTTTTTTCTTTAAACAAGACAACACTTTAATTAGATATTTGCTTCACAGTGGCTGTGTCCCTGTATTTCTGCACATTTGGAAAGATACATCCCAGATTCATGCTGGCTGTCCTGTTAACTGAGATGCTCTCTCCTTTTCTCTGGTCATAACAATTTCAAATAATTAACGGTTGGATAATTATTATATATTATATATAAGAATCTGTTGACTAACTTACCTGAACATACACAGTGAGAAAGAATCAGATTTTTAGTTAATCTAATGCAACAAAACTGTCTAGAAAATGTTCTACTGGCTGACAACATTTACTTGCTTTGGTCAAATACTTCAAAGGCCCTATCTGTTACAGTCAGGTGGTCCCTCAACAATACTGTTATTGCTCAAATGTTTTGCAGGAGAATAAGTGGATGAAGCAGTTTCTGGAAGAGGAGCAAAAGTCTCGGAAAGAGCTGGAGAGACTAGTCCGTAAACTGTCCAAGCAGAAGAATGACTGTGCTTGGGAGGACAGCAGCCACTGAACAGATCCACTCAGTCACCCTCATCCTTTTGTGGCGCTGCTTGTGAGCAGTGGTGCACGTTGGCCCTACTGTGCATTTGTTTATCTACGTTGCGTCTTCACATTTCACCTTCACATCGCAGAGACAGACTCCCTCTCTGTCGATGACATTTGGAGCTTCTGCAAGTCCCGGAGCTCGATTGAAAAATGATCCGTTTTCCTGTTCCAGCCGAAGCTACCTGAGACTACAACCACGCTTCCTCCTTATGCAAGCTCAGCTAAACCTAGATGTTTCAAACATACTTGCCCCATGGCATGAGGCACTGTGAACTCTACCCATCAAATGGAACCATTTTGGACAAGTCAAGCTCACCATGGTTATAATTTTGCTTCAGTTTGAAAATGACTGAAAAAGGAGTGCGAAGCCATTGAATCTAACAGACTTTCTTATGCATGCACCTCATTTCAAAGAGGACTGATTAACTTTTTTCAAATCACAACTTTGCTATTGTCATATTTTGAATTGTTATAGGGATCCCATGCAAGGAAAGTGGACCTATTGCGCTTTCTTGAATATGCAGGATTTTTCCATTTCTTTTTCCCACCATTATTATGTATCCACATCACATGTGTCCAGGCGGTTATTGACATTCAAGCAATCAGACAGATGAGCTCATCAGCAAACCGCATGAATGTATAATGTTTCTACAGTACGAGTTCTGCATCAGAAATGTAATCAATATATTCAGATATACTGTAGACTCCAAAGTCATCAGGGATGCATAATAGAATAGGAAAAACTAAAATCTATAATTATTTGAGTATTCTTGTAATAATAAATGGTACAAAGAGTATGGTTAATCTTCTTCCTTAAATATAATCAAGAATCCTTTTAACATGTTGAATATACAGTATAGTATTGCTTTATTCTGGATTTTTTTTTTCTTTTTTTTTTTTTTTAAAGCAACCTATATTTATTTTTTAACCCAAGCTTTTAAGTGCGTCAGCCTCAGCTTTGACACCTTTTAGATTTACCTGGCATTTCATTTTTCAAACAAAAGTGTCTGTGTGTATATGTATATACACACAGACATACATAGATATGTGTGTGTTATATATATATATATATATATATATATATATATATATATATATATATATATACACACGGTATATAAATATGTACTTACACATATATACACACACGTCCCTGTTTTGGTGGGAAATGTATTAAAAATGTGTTGATGTGGACATAGCCATAGATTTTTTATTTTTTTTTTCCAATCACAAAAGAGGAAAAATAACTTAAGTAATGAATCTGCCTTGAGAAGTCAGAGGTTTCATGTTGAGTGATCGTCGGTAACAGACACTGACTAAGGAAATAAGCAAAGAGAGATTTCCTACGCTCGTGTTGAATAGTGTTCAATTGTTTAAGTGCCTCCCGAAGAAGTCAATAAACTGAAAAACGGGACATATGCATAAGTTGGATGCAAAGTTTCAACAATAATTTGTTGTAATAATTTAGTTTTAAATGACGAAAGTGAAATGGGTATATAAATAATTATTTATATATTTCAAGTCTAGTGACAAATAGGGCTTCGCATGTTATTTAAGATGTTGCTTCTTTCCGAGGACCCACAGTGGTACATTTCCTCCTGAGGTTAAATGAGTTCACTGTCGACACTGTTATCTGGTCTTGCTGCGCTGCACGGTAGCCGTGAATGTCATTGAAATGCAATAAGTGACTGCTCTACTGGCTGACCTCTGGGGAAGCTCAAGTAGTAGTTGGTCTGATTTGAAGAACTTGCAATAACAATGAATTAATTAACCCAATTTTCTATTTTTTTTTTCTTTTTTGACCAAAAAGAGCCAGATGTCCAGCCACAGCAGTCCCTGCATTCATTTGCCTTTTATTCAGTCACAACTGTTATTGTTCCAAAAAAAAAAAAAAAAAAGGCTGACCAAGTCATTTTTTTTTTTTTTTTAACTCATACATTTCCCTAAATGTAATAATGGTCCCTGTGTTTGCATGTCGCGCTCTTTTTGCGTGCACCTCAGTGCAGGAATTTCCGAGTCCTGCATGGGGTACAGAGCACCGCTGGTTCAGCTGCAGAAGTGTCACATTCATGGTGAAAGGTGCATCTGCAAGGTTAATGCTTGCTTTGGTGCTCATCTTCAACTGTTCGTCCTCTCTGATCGCCCAGTCAGCACGCAGACTCTCCTCAGCATCACCGCTCCTTCACACAAAGTTGGAATCTCATCACACATTAGCACAGAGTTGAATATTATGGCTGTTTTTCTGTAAAATCTGTTTTCGTCAAGCATCTTACACTGTAATTTGAAAGACCCAAAAGCTTCACTAAGCACTTACTGATTTAAAAAAAAAAAAGGTAAACTTCATGTGAAATTATATCCCCATACCACTGTGTGTTGTTGTTTTTGAAAGATCATTCTATGCAATTGTTGCTGTTGTTGCAAGTATTGTTATGTTTTTTTTGTTTCTTTTTGTTTTTCAAGATACCCTGTACTTGGTATGATCATTCTTTTATTAAAAGTTTAATATAATAAGATGATTTCGGTTATGACCCGAGTTTCAATCAGGTGAGATGGAAAAAGGAATGTTCCCTCATTCATGCTGGAAATCCACATGTTCAGGCTTTTCCGCGCTGTATTCGAAGTACGCGGTGCGGGACTTTGTAGGTTGTTCAGGTTTGCTGCCAAGAAACCATTTAAAGGGTGGAAGGAATGACTAGAATAGATAACATCCTGTAAGCGTGCACTGCCTCTGCATCTACACAGATTCACACTTTCCATGCTGTTGTACCCCAGTATGAGTGTCAGAGGTGCAAACGTACACTTCACTCTCTTCGCTCTGCTTTTTTTTCCCCTTTTTTTTCTCTTTATGGTTTGGGAGGAGAAAGTCTACCATTACTCATAAAGTACAGTATTTAAACCATAAGTTAGGAGCAAAGACTTGTCAGGAACAGGAAAGCAAAAAACAGGGTGTTGCACAAGCATTTAGCAGGATTTGGATTTTAAGTAAATCGACATAAATCCAGAACACTTTGCATTTAACACTAAACAGTAATATTGGTTTTGAAAATTTTTTGGCCAAGTTTTAAATGGCACATGAAAGCTGTGTCCAAGATGCCATCAATCACAATGGATGTTCTTCAAGATGATAACAAGTATCAGTTCAACCTGCTTCACCGCTGACAGATTAACAGTCATTTTCACAAGTTGCATATCCAGATGACTCATCCGCCTGTGGTTAAATGGAAACTGAAAATCAAAGGTGGAAGAATCAAAAGTAGCCCTTCTCAAGTGGTAAACTGTACATTTTGAGTGGGTCCCCATTTGTCTGGCTTTGTGAAATGTGTGCTGAATACAAAGCAGGTTTGCACTTCGCAGTAGATGATAAAAGTTAGATTTTCTGAACAAACGTTTGGGGGGGACGGGACATTTGGGAAAAATTAAGATTTAAAATGTAAGACATTAAGGTTTCTCTAGCTGATTTTGTTGTGATACTAATGAGACTTTTGGATTTTCATCTTAATCACAAAGAAAGTGCTTTTTTTCAACCCTCATTTCATTAACACCAATCCAAGTGTTCTTTCAAAATTAAATGATCCTTGCTGGTTGAGTGTATTCATAAATGCTGCAGTGTTATAATCCAACACCAACACTAAAAACCATCAGTCAGGTGGTGTTTGAGTCCCAGTGTTGTAGTTTGTGTCTACGTACTCTACGTAACCTTTGGAACCGGGCAGATGCAAGACAATAAAGGGGAGAATATGGCATTTTTGATTAAATATATATATATATATATCTTAAAAGTCAGTAATACAATCCACTTCACATTAATAAATATCAAACATTCAAAAAAAAATCTATGATTTAATAAATTATAGTTTTAGTTGGTTTGTGTCTCTCAAATCCACAGAAAAGACTTTTGTGTTCTCTGTAGATATAAATCCAGGTCCATTCACTTCAGTAGTTTCCTGTCCTCCGCTTAGGTCCATGCACGTGCTCACGCAGGAGTCCTACAGTTTATACATCCCAAAGGTTGTTGCACCTTCGGCGTAGTCTATAAGCGAGAGGTCTTGCACGTAGACGCTGAGCTGGTTTCCTGCCTCCAGCATGATCACCTCCCCCCGTGTGGCCGTGCACATGTGAGGGTTGGACTCAGAGCTGAAGCTGCTGAGGCTGCAGTAGGCCTTCATCACAACCTTCTCCCTGGCGCTCTCGCTCTTCCTCAGCTGGACCCAGCTGACTAGTGGGACCTTGGCGTCGCCTTTGGAGAAGGTCACGCTGGAGTAGACATAGTAGCTGCCCGGCTCCAGGATGGTCACCCAGCTGTTGTGGAAAGTGTTGATGTTCGTAAAAACCGAGTGGCTCCTGTTCCACTCTAGATTGCCCGCTGGAAGGACAGAAGAAAAGGTCTAAGCAAACATTTCTGAAGAGTATACTTCATTTTTGAAAATTTAATTTTTCTTAATTTCTTAGATTTTCTTTTTACGTTTTCTGCTTGTAGCGTTCTTAGCTATCATGTGAGCCAAGGGTCTGTCGGATGTTTCCTGTTCTGGCATTTGGGGACGACCAGCTGGAAGAGAGAACATAAATCATTGACATGAATGAAATGATGACTTTTTCCTCCTGTTTTACTCAATGTATGAATCAAATAAGGGAAATAAACGAACCTATTCTGGCAGCAGTGGCACCGCTTCTCTAGAACGATGAATGATGAAAAGAAAGTAGAACATCAAAAATACAGTATATAAAATATACATTTACACAAAATGATTTACATATGGACATAATTTATCATATGCACATCAGTCACAATAATGCTAATCTGGAAGAATAGACTGAGACTGATATTAAAAGTATTTTTTGCTTAAGAGCATTTCTTTGCTTTTATCAATAAGTGTACTTTAAAGTGCAAAACATCAAAAGAGGAAGTAGACTGATATCTAATATATTAATTCATATGTGATTCACAATATCTTATATTTATAGAGTAAAAATAAAATGATCTAATAATGAAAACATAGCCCACTATAATTTTTCTTCAGTATATTTTTTATGCCTAATTTCAAGTGCAATATTATTTTTTTTTTAAATTATAATTTATTTTAAGCATTAACTTTAAACCGCAAGTTCAAAAATCACTCTATGTGCATTTGAATTACTTACAGGAAAAGCCGGTTTTTCGTTGTAGTAATACAAAAAGATGAATCCTCCAACAGAAAGCAGAAAGTGCAGCATCACCGCACCCAGCAAGAAGCGAATGAGGGGCTTGCTGTGGCCCCGCGATGGAAGTGTGGCCGGGATGAGGATCGGCTGGGACCTGCCGGCGCGCGGAGGCACCGGTGGCGGGGCCATGCTCGTCTGGTACGTGTTGATCATGGTGCAGAGGAGTAGTGAAAGCTAGAAGAGCCTGATGCTCATCACTTCCCATGAGCTTGTGAGCAAGTGCTCTCTCAAGCAACTGAGTTTATCTCCTCCTTACTTCCTGGAAGCTCTGAGCACTATATGATCTGTGACCTTTGGTGACTGCACTTCCTTGCCAGCAGGTAGGTGTTGCAAAGTGTGATATAGTGTGTGACTTTCTGCTAGTTACTAAAACCAACACCCCACATGTTGTTTATAGAATGCTATGACATGAAACCTGATGGTTATATTTATAGAAGGAAACAGAGCGTACCAATAATGCAATATTTTGAGGGCTCATTGCTTTTTTTTATGTCCAGCTTTGATGCTGTCATCATTTCTACATGAACTCAACCTGTGCATATGAAACCTAGTAAATTCATGAGTCCAATAGTTCAGTAAACGCAAAAGAAAAGGTGACCGACCAAAGAACCATCGCTGAGCAGTGAAATAATGGCCTAACAACTGAACATGAAGACAAGAGGATATCGTGATCAAATTCCAGGTAGGTCTCTTGAAGGTTTGCAGAATTCAGTGGATTTCAGTTGAAAGGGGTAAAGTCCATGATCCTTCGATGAGTCTATCCATCTTTGATTGTTGCCACAGAAGTTTTGAAATGAGCTGTTTGTGCTAGTAGATTGGTCTGCATTTGTTTTTATAAACCCACAGGCTGTAGTGAAACATTTTTCATGTGGCATTGCTGCACTGCTTACATGAGAGAGTTTTGTGGGCTCCAGTTGCTGCGGCGATGGCCCGAGGTCCGCTCTCCCCTAGCTTGTTCCTAGTTCTCCTTAAATCAACAATTATCTTCTTTGCCTCACTCTGATATAAGATATAAGAAACTGTTCTCCCAGCATACCATAAAGCGGTCCGCCAGTTTTCTGTGCTCAGACTCCTGCCGCTAACGCAACATAACTGCACAGTCATCTGAGTATGTACGGAGTGAAGAGAAGCGGTGAGATTATGGTCTGCTGTGGCACTCTTGTGCTGCTGGCCATCTGCTCTGCTCTGTCAATTAGTCCATTTTCCAGGTAATTGTTGAAGCTTCAACCTGTGTCTTAGAGTATTTTACATATCAACTGATTCAATTGTATTAAACACATTGGAGAAATCAAAGGAGATGATCCTTTCAATACTTTTTCAGCCCAGAAAGTAGGTGTACGGTGGCATCCTCAGCTCCAAACCCATGATGATAAGAAACTGTTGGTGGTCCTTACCTAAGATGACAAATAACAGTCTCCCCAAGATATTAATGACGTGTGGTGATAAGGAATGCGCTCGATAGTTGCTAAGGGCAGACTGATGAGATTTCTTTGATACTTCAACAATGTACGATGCCTTTCACAGCACTGGAACCTAAAGTTCAAGTGGTTCCTGCCGCCTTCTTCTACATAACATAGCAGACAATTTGATCAAAAGCAAAGGGGAAAACATGCAAACTCCACACACAAACTCTGCCAGATTCAAAACCAAAACTTTCTTGCTGTGCTGAGGCAGCAGTGCTAACCGCGATGCCACCGTATCCTGCTGCACCACCACTTCTTGTTTAGCCTCCCCAGCTAGCTCTTCACCCAGTGGGGTTTCAGGTCTTTCTGATGTGTGAGGAGATGACGAGGGGGCTGTATTAAGATCCAAGATTGAGGTGCAAGAGGGGACTGTAGTGGAGGGAAATGGAAGCTGTGGGTCTCCAATGAAGTCCGACAGTTTTTATGTATGAAAACGAATGTATGTGAATATTTACGTCTACAGACACATACCCGTTTAGATAACAATTGTTGATCATGGTGATTTGAAGTGTTTTTATTGTCTTTTATGGCTTTTATCTTGTAAATTACTTTATGTTGCATAAGTACTATGAAAAGTGCTGAAAGAATATTGCACACCCAAGTCCCATCTTTCATGCAGACATCTTTTACAGCAGCTTCCTCTAGTGGTTGAAAATATTCTTAAGTGTGGATACACGGTATCATCATTGCACATCTATAAATCCTGAGAAAACTAAACCTCAATAACACATCATCTGTTCATATTCTGCTTTTCCATCTTAACTCAGCAGCCAACAGTCAATGTTTTACAAGAGGCATGTCACGTTGATGTCATTCCTGAACCATTATCTCTTGAGTGGTTATTTCTGTTCTCCTTCAACTACGTTACACTGCTTTAATAATAATACCTTTATTTATAGAGCACTTTTCCAAAACAAGTCACAAAGTGCTTTACATGCAATTAAAAACAGGAAACAAACAATTGGTAGAATATTAAGACACAATTGAGAGATAAAAACAGACAAATAACACAATCAGTTAAACGCAAGTCTAAAATAGTGAGTTTTTAAAAGTGACTTAAAAGAAGACAGTGTGTTAGCTACCCTGATCTCCTCCGGCAGGTCATTCCATAAGCGAGGGGCTAAAACAGAAAAGGCCCGGTCACCCTTGGTCTTTAAGTTGGACCAAGGAATGGCCAGGAATGACCCACCAGAGGATCTCAGGGTGCGTTAATAGTACTTTATTCTCTGGAACTCGTAACTGATGAAGGAAATTGGGATGGCTTTCAGTTCTGGGCAAATCATGATGGAACTCGTTTTGCTTTTAAAAAAAATAATTTTAATGCATCTGGATGAACATGTTCAACGATACATGAGGAGTGCATTAAATACATTCGTGTTTTAAATGATTCATTCCAAACATTTGTTTGTATGTGTATGCAGCCTTGTTTGAAACTAAATGTTTCGGCAAAGCTTTTAAGACATTTTTCAGTCCACTCCTGCAACAGCTCCCACTTTTGGATGTAATAATAATGCAGGAGTAAATTCAAGTGTTCACAGACTTTCAAGCTTTGGTAGCAACAGAAGGATGATGAGCTTGGACGCAGAGGTGGAAGGTATTTACATTCAAGCTTTAAACAGTAGACAGAAATATTCTTCTCTGAAAGCAAGGGCAGGGGTTTGAGTGGATAAAAAGCAAATAATTCTCATTCAGCTGCACTTTGTGCAAACCAGAAAGAAAAACAAAGTTTGAACTTTCTCAGGAATTTGGAAGAAAAGCCTGAAGTTTTCATGGAGTGTAGTGAACAAACAGAACGTGTCGGTCATTGTGAAGGCTGCAGGTGGCGGGGCTTCTGCTGCTGCTGAGGACTTGAGGTTTAGAAGAGTTGAGCGAGGTCCGTCTCCGAACGTGGACTGTATCTGACAGCGGGGTTCTTGGAGTCGGGTGTTCCTCAGATGGAACAAAGTGGGGATCCCTGCTGCACTTCACAAAAGCCACAAAGCATCTGTAAAACTGAACAGGCACAACACAAAGAATAGTCAGTGCCGGTGAGACGGTATGCAAGGATTGTCCTCTGTGGATGACCGCTGTCAGAACTCTGCCCTCAGCTCTCACCTGGTTGTTGAAGAACACGTAGATAACCGGGTTGACAACGGTGCTGAACTTGGCCAGAATGGAAGGCACCACGCTACCCATGGGACTGACCAGTCCAGATGGGCCGAAGGTGGCCATCAGCGCCACGATGCCATAAGGCATCCAGCACAGCATGTAGCAGGACACCATGAACAACACCATGACCAGGATGCGCTGCTCTCTGCGCTGAGCTGCCAGCAGATTGACCTTACCCACCTGGAGACATGAAAGAGGAGACAGGTAGCAGGTAGAGACTCTCTGAAGATGGAGAAAAGGATTTTTCCCAGTTTTCTGTTAATTACTTATTACTACTTAGGCTAATACTAATTATTTGACGTATTAGAAGTTGGAAGAGTGCAGAAAACACACATTAGGAAGAATTTTCTTTTTCACATTTTATTCTAGATGTTGTATCATAACTCTTTGACGTATATATTTTTTCTCCTTTAGGCTCATGCAACATTTCTAATAATGTAATGTGCTGCAGATCTGAAATATAAAAATTAAGGTATGTTGAGACAACATATGAAATATCTTTGATTCTGACCATCTGCGATTAAATTAAAGTAAAAATAAATGTAATAAATATGGATTTCTTTATTTTTTTCTATTTTTCCATATTGTCTCCTTCTTTTCCTGTTTTGGGATTGTGTTAGTATATAGCTGCTAAGACGTACTGTATGTTACCTGCATTAACTAAAATTTTCTGTATACTGTAAAATGTAACTTTTTTAATGTTTAATGTTAATAAAATAAACTAATCTGAACTTGCCATCCATCAAAAGAATAATCAATAGGCTGATAAGACTGATAGAGCATCCCTTTAATTAAAAGAAATAAACAAAAATGTATTGGCCATTGGAAAACCAAAGGTGATGTCATGTGAATGACACGTTGTGTTGTGACTTGTTTTAATCTTGTAATTCTCAGAAAGACTAAGAATTGGCAACATTAAAATAACCACAAATAAATTGCTGATAAAATATTTTAAAGATTAAAGTAAAATCAGTATGGCTATACTACATGCTCTACTCTGGTTCATTTGGCTTCTCCTGATGGGATTTGCCAAAGTTAGCTGTGACATATAACAAAGGAACTGATGCATCCCTTCTGGTCTGTGGTGACAGTCTCCTTCTCCGTATTGATTGTTGTGGTCTCCTGTGTTGTAATTACCCACTGTGATGCTCATCATCAGGCTTCATAAATAAATGAGCATCTCTGCCATATGATTGAAGCCTTTCACAGGAGACCCACTGCCCTTTCTGTTATATTACTTCACACCTTTGACACACTCGAGTTCATCTCTCCTTGGGGGACTGTGTCATAACACATTGTGTCATAACACACTGCTCTCTCTTGATGATCCTCGCTCTTGTAAAATCTACTGGCGAGCAGCAGACATTTCTGAGTGACTGCACTTCAGCTCCAATAAGCTTCAAGCAATGAACAATCATCATCCCATCTTTCCTTTGCAGAGGGACATACTGGAGTCACTCTGACTACAGTTAGCAGTAATGAAAAACTTTACAAAAGGCTTTTCAGGCCAGGTGTTTTTGGTTACCTTGAAACTTATTGGTAGTATATTTCGACATTTGGATAATTCCTTTAAGTTTCTTAAGTCATTTAATGATATTCTGCACTGTATGAGAAATACGTGAATCCCCTCAAATCTTTATTTGGCAGACATTGTTTTTTATTTAACATTACAGAAATTGTCTTGTATTTGTTGACAAAGTAGAGATTATCTGAATAACATTCTCTTCTCAGTGACTAAGAATTTCATGGATGTTGCCAGATGTACCAGATACCATTCAAACTGCCTGTTGATATCTATGGAGGACCAAAATTGATTTACATTAATTGACATAATTAAAAATAAAAGCAGAAATATGTATATTTTGTTTTTCCTTTTCTTGAAGACATGTAAATATTTTGTTTTTCCTTTTCCCTGTACATGCATTCCTTGTTTTTACTTTCTGTGGTCTCCTCTTTTTACTTTACGCTATGCATCCGTCTCTGAGTTTTTAAATTTGTACCTGTTTTTAACTTGTTTTAATCTTGTAAGCACTCTGAGATTCTTTGAATGAAAAGTGCTCTATAAATAAAATCTATTATTATTATTATTATTATTATTATTATTATTATTATTATTTCTGCCTCATTATGCAAATGAGGAGGGCGGCCCTTCTTGGTCCAGCTCTTCTACTATTAGTCAATAACAGGAAGAAGCAGGATCCTTTCCATAGATATCATGTCATGCTGAGTGCCAGGCTGTGTTTAATTGTTTGTTTATTATGTTATTGTGTTAAACATTTTATTTGCATGCATGTTTTTGTTGCTTTGTTTAGTTATTGTTGTTTGAAACGTAACTGTTTCTGTGTTTTGAGTTTGGCATGCAATAAGCTTTTTTTTTGAGTTGATTAGACACAGCTGAACACTATCAAGGCAGGAACCGGATCCTGACTGACAGCTGCAGTGGCCAATGAACCACTGCAGGCGGCCCCCCCCAGACCAATGGTGGACCAGGGGAGGGTTCGCTTCCCCCTAGATATTTGAGACAAACATTCAAGCTGTGGGGATGGACTGAGAATGGACTGAGAATGGACTGAGGCCCACGGGGGCCTAGGTGGTTGGGGAGCCCCCGGCGGACTCGGACTGGGGATCCCTGTTGGCGTGGGCCGGACTGCCGATGCTTCCAGAGGGGGTGCTAGAGGACAGTGAGCCCGGAACGGAATGACTGTGACTGTTCATTTTTTAACCTTTTAAGGATTGGCCATTTTAAGAAACATTTCTCCCATTTTAAGTGACATTTTCCCCACCCTTGATTTTATAACAGTCTTTACGCAATAAATGTTTGTTGCTGCACCCCTGTTTTGTTTGTGGGTTACTAAGCGCTGCTCACCCTCGAAGAACGGAACTAAAGTATTTCCTTGGGGACTTTGGTTCTTGTAGTACCAAACCTTTAAGAACCACCCCTTTGACAATCACCTTTTAAAGTGATGTTTTAGGTTTTTTTTTTACCATTTTCTTTTACTTCCTTAACAGCCTTAGACTGCCTACATGGCAGCATTTGGATGTGTTTCTGGCCTTTAATGGGAAAATGAATATATGTTAGCAACTTAAATTAAATGAACACAAAGACATTGGCCCAACTCTTTTTGATTTGTGACTTTAAATTAATGAATCACAATGAGAAAAATATGGTTGTTATTGCATTATCATTGTATCATCTTTTCCACTCAAATATACAAAATTGGAGAATAAAATGAAATCATGATGAAACCAGCATGATTAAGCTGTAATTGTTCCCAGCCTACAGTGAGTCATGAAGGATATAAAATTGTACTGCAGCGAAAAAAAACACTGTACTTTATACACCAAACTTTTTTTTTTTTTTTTTTTTTTTTGTGCATGTACCATATTCATGTACTGACAGCACTGTAATGTTCAACTATTTAACTATTTATTACTATTTATCATGTTTTACAGCAGATACAACATAGCACTACAGCACTTTAGTTCACAAACCATCCATTCCCCCTGCACAGGTTTTATCGTCATTTTTATGCATATGCCATGTTATGTGTGTTATATTGTTGACTTTTTGTGATTATTAATGTTGTTATTATGACTTTCGCTGATTACATCTGGCAGGGGACTACCGATGTAAATCAGCCTATGGCTGCAATCTGGGTGCATCTACATTTTATTTTATTTTATTAAAAGAAAATGTTGCCTGATGTACACTGTCCCTATCAAAATAAATAAATTGAAATTGAAATTGAAACTTTGCCATGTTAAAACCGTACAAATGTGTTTAATTTTTCTAATGTGCCATAAAAGTGTTGTTAATTCAAGAATTCTATGTGACGGTAAATCTTGTATGTGAGTGTTAGAAGAGGCAGCTTTTTGATAGCAAGGTGAATGCAGCCGTCTGTCTCTTCTGGAGAGGGGGGAAGTCTAAGCCTGACGTACATGGATCCTGTTGACGTGGGTATCATCGCTCCTTTATGTTACTGCTGAGGCACCAGCGGGGGTTTCACCAGCGGGGGGTTCACCAGAACTCGTTGGTTCTAAGAAAAGCCCACATTAAGACTCTTGTGTGTTGCAGAGCTGAGTCTTGATTCGCCAATATAGTAAATAAAGTCCACAAAATCCCTTCTTCTGCTCTGAGTCCTTTGGGTTCACCTAGTTTAAAAAAGATGCTTATGTAACAGCTGGTATCCAATGGCAACCAATTGCTTCCAAGATCTATAAATACCTTGTTAGGTGATTGAGTCATGGGAGAAGTGGAAGCAAAGACTGTGGAGAAACAACTGGAAGCTCTTAATTACCAATTATATGTATGACTGGCAGGTTTATATAAGCTCCACAGTGACGAGCATGAGTCATTCAACGGAGCACAGCCACACTCCCTTGAAAACACTGCTCCCTTTCCCTCTCAGCAAATTGATTCTCAGATTGTAAACACAGGCCGCTGCCTTCAGGGATGTTAGTGCTTGATGAGCCTTGAGATCACCTTCAAAACACAGGGACAATGGACACAAGGACAATGGCAAGAAACAATGAGCAACTCACTGATGACTAAGAAAGGGGAAGATGGATTTCAATAAACCCAACTCTGTAAAGAAGCTCTGTGACCTTCAGAGTGGAAATGGTTTGAAACAGTATGCAAAACATGCAAACTGGAACACAATGAGCACAAGTACTGTCACTTTGATTCTAAGCTGCAGTCTGTTTTCCGAGGGCTTACTTGTATTATTATCTAGCGGTGTTCCTCTTCTCTTATACATGAATGAGGCATAATTACATATTTATGGAGAGGAATAACTATTGGGTATTATTCTGTCAAATGTTAGAGTCAAAAACACAAAGAAGACTGGCTTGCAAAAGTTTAAGCACCCCAAGGCACAGATAAACCAGCATTTTATATGCGGGACCCATAAGGGTTAAACAGCTTCAAATACAGTTTGGGTCCCATGTGGGCTTGTCCGCAGTTTCCATGGTGACCCTGCCCGTATTCACCCACATGAGTAATCTTAAATATATTTTCCGGACTGCCTTTTGTTTTTACTGCCATTGCCAGAAAAGATCAAGTGATGTGAATTTCAAAAGCTTTAATTAAAACTAAATGTTAATGATACTTTCAAGCCTGCTGATAGTTCCTGCTGGGCTCCTATAAGCTTAGTTTAATAGATGTCCACAAGATCTAAAAAAGAAAGCTATAAAAAAATTGGGAAACCTTTTCAGGTAGCCTTTTCTCTATCTGGAACTTGAATCAAGCGATATCAATCAACATTAACAGCTAAGGTTAGAAGACTACACTTTTTTTTTTGTGTCCTTTTTTTAAACAGACACACCAAAGTCCTGTTTTATACCGAAACACATTGAAGATGATATCGGGGACTCTGTAGGGTCAGGGAACATTACAATCTGGTTTTACGTCATTTTGATTTTCTTTGTTCCTTCTCATCTTGTCCTCTCTGTTTAATTTGCTAATTCTTTTTGGCGGACAAGAAATGTTTAATTACCTGACATGTTTCGGCAATTCCTTTCGCCTTCATGTCCGACAAAACGAATTAGCAAATTAAATTGTAAATCCATGGACAAAATGAACTTTATTAAATCATTGTCCTCTCTGTTTTTCCCAGATCCATCTACTCATCTGTGTCCCTCCTTCCATGTTGCTCAACTCATTTTCCTGCATCCGCATCCCTCTACAGCTCTATTATCCCTGACAGCATTTAAGCTCTTGCTCTTTTGGTGCTCTTCTTCCAGGTTATTGCTCCTCATCTTGCAGCTTTAACTCTGTTTGTTTCACTGCCTTTGTGGTTTTTCCCAGTGTCTGTCTCTGAGAACCGGTGGATTTATTCTTGATTATATCTGTGCTGAACCTCGACCTTGTTGACCGTCTCTGAATCTGCTATGGATATATTTTCACCCTACTTTGACTTATTGAAAAAGTTGTGCCGAGGTTCTTGTTTTTATTGCTCCGGTGGACAAACTTGTCTTTATAATACATTCTGTATTGATTTTGTAACTTTGCTGTGACTACTTTTGTACCTTTTTCCTTCAGTTAATGTCTACAGTGTTGCTACTGTTCTGCTCTGCTGCCACGGCTGTGCAAATGAAGACCCACCAGAAAACAATTTCCAAATGAACCACAAGAAAGATTTCAAATTAGCATCCAGTAGAGCCTAATGCAGTTTGGAAACAAGTTTCAAAGATTGATAAAGTTCAAATGAACCACAGAATTACAACCCTTTTGGGGGAAGAGCTGGTTAAAATGATCTGCAAAAAGTGTTACTATTTCTGTGATACTTGATAAAAGAGAGGATGCTAGAGAATAACAGCGGCCTATAGCATTTCTCTGAGGCATTCTTAATCTTCAAAATTGAAACAAAAGTTTCATAAGATATTCAATTTTGTTATAGATATATTAACCGAGAGGTTCAAAATGATGTATGCCAATGTATCTTGTTAGTTAGTTGTTGGGAAAATTAAACTCACCCCCCTGATGGCAACCAGGATCCGTCCATAACAGTAGACCATGAGTAGAAGGGGCAAGAGCAGACAGAAGATGAAGAGACACAACACATATGAGACACTGATGGGAGAGCGGAGATGCCACTGGACGGAGCAACTGGTACCGGGGCCCTCCAGCCCATAACTGCTCCAACCCAGGAAGGGTGGCAACGTCCAGAAGAGCGAGTAGAGCCAGGAACCGCCGACGCACAGCCAGGCCTTCCTGAAGTCCGAGATGTCGACCTGGGAGTGATGCAGCACGGTGACGTAGCGCTCATAGGAAAGAACAGACAGCGACACCAGGGAGACGATCCCTGATGGAGAAACAGAGGAGAAAATGAAAGAGTGTAATCAGACACCACGTCTGCTTTAATCCTTGTGAGGATGCTTCCCATTTTACTATGAAGTGACTCCGGTCACATAAACTGCTGATCATTTTGATTAAATTAAGTACAGAATAGTAGAGAAAATACCTGTAGCCTTCATATAAGTATTAAGGTAATTTGTATAAAATTAATTTATTGGAAAAAATGCATTACATTGTCAAAGCAATTCTTTTTTTTTGTTATACAATGGGCATCAGAAAAGCAGCGGTACAATGGGCATCAAAAAAAATAAAACGTGAAGAAAAAACAGCATCAAAAAATAAATTGAACATAAAAAGATACCCCCTTTGAAAAAAAATAAAATAATGCGTTGGCACGCATTAATAAATCCTGGCCACGAGATAATCAATGCGTTGCCACGAGATAATTAATGCGTGGCCACGAGATATTAACTCGTGGCCACGAGTTATTAATGCGTGGCCATGATTATTTTATTTTTTTCAAATGTCACCTGAGGGGCTCCGTACCCCCTTGAGCCTAAATAGGAATATTGGAATAATAGTATAGACTATGGATCAATAGATAAAAAGACACATTATGGTGTTAAAAAAAGCAACAAAATCCTATTCAAAAGAACAGTAAAGAATTATGACATTAAAAATTGAACAAGGTGTAGGAATATTTAAAACAGGATGTATAAAAGGAGTGGTAGTGCGATTTTTGTGGAAGAAGTTAAAAGAAAACAGTCTTCAGTTCAGTTTGGGAAAGAAATTACTGGAGAAAATCAAAATTGTGAAGGAGGTTGCAGCATAATGGTTAAAATACTGTAGTGTTACCAAAAGCATTTAACAGAATTGTTTTCATCTCACAAAAGGCTTTTCTTAGTTTACTGCCAGGATGATAGAAGTGGGATTATTTAAACACGCAACTCTTTTTTCTCATCAATTCAAACATTGTTTTAAACAGACAGAAGACTTTTTTAAATATGATTTCCTCTCGGATTTCATTCTACAGCCTCTTGTTGAATGATCATTTAAATTATCACTCATTTATTCTGCATGTATTATTCTGTGTGTAAAGTCATTACAGCCTAATGGATACTGAGGGTGAGTGCAGATGTGTCCTGTACATTAATGACTTTTCCTCCAGTGTGTGTTAAACTATAATTTGTCAAAATAGAGAATAGATGTTATAAAAAGCTAACACACTGTGAACAAGCTTTAATACTGTAGTTTTGCTTCACATTAATATACTTGTTGAGAGCAAGAAGGTGTTAGTCTTTACTCCAAGTTGTGAAAGTCCACATCCACAGGGCTTTCCAATTAGTGCTTTCACACATTTCCTTTAATGTCATCTGCCTGCCAGCAGAGATAGTGCATGTTATGAATTAAGTGTGGCACGTCAATAGGATGGTGAGGTTACACAAGATTTTCTTTTGTACAACTGACAGCAAACACATTTTCAAGGAATCTCTAAACTTAGTATAGCGGAACTGTGATTAAAGCTTTTACTACCCTCCAAAGACCTTCTGCCTTTGTCTGTGTGTGTGTGTGCGTGCGTGCGTGCGTGCGTGTGTGCGTGCGTGCGTGCGTGCGTGTGTTGTGGTGTATCTAGGGCTGTTTTTTAGCTGGAAAAAGAAACAAAGAAGAGGAAGCCAGAGCACCAGACCTTAACTAAATACATGTAGTGACATACTCTAAGACCCTCACCTTGTCACAAGATGAGCAATGAGCAATATGAGTCACTGCCATTGAGTTTCTATGGCACATCACGCTGGCTAATGCAAAAGTTTAGATCCCACTGGTCAAATTGAATATTTCATATCGGATTTTAAATGAAAAGGTTACTGAAGGCTCTGGAGCCAACACACATTAGAATGTTAAGTGGGATATGTGCTGTGAAGGATGGCACTTTACACTGCAGATCTCAAAGATGATAAATTATAGCTATATAGTTTTTAGGTTCTTTCTGTTTTCTATTCAAGAGCACCATCTCGCTCTTCCAGGCGGATCACAGGTGACACACGTTTAGTCACACGGTATGTTAATTAAGCTACAAACTTTTAGTTAGGCTCAAGGCAGGCCACTTTAAGGAGGACTCACTCTGCTCATTGCATCAAAAATTCCCAGACATATCCTTTTTTCTATCCATGCCATGTTTGCAACTCACATGGCTGCCCCATGATGCAAAACCTGAATCTCCATTCACAGGTCTTCTGTTCAATAAACACCTGTGCTTTTATATGAAAAATATACCAATGTTATTTATAATATACATTTATAATACTGTATATGAAATATCTTACCGTTTCATCAGGATAAAAATTATAAGCAAAAATGACATTTTGTAAAAAACAGTTTTTTGCTAGATTACACTATTATGCTGATGTTCAATCCACCTTCTATCACATCTATCACTACTTTTTAAGGAGATTGTGCTGGTTTCACATTATAGATACATTAGGATTTGGATTGAGGATGCTCTCATTTTTCTGTTGCATGTTGAACAATTGCCTGAAAAACTTAAATTGAAATTGAGCCTTTTATTCAAGTGTTGTCTTCCTTTTGAAGCCAAAAAGAGACTTGTCTCTGTTACTTACGTGTCTGTATTGGAATATGGTAATGTTAAGTGCATTACATATGCATGCATCCTCACAATGTCTGCACTCACTGCATACAGTCTACCATGAAAGCTTTGAGGTTCATCTCTAAACTCAGACCTGTTACTCATCACTGTACTTTGTACGGTCAGGTTGGAGAGTCTGCTTTGTCCTCGCGTAGACTTACACACTGGTATGTACTTATTTACAAAGCTATTCTGGGTATTCTTTCAACTACATGTAGACTTAAGCTAGGAAAAGGTGCTGGAAGTTATGGTCCCAGTGCTTATTTGTTTTAGCTGTACCCAAAGTCTGAACTGAGACGGGGAAAAGAAATTCAGGTGTGCTTCTCCCTAAACTTGGAATCAGCTCTATAATTCACTTGAACCTGAAGGAACTGGTCTCATTACATGATTTTAAACATGATTTAAATATTCTATATGCAACCGCATCTGGCAGTCGATGTTATGACTGATCACCGTCAGTCATGAATGACCTTTGAAACCTTTAATGGTCTAAAATAAATGGCAATTTTAGAACTTTAAATAGGCCATCTTGGACATTGTTGTTGTTTCTGGGGTGCTTATGTACATATTTTATATCTATATTAGTGTTCTTAAATGTGTTTGTAACTCTTGTGTTCTTAACCGCTGCCAATTTTGGCCAGGACAGTCTTGGAGAGGAGATTTCAAATCTCAAGAATTTCTTTCAGTAAAGGTTAATAAATAATAAACATTTTTGGGTTTGGACTAAAATGACAGTGGCGTGTAGGGGTTGTTTTACATACATTTGATTCTGACGTTAGTGATAAGGTCACACCTAAGGTTTGCTTGTAGTTGCCCTACCATTTAGATCCTGTTTTGTGCATCACCACTACTCAGTGGAAGGTTGCCCCCACGTTTCCTGTGTCAGTCAAGCCTTCTTGCAGTTGCTTAAAGACATTTGCTTTGCTTTTTCTTTGTTATACCTGAATATTTTTCTACTCTTCAGGTTATCCACTATCAGTCATATTTCCCTTTAATAACATTAACTGCGACTTTGGACAATAGAAATTAAAAGCATGTGGATGTATGAGCACCAGAGCCTCAATTTCTAGATCCTAAGACACTTGCTTTGAAGAGAACCTACTTTTTGAGTATTTGAAAAGTCATATAATCGTAGGTGGAGCTGTCATAGACAGTTTCAGAGAGCAATTCTTGACTTGCCTTAGATATTCTTTTGTCTCCTTTAAAACTTAAGAACAATGAATGAAATTCTGAGCTAATAATGAAGGTTTTGCAGATAGAAGGTGATTCACATTTTAATTTCCTCCTAATTTTCCAGCTTACCATTTACAGTTGGAAAATGACAAAGATTTTATGATTTTGTCCTTTTAATACAATACAATGAATTTGAAATAATACAATTTAAATAAGAGTTAACGTATAGACCTTCAGCTTTCATTTGAAACATTTCACAAAAATACGGCATTTGCCATCACAGCTATTCTAATAAGGTACTTCCATTTCTAAAACATTTGGACATTTGACTGAGGCGAAATTAAATGTCCAGGTCGGGTCCACATTCCCTCATTACTACAAGATAAATGAAGTGGACAAAAGCTCTGGAGCTAATGTCAGATACTGAGATGGCATGTGGCAGCTGACTGACTGGAGCTATGGACGTGAAGACCTAGGAGTTTGCTACATGGAAAAAAACGAAAATAAAATCAAAAAGACGCCTTCACAAATATATATAGTGAGGGTTTAAAAGAAGGTGAAAACCTGATCACATTCAAGAACATCAGCCAGATAAAACTTTGCTAGAAAACATCTAGAAAAACCTCTCATGTTCTGGATTAAGATTCTTCGATGAAACCAAGTTAAACCCACATCAGAATGATGGGAAGAGAAACATATGGGAGAGGGAAGACACGGCTCATGAGCTATACTGTATCATATAAACACAGAAGCTGTGTTATGGAATGGACACAAGGTTGTTGATAGATACGGCTCACTGGTGTTTAATGGTGAGATTGCTTCCAGAATTAACAAGATGAATTCTGATGTGTGGCTGTACTCTCTGCTCACATTCAGCCTGGAAGTCTGCACTTCTGCAGATGCCCAATGACCGTAAACATACTGTGAATGAAACTAAAGACTTTTTAAAGGTTAAGAAATTGTAGCTTCTGTAATTGCCAAATCAGTCATCTGTTCTTAACTCAGCATGGTATATTTTTCAGTTACTGAAGACCAAACTGAAGACTGAAAAGCCAACAAACAAGCAGCGAGGCTGCTAAAGAGGCTGTTAAAAGTGTCTCCACACAGTTGACTCAGGCTTTGATGATGTCCATGGGCTCCACACTTCCGGCTGTCACTGACAGCAGAGGTTCTTCTTTAATAACTATCTTTACAGTATTGACAATTGTCATTTTGCCCAAATTTTTGGGTCCCAGAACATTGAGGTGCTTTGCCTGAAATGATTTTAACTCCTAAATATTAAATACCATATTTTTGTGAAAACTCTTAAATTGAAGCTGAAGGTTTACACTTAATCACATCTTTAATCTATTATTTCAAATCTTCTGTGTTGGTGTGTAAAAGCATCATCATCATCATCATCATCATCATCATCATCATCCTCATCATCATCATCATCATCATCATCATCTTTAAAAAAAAAAAAAAAATCATCATCATCATCATCATCATCATCATCATCATCATAATGATAAGAAAACTTCTGGACATTACTGTAAAAGAGTACATTAACTCAAAACTGAATGAGAGTATTGAGTTAACAGGATATATCCATGTGAATACTGTCTCACATTATTTCAGTGGGAAAGTGTGGGATACACGAAGAAAAGTAACACATATGTGAAAATATCAATTTTTGTTGGGGAGAAAGAAATATTAAGTATTTTTATTTTATTTATTTATTTTTTAATTTGATTTATTTATTTTGTTTTTCTGGTGTACATTGTGTATCTCCCAATTAAGTGAGTGTGATATTGTATATTGATGATTTTATGTTTTCTGGTGTCACAAAAATAAAACTCATTCATTCATTCATTCATTCATTCATTCATTCATTCATTCATTCATTCATTCATTCATTCATTCATTCATTCATTCAGTGAAATGTTAGAAATGCCCCCCAGTGCAGGGAAAGTGCAATTCATTTACTCATTTGGTTGTTTTTTAAGATAAATACTAGTGTCTCAAAAAAAGTGCAATGTATTGATGCATGTATCTTTTATCCGGATAAGGTGGACATTATTCAAGATGCGATTGGACTTTATGAACTTCTTGTGCTGCAAATGAAACAGAAAGTAACCAAAAGTTGCAGAAAAACTCACCGAACAGGGAGTTGGCAAAGCCGTACCACTTGCAGCCGTGCTCCCCGATGAGCCAGCGACCGTGCAGACTCGCCGCGAAGCTGAACGGCGTCCCGAACACGCACACGAGGATGTCGCTCAGGCTGATGTTCAACAGGATGAGGTTGATGGGCGTCCACAGGGAGCGGAACTTGACGAAGACGAGCAGCGTGAGAAAGTTGCTGAGGATCCCCGCCACTAGGATGAAGCCCAGGCAGACCGCCACGGCCGTGTGGCCGGTCCTGCTCAGCCCGTCGGGGCTGTGGGGGCCGGCGGAGCCCCGCAGGGCGGCGGCGGAGCCGGGGCTGGGGCCGGAGAGGGAACTGGAGAGGGAACCGGAGAGGGAACTGTCCACAGTGCTGGAATTATTGCAGCCGCGTAAGTAGACCACCATAGCAGTGGGGGGAGAAAAAAAAACTAAAGAAAAAGGAAATAAAATAGAGCTGAAGAGGAGCTGAAGACACAAAGTCTTGTACAAGCCCGCGATATAACTCAGTTATTGGAGTGTGAAGAGAATTGAGTGTGCCCAGTGCACTTCTTTATACCTGCACCCCTGTAATGCAACCCCCCACCCCCTCACTCTTCCACACACAAACACTTCCTTACTCGTAGTACACCTGTTACACTGGAAAAAATATATCTAAGCGCATGTAAATATAACATATTTAAATCTGTGATATTAACAATTAAAAATGAAGTTTGTTGCTTTACATGAATACATCTAGTTTTGAACGTAATCTGCATTTGTTCAAAAAACAAGACATTGTGCATTTTCTACTTAACAAGCAGTGTTTATGTAATCCCAGGCAATCTTTTCATTTACACACAAACAACAAGCAATGATCTTGTTGTATTTACTTTTCCTTTAACAATTTTAATCTATTGGGCAGATTGACCAATGTTTGGATGAAACATGATTTATTTGTTTAAGTAGAACACCACGGTAAAAAATATCTTGCTGGATCTGCTTTAAAAAAATGAAGGCAACTTTTTCGCATGAGATTTTTTTGTAGATACAGAAAGACTATTCTTTGTATAAACTACTTAATTTTTAGTATGTACAAAATTCATTTGCAAGTAAAGTCAACTTAATTTTTGCAAGTTAATTTTGATACATAAAGTAAACTTAACACAATTAAGTTGACTGTACTTGCAAAATGTATTATTTACATACAAAAAATTAAGTAGTTTATACAAAGACTAGTATTTATTGATCTACATAATAATCTCATGCAAAATGTTGACTTATTTATTTTAAGTAGATCAAGCACAATATTTGTATCATTGTCCTTTTGATTACAGTCCCCTACATTAAAGTAGTTGCCACCCAATTTGAAGTTCTTTTCCAACAGCTAAAAAATGAATTTCAAGAAACTTTGCAAAACTTTTGAATTTTTATTTTATTTCATTTGTTACATCCTATTACATCCGGCTTTCGAATTTTCTCATTTGAAGGTGGCATTTGGGGGGCATTACTCCTGCCCGACCCATCTCCAGGAATACGTTTTTTTGGATTTTTAGCTAAGATGTGTTTTCTATTCATATGTGCATTCCATGCTAGACGGCTCCTTATTACCTCCCTATTTGTCTGCCTATGTTCAAAGGCAGACAAAAGACTTTCACCTCTAAGGAACTTACAATACGTGTAAGTCTTTTGTATGTTCTTCTCTCCACACAATAATACAATCTTTTTTTACAATATATTTTAAGGCAGTTCAGTTTTTCATCCTATTCAGATGAGTTTAAGTAGCTCGTGGACTTTGTGCCATACCCCCCTTTGACAACAGGGAGGGTTCTGTGAGCCTTTATGTGGTATCTAGAACCAGCAGGAAGCAACCATGTATATCCAATGCTCATTCTGCTTCCTCTGCAGGCAGCATCACTGGGTTGTTAAAAACTCAGCTAACAGTACTCCACTCAAACTGTAACCCACTGTATTCTTTGCCCTCTCTCCTAAATATGGGTCTTAGATCAGCCAGAATGTTAATAAATGAATGATTGTTGTTTCCAGTCAGTTTGTGTCTATTTTTATGTTTGTCTAGCAGAGAAATGCACAATGTTTGTTTCTCCTACACACCACATGCCAATCTTCTGTCTATTGTAGAAGGAAATAACAAACTCCATAGATATTGGTACTTCTTTTGCATTTAAAGAGCTAAGGATTTTATTCAAAAGCCTCATTATTTTGTTTTAATTTGTTGTGTCAGTGAAAAAAATGGTTAGTTTAACTCTTTTGTAGTTTCTACAAAACACTTTACAATGAACTGGAAGGCAGTGTGGGATTCAGTACTCAAGGACAATTTGAGAAGTGGCGGGCAGGGCTGTGAATCAGACCAGGGATTCATTCTTCAACTGGATGATGACTTTCTTCACCCACTGATCCAGCCGCCCCATGGATACTTAAAATGTTGCCTCAATCCTCCACACAATGATTCCATGAAGATGCAAAATCCCCTCCCCAATGTATGCTTTCTAAACACATTATAGGGGTTATGCAATCTGAAGACTGTTATTTCTGTGTCTTTGCAGTCCACAGTTAGTAACAAGTCTTTAATGTCTTATGGATTGTTTATGCAGATGTGGAGAATAAATGATGGTGCTGAATAAATGACAATTAAAAAAGGGAGGCTGGCCTCAGTTTTCCAGTCAGTACTGGCTGGAGTGGGTAGATGCTAGTTAGCTTTAGTATGATAAGGAGATGACAACACAGTTTCAGCAGGTGGAGACTTCACCTGCTTGCTAAGCATGGCAGCAGGCTTTGCTGAGTCGATAATGTGCCATAAGAAGTTACAAAGATTGTAATACAGCTAGTCCAGGCAGTCTTTATGTCTCCAACTTGTGGTTAAAACCCAGCAGTATTTTTTTCTTCCATTGTTTCTTTAGCCTACTTGCCACATGGCTGCTCTATCTAAAAGCTGGCCCGATTACTGGAACATCTCTCAATTTCCTTAAGACAGACTTCTTTCTCTGCATGGAGTTTAAGTCGGCCTTGTACCCTTATTGCAACTTTTCAACATTTTCAAACACTCTCATTTTTATAGCACTCATTTCTCCCTGATTAGGTCTTTTTTTAACAACCATCCAAGGTGTAGAAAAGTGTAAAAGCCAGAGAACCAAATACTACACATTTCCACCACACAGCATAGCAGGGCAGAATAAAGGTGCTACAGAAGGGGATCAAATTAGCTCAGTGAATGGGGAGTTATAATCTATTCCATAATATGGCATCACAGAACAATTTCCCGGCAAATCTCAAGCATCTAGACATATCGATTATTTTAAATGTATTATTACATTATTACATGTTATTACATATTTCATGATTTTGTCAGTGCTGATTGGCATTGGTATACTTGTGCTCTTTTGTTGTTGTGACATCTGTTCTGTGGCAAGCTTTATCTCCTGTTTGATTTTGAAAGCCCATTGTAATTGTCTAAACTTGTAGTGTGAGTCTCCCTTTATCCAGTTTTTGTCAGCTTCTGTTGTCTTGTTTGTCTTGCTTCTTTTGTGGTTTTCTTAGTTACTTCTAGATCAGATTTTTCTTTTTTGGTAATCTCTGGGTTTTACAGTGCCTTTCTTTTTAGTTCTCTTCAGTTCTGACAATGGTAAAATGAGAATTACTTTGCTTAATGTAAACACATTTAATAAATATAGTTCTCAAAACATTTTTTTCTTCCTCTTGCTCTTTTTTTGAGTAAGTGTGAATAATATAAATTTTGGTGTTAAAAAGTAGCCTCTCAAACATTGCTCATGTAACTGACTCACCCTGTGGGCAAGAAACCAAGGATACGTACATTTTGAAGCGGGAGAACAAGCACTTTTACTGAAACCAACAAAAAAGCTATTGGATTTGTTTCTCTTAACATATTCCCACTGTTGAAAAAAAATGCTTAATTATTCAGATATATTTTACATTTCCATATAATATTGAATTGTTCATGCAACTCCCAAAAAGAGACAAATAGATCAAAATAGAGGATGATTTTGGTACTTCTCACTTTATCAAACCAGTTCTGGCGTTTACTGTCTAACGACCAAGTTTGTTGGGTAAGACTTTTAAAAAAATGCAAGTAATTGTCATCCTAGCAGCAATTTGTAAGACAAACTCCAAAGCAATTCTATTCTTTAGCTCCTTTTGAGCTACCTTTATCTATTCAGAAGAGTAGACATGAAGGTTGTTTCTTGCTCAGGCTTGTCAATGGAAAGAAAAATGAAGCAACATCATTCTGAATAATGCAATTGTTCAGACCAATTGGCAGTTTACCAATCTTTATTGCCAGATGTTAAATTAGAGAAGCCATTAAACTTCAGAGAGAGCCAAGGCCAACACAACAAACAGAACCCCCTTTAATAAAGATAAAAATATATATAATATAAATCAAAGTCCCAATGACCTACACACAAAAGAAAACAAAAGAAAATGTTTAGATCTACAAACTAAACTCCCTTTACCCATACACAGGGGACAGCAATATAAATGGCAGCTCTCCTCTACAAGTCAATCTCGCAAATGTTAACTAAAAAATGACATGTAAGTTTACCAAAGATTTGCAAAAAAAACCAAAGCTACTCCCAACACTGAAAGCCACTGCAACCACGTAGCAAGGATGGAAAAGTATAGAACCTAAAGAGCAGCAAAACCCATGTCAATATCTCAACACATTTCTATGGGGAATGAATGAAAGGGCAAATCTGCAGAAGGATATTGGCTGATACTGGAGGGCACGATAAAGAACAGAGGGTTAGACTAATAATTAACTCTGGAAATTGAATATTTCAGCTAAATATCAATGAAATACATGCAAAGATTGCCATTGTACAGCTGCTGAGTCAGTGTCGCTGAATTGTTTAATCAAACATTCTATCAGAAAATGACAGCATGCATGATCAGGCATGATGGAATTCAGTGGGAAGTGGAGGATTTTTAATTACACATGTTAATTATAATGTTTAAATGGCAACAGCATATTAAATACCATCTGTAAGTTTCCAGTAATACGAAATGACAAATTATCATATGAATAGCAACGTCACTGAAACTGAGTCAGTTGGTATTATCACACACAGGGTGCCTTTTGTTTCACGCTCACTTTACATTAGCAGCTTGCTGAGTAACAAAAGCATTCAAAGGTTTTAGTTTATTCCTTTCCCCAACCTTGATTCTTTTCTTTTATCAAGTTATTGCACAATAACATTCAATTACATTTAACTGGTCCATCAGAAACAGTCAAAAATGAAAAAGAATACAGCAGTCTATCTGAATAATTAAAGAGCTAATGTTTTACAAAAATCAAAAAGAAAACCAATAAACATCATTAGACTATCTTTGTTTAATGTTGTGTTTGTCCAAACCAAGTGCAGGCTACAGGAAAAATTCACTTAAAAGCATATGTTTTCAGTACACTTTGAGCTAAATGCTGGCATTAGCATATTGACATTTTCCAAGGGACAATGTTGAGTTGGAAATATTTTAGTATTTCATGTAGAATCTTATTTTTCCAGAAAGTATCTGCAGCTTGTATGTAAAGGAATGTCATTGGTTTTGTATACGTAACACTGTTGATTGCGTACATATGATTCTATAATCCCCTCTGTTTTATTGAGCTGAAATTAGCCTAAATCAAACTTTATCAATCCCAGATGAAATTGAATTGCTGGGGTAGTTTAAAAAAAGATGGATATTAAGAAAAAGTCAAACTTAAACAACAAAAGATGTAAAAAGTAGTCATTGTTGAGAGCCATATTGTAAGTTTATTACTGTGGACATGAATAGTTCCCCCCTGGAGCTTGGACATGCACATAGTTGGATGTGGTGCCCATGTTGGTGGATACAGAAGTGTATTGTAAACAACAAGTTCAGAGAAGAGATGTCATTAAAAGGAGATAATTAAATACTGAAAAGAAACTTGACAAATAACAAATTAGTTTACTGTACTGTACTCATTGGGGGAGTGTAGGAGACCACTTGGCCATGTTGGCATCCATCTTGATCATAATAGGGATGACAGTCTGGTTTTGACCTTCTGAGAGATTCACTTGAAAGTTGTTGGCTTAAAAAAGCCCTTTATGTTAGAAAGTGCAAAACTTGGGTGTCAAATCTGAAACACAAATCCCTTGTTCCTTTCGTATTGCGATAACTGTTATAATATATGAATCTATTGCTTTCTAGTACCTAGGACAGTTACAGTAAAGAAAAACAACACAGATTTCCTCAGTCACTAAGATTGTTTTTGTATCTTGGCTCCTGTGCAGTTTTGGTTTCTGTACTGTCTGAAACCATGGAAACCACATCAAAAGCAGTAGCTGTGTTCCGGCAACTGAAATAATTTAGGCTTTATCATTTTATTAGCTTTTTTTCATTTTCAAGTCTTGACGGTCTCCCCTTGGCTCTGCTTGAATAAACACAAGTGTAGGATTTTTTGGTCTCATTATATTAATCTCCCTGGAGAGTTTTGACTTAATTTCCACACCATTGATGTGGAGTACTCATCAGGGACACAGCTTGTTTTGGGTATCAGTGACATGGACAGGAAGTCTGTCACAAATGTGACATAAACACTTTGGCAAATGACTGAGAGGGACAGTTGAGGGAAAATATACACTAAACCTTAATGAGATCTTACAAGACAGGTTTGGGTGCAGGTAACTGTCAAAGCTGGTTAAAATGAATCAATGACAGGGTCTGGAAATAAGATATATGCAAATGAGATGCTCTTCCCCTCTTCAGAACTTCAGTGGCACAATGACACCCAATGAACAGGCTGAATCCTATTCTAAAACACAAGGTCACCCTTTTCAATGGATTATTTGAAAGTGGCATCAATGTGGACGGACAGAAAAACATAATTGAGTTAGGCCAACAAAAACTTGTGAACCATGTCTCAAATTGCATTACTGACCTGCGCCTAGAAGAGGTTAAAGACATAACAGGCTATTTTAAGTGGACAAATTGTGAAACAAACAAAAATTGTTCTCAAAAACTTTGTCAAGAGACTTTTGTAACTTTGTTTGGGGCCGAGTCAGACACTGTCATTCAGTGGCCCATTCAGATTGGCAAGGTACTGTGACATCACAAACCCAAATATAAAGAATAACACTTTCCCATCTTCATCTCCATACAATTTTGCACTTTGCTAGCTCTTACGTTGGTAATAGAAAGCTTTAAAACCTTAAGTAAGGCACACCCTGCAGATGAGTTGGGTGGGGCTAAGATGATAACTCCACCCCCTTAAACCAGTTGAATTAAACAGAACTGCAAAGATGTGGTTGAAAAAGTTGCTGTTAGTCTTTATCAATGGTATTTTGACCAAACCTTGTTACAGAGATTTGGTGCTTAAAAAAAAATAAACAAATGGTAAATACAGGATTAAGTTCCCGTTACAGTAACTATTAAGATAATAATAATGACAATGGCTGCATTATTGGCGGCCTGCACAGGTAGTGTCTATTTTAAATTCAGACATTTTTCCATTTCATTGTGCAGATTCTCAGAAAACAGACTCTCGAATGGCTCCTTATCCACCAAAACCCATAACTTGTGGTCCATGAGCCTCCGGGAATGGTGCCTATGGGGCCCATTTTCCAACCCGCCCATGGGTAATAAACCACCAGATGGAAAGAAGCTAATATTAACACAGCACTGTCATTAATCCACCCCTCAGCATGAGGAGACACCTATCCCTCCATCTGTGACAATGAATGGTGTGCTGGCAGTGAGACATGCATAATGTCTTCTCTGCTAATAAGAAGAAAAAAACCCCAGCAGACTCACTGACTCACTGACTTTTCTGTGTTACATATGAATGATAATGTATCCATGCATTGTCAGCAGAGAGTCTGAGAAAGAGGTCCAGAGTCATTGTTAAAAATCCCTCCATTCATTATCTAAACCTACTTATTCCTATTTAGGGTCACAGGGATCTGCTGGAGCTTATCATATTATTAAAAATGGGCCAATGAAATAAAAAGTTTCAGCAAATGCTAACACCGTCTCCAACATGGTTCATTTAAATTTCTCTTTGCAAGTTGAAGAACTTACAGGAGTCAAGGCATAACAGTATATCGGCTGTCCCCCTCTTTGATTGAGACTACAGACTATGGACCTTTTTGCCTTTGTCTGTCATGGAACAAAAGCACAGATGTAATGAATGACATAAATGATGGCTTAGTTCCTTTCAGTGCCTTAAATTTGTTTTGGTTTGAGAACTTTGGTCAACAAGTGTCTCTTTCAAACAAAAAAAGCACAAAAGCAAGACTTCCTTTAGATTAGAATACTGCCATTCCTTATATACCAGTGGATTTCCTGCTATTGCATGCCAAACAGGCTTCTGTGGAAAAAAGATCTAATGGACGGATGGCCGGTCCCCCCTCCAAAATGAATTGTAATCAGTTTAGAGAAGAATCCGTGACATCTCCCGTCAAAAGACAGATTTTTGCATATTTTGCTTACATAATTATTAACCCCTGTGATTATAATTTTTTTTAGTTAAACACTTTTCCCAATTTTAAATTTGTAATAATTTCATTGGTATATGTAAAGGTTTCATCTGATTTAATCATGTATGATTTTCACACAGACAGTTCATTTCACCTCTGTTGCACCATTATTCTGCCTCGCTGCATTGGGAAAGGCACATGGGGTCGAACGGTGTAACAGCCTATTTCACGGCTGTACTGCCTTGTGAGGTAGTAATTGGTAATTAGTAATAATACCATTATTGGGGTGAAATTAGTATTGTGTAAATTGTCACTGCGGAAAGCTGTAACAGGGATGCGATGATCCCCGATGACGGCATCGGGGACTGTGAGACACGGCCTGGCCAGCTGTGAAAATAAATAAATGAATTAATAAATATATGCAAAAAAGCACAGGGATTTTAACCAGGAGACTGGGCTGGACAGGGCATATTTTGCCCTTTGTTACTCAACTTTGGCTACTAGCTCAGCAAAACCTACATGGCAGCAGCTGAAGCCATGCAACCTGCAGAGCCAGAACAGCTGTGTGTCCCACGGGAGCACCCAGGTTGAAAGTATCATTCACCACTATTTTCAACCTCTCCCTGTCACAGGCCTCCATCCCAGCCTGCGTAAAGTCTGCTACCATCATCCCCATCCAGAAAAAACACCCACAACCACTGTCAATGACTACCACCCCATTGCACTAACACCAAGTGCCTGGAGCAGCTAGTTCTCAAGCACATCCGAGCCTGCCTCCCCCCCTCCTTTGATCCCCATCAGTTTGCCTACAGGGCAAACAGATCAACAGAGGAAGCCATAGCCATCACTCTTCATACTGCGCTGAGCCACCTGGAACACCGAGAGAGCTACGTCAGGATGCTCTTCATTGACTTCAGCTCAGCCTTTAACGCCATCATCCCCGACACCCTGATCAACAAACTTTCTGACCTCAGACTCCTCCCTCCTACCTGTAACTGGATTAAGGACTTCCTCACAAACCTCTCCTCCCCCCAGGGGTGTGTGCTGAGCCCTCTCCTCTACAACCTCTACACCTACGACTGCAGACCGGCCCGCAGCAGCAACGCCATCATAAACTTTGCTGACGACACAACAGAGATGAAGTCCTGCAGCTGTCTACGTGGTGTGCAGCTTAAAACCTGGACCTGAACACCACAAAGACCAAGGAGAAAATCCTCGACATCAGGAAACGCAAGGCAGACCCGTCTCCTCTCTACATCAATGGAGTCTCGGTAGAGAGAGCCCACACGTTCACCTATCTGGGTACCAGCATCTCGACAGACCTGTCCTGGTCCGCAAACACTGAGGCTGTCGCAAAGAAGGCTTAACAGCGTCTGCACTTCCTGAGAGAGCTCAGGAAGAACAACATCAGCCAGAAGCTGCTGACAACCTTCTACCGATCCTCTATTGAGAGCATCCTGACCTCCAGAGAGTGGTCAACACGACACAGAGGATTGTGCCCTGAATACTGAATATTAGTCTCAAATAGCTTTAATTTGTTTGCTCACTCGAATCACATTTCAGTAGATCTCTGTTAACTTGTACAATTCAAAGAGAGAGAGAGAGAGTGGAGCTCTATTTGTTTTAGATTGCAGATGATATGGTTAAATGTATGCCGAGAATGTTAATAAATGCTTATAAGATAAATACAAGCAGGATTTGTATACAAAAGTTACCTTAAAGCAGCACAATGTAACTTTTCCACCTTAATATAATATTTCCAGAGTCATTGTTATGGTACATCAACTTACAACAGCTTTAATGACACCTCCGTCATGGTCTGAGGGGTCTGTATCGCCTTCACTGGCACTATGTAACTTCGAGGTGGATGGTAGGAACCCTGCCACACTACTGGTAAAGCACTACCGCTTTTGTCCAAAGGACAATCTCAACAAAACTTGAAAGTTACATTGTGCTGCTTTAAATGTCATTTATCATACATCTAAAAGTTCTGTTTAGAATATAACTTTTCATTTCTTTGACACTATGAATTTTAGTTGTTGCATTTACGGTATGTATTTGTTCATAAGATCACACATTTAATATTTAATTAATTTATTTACCATTAAACACATTTGGATACAAATAACTAATGTGCCAGATAATACCTATGCTATACATTTTTTTCCACAATCAATACATACAGATTTACACATTTGAGCTACTTCAGATAAAGAATGTGAGTATTAGCAACTGAATATCCTTCATTTCTCAAAACTAACAGCTACTTGATCTTAAAGGTATTGTAACTTGGCAGTTTTTAACCATTCACAGTTAATCATACAAGGTAATCCTTCCAAATGCAATATGGTACATGATAATTCACTGAAGAGTATTTTTTTTTAAATGCAGTTAAGTATTTGCCATATTTGAACTAACAGAGCCCACACCACACAGACTACTTACAATCACCTTCACATATCATTTCTGGACTATGAAAGAAAGCTGAGCCCATTCAATACCCACACAGGCACAGGAAGAGCATTTAAACACCCAGTGAAAGCATGTTTGAACCCAGAACCTTCTGCTTCAGCATGCTTACCTTTACATAAAAAATAACAACATTAGCTACATCATGGGCGTTGTTTTTTCAAACGTGCCATGGGGAGGCAGTATTGGTCACATTACATGAGTTGCTGTCTGCAGTTTATCACATCACAAACACTTTAGAGGCATTTTACATTGTAGTTGTATAAATGCTTAAGCTTTTCTTTCCCCCTTTCCCCTATGTATGTATTTACTAACGTATACTCTTGCCATAAAATAGCTCCTTTTTTTCTGCAAATTGAGTAAATGATTGCCATCCCTCCCATTGTGTGAAGTGAACACATAACGAGTCCTCACAGAGACTAAGGTGAATTTTGGAAATTATCGTACCCTTCACTCTAAATGGCGTGCGGACAGATGCACTTCTTTGAAGTTCACCGGAGGAATGACGGAGTTGAAGAACTGGCTTTTCAACAAGTGTCTCTTTCAAAGTTGTTTCAGTTGTCAGTGCATGCTGACTAATGAATGCCATTTTTACTAGGAAGTGAAAGCACAAGGCCGAAAATGGAAACACTTTTCTCTGAGGCCTGGTTGATGAGAAAAAACTCTGAAAAGATCATACAAAAAGTTGAGTAAATGAAGAGTCTTTCGTGTAAGCTGTCTTGGCCATTTTCTCTTCAGTACCAATACAAGTCCTTCTTGTCCACATGCCGCCCTGATAAAGAAGAAACAAACAAGAAGGTCTGTCAAACAACTCTTATTTCTTGATACAACCAGTTTGAATTAAATTAATTAATATGCATTCAATTTCTACACAGTACTATTTCCCATGGCAAGATGGAACAATATAAACAACCGAAGAGTTTACGCAGAAACCAATCAGGAAGTAACTAATGATATAAATAGTTATGAAAGTATAACTCGAATGCTAGATTTGTGAGGGAGTTCTTGTTTGTTCATGTTTCTAGATCTGACGCCAGTGGCGTCTATTCAGTCGAAGCTAAGGTATGGCAAGGTTACGAGTCACAGAACTTAACTAGAGTATCAATCAACACGTCCAGCAAATACTCATCACAGAAGTTTATGTAGCTGATCTGTGTGGTCAAGAAAATTGGAACTTTTTCAAATGCAGTCTCGCTCACTGCAAAAACTCAAAATCTTACCAGGAATATTTGTCTTATTTCTAGTTAAAATGTCTAATTTTTAGTCAAAAAATCTCATTACACTTAAAACAAGAGTCATTACCAGAAAAATAACTTGTTATTTGACCATTTTCACCTGTTTCAAGTACATTTTCACTTGAAATAAGTAGAAAAATCTGCCAGTGGGACAAGATTTATCTTCTCATTACAAGCAAAACAATCTTGTTCCATTGGCAGATTTTTCTACTTATTTTAAGTGAAAATCTACTTGAAACAGGTGAAAATGGTTGTTTTTGAGTCTTGTCTTAAATGTAATGAGATTTAAAAAAAAAATTAGACTAAAAATGAGACATTTTAACTAGAAATAAGACAAATATTCTTGTTAAGATTTTGAGTTTTTGCAGTGTAAAATAACTAGTGAAATCGATCATGTTGTTCTTATTTGCATTTGTAGTTATTCCATAAATGTATTTAAAAAAACAAACATTTACATTTAACCCTTGAAGCAAAGGTGTGGCGGCTGCCATACCTTGCCATACCCCTGTCTGAGGAGCAGTTACTATGTAGATGTGGTAAAGAGACTGCATTGCAGGCGTAATCTTACCAGGATCAAAGTTTAAAGAAGGATCCACAGACTCTCTGAACGCCGGCTGAAGCGTCCATCGGGAATGCGTGTCAGGCTTGGAGCTGGAGGCCATGCTGGGTCCCATCTCAACGCGGTCGCTGTGCAGCAGGTTGAGTAGGGAAGTGGCATATTGCTGCCCAGTGAGACTCAGCCCCTCTGAGGACAAGGAACACATGATGCTGGACAGCCCTGGAGCCTCTCCTGCTCTGGCACCGAGCGGTGGCCAGGAGCTGTTGTCGGCGGAGGTGAGGGTCAGCATACGTCCTGATGCAGAGGTTACCTGGGACTGGGGGTAAGAAACTGCTGCCCCACCCTGAGAGGTGTTTGTGTCATCTGCAGAGGATGAAGAAAGGAATCATTCGGGGGGCATAAATTGGACAGATTGTCAGTGGATTGCTGTTGATTTGACTTCCTTACCCTTTTTATTAGTTTTATACATTTTCTTCGTCTTTACAGATGGTTCTTTAGATTTGCAGGCTTTGCTAAGAGCACGGGTGAAGTGAGCATCCACCATGCTGTTAATGTCCCCCTGAAAATAAGTCAGAATGACACTGCGAGAATGCCCCTCCACCTTTACAGCTATTGGGGTGTCTGTTCTTTCCTCCATTGGTCAGCTGGGACTGAAAACAAAGGCAATGCAAAATCATCAGAAAATACCTACCACCAGCATGTTCCTTATTCAATTAATCATGCATTTCCAAGGCAGAGTTCCTGCACTGGGCCTGGCACATCACCTCTAATTGGAAATTTAGCAGCCTTGGGTTAGAGTGTTCAGTTTAACATTTCCATAACTTTCTGTGTAATTAGTCTAGAAAAAGTGGTGAAAATAAAAAGAAAAACATGTGAAAATGAAACTAACTAAATGACTTAAGATAACCCATTCAAATCCAAGTCATTGTAAACTTGAAGTAACTTTGAAGTAAACCATTTCTCTTACCTGGCCTGATGGTTGACCAAGGGTGACCAATAAGTGCCACCTTGCATTGACCAGCTGATCAAAGAAAAAAAGAAGAGCGTCAGCCAAAATTGGACGGAGAAAAATCCCTCGGCTTCTGCCTAAGCACTGGATTCATCCATTAGATTTGACGAAGCAACATGAAGCGTTTATGCTTACTTCGTCTCTTCTAGTAAGAAAACATTTCGCACACGGAGCCCTCAAGCTGTGTTAGACTGGGAAGGGTGACAGTTATGAAGAGAATGCCATCCAGCCAGTTCCTGCACAACCTGCGTGACGACTCATCAAAACATTCCTCATTTTGACTTTAAAACATTATGGATGGTTAAACAACTGCTTAGAGCTGAATGGGATATCTGCAGAATGAATATAATGTTCACTTTTTAGAAATGTAAAAGCCCAATTTCAAAAGAAAAAAAGGGATGTAAAAGTCTAAAGTGTAGTTAAAAAATAATACAACACAAAACAACAAAACAAAAAAACACTCTCAGTTCGGCTCAGTTTGTTTCAATTGACATATACCCTGGTATTTTACATTATGTTTTTGCTTTCATGTTAAAAACTACACTGTAAAAACTAGTAGATCAAATGTAGTGTCTTTTTATAGTCTTTTGCTAAACTTTGTTTTGTTTTTATTTATTTCTAAGATATAAAAGCTTTATGGTGTAGTTTTACCCTCAGAAATTAAAAAAAATAGGATATTGAAGGTAAATGAAACTGACAGTGAAGTTTAATATAAACACAAACAACAATTGATGATAAGATTTATTTGCTCTAATATCGTATACATTGCATAGTTTGGATAAAATAGTGTTTCAGTTTAGGTTACTGTCACAAAAAAATCATCCTGTTGCCCAAAAAAAACAATAAAAAAAAGAAAGACAATGTTCAGACATGCAGGTTGACCCTTTCATTTTGAAATTAAATTTCAATGAATTAAGGAGAACTTGATAGAATGTCTTCATAGGAAACATCTTGATTGGACCACACATTTCCTCTGGGATCTGAAACGGTCAACCCTTCTCGTGTTTTACAGACACAAGCGTGAAAGCAGTGGTGTAAACATTGAAAGTGAACAGAAGATTTTAGGCTTTTTCACTTTAAACATGGATCGACTGTAAGTTGAGTGTTTAAGTCTCATGGCTGGTGACAGTGTAAAGTGCAAGTGTGCCATGAATCCTTCAATATTGGTCAATTGGGCTCATTCAGAGGTCCACTACTGCCCTCTGTTGGGCCGGTTGGGATGCTGTTTGGAATGAGGAGTCAGTGACTTGAGAGAGGAGCTGTTGGTGGAGGCAACAGAATCAGAGTAATCAAGCTCGCTCCTTTTACAGCGGGTAGTGACCGTCGTGGACTGGCTCCAGGCTGGAGACGGGGGCGAGAAAGTCAACAATTATGCCTCATCCACACTGAATATACACAAACGGGTATTTTATTTTGTCTTGAAAATTACCTGAGCTTTCCCTGAGTCTGAAGCGTCCACAGCACGACGACATTCTCCACTGATTTCTAACATTTTCCTTCATCACACAGTGGAACAAAAACACGAAGAAGCCTGTAACAGTAATGAAAATACAGTTCCTGGTCAGTAAGTAATAAAGGGGTTTTGAATTGTTTTCGCTTAGTACTTGATTACATTTTTATCTATCTATCTATCTCTCAAAACACAATAGTGACATGTTTCAAAATCCTAGATGAAAATGTGTAAATCCTTTCCTGTGAACTACAGTTCACATTTACCTTGTAAAGTATTGCAAATAGTAAACAGGTACATTATGACCAGTCTGCCAGGTCCGAATGAGAAGAAGCCCATTGACCAGGTCAGGCCTAACAGGACAGTGAGACTGAGAGCTGCTCTCAACTCCCGGAGAGTGCTGCTGCGCTTTGTCGACTTCTTGTTGGTGCTAGTTTTCTTGATCTGGATCAGAACCACGACAAACATCGACGCGTTGAACACCAGGACCAGAAGAATAAATCCCACCACCGTCACGTAGAAGGAAATGTCGTTCTGCAGCCAGCAGCTGTTGGCGTAGACAAAGATACAGATGACTTATGCTTGCATTTCCTATAAAAGGCATTCATTTCATGTGTTCATCCAAGCCACTAAAAACATACAAACAAAATCAGTTTGTAAATGATTATGTGTTATAACCTGAAATGCCCACAGTATTTTTTCTCAGCAACTTTTCATGCTTTCCCCACATCCCCACAAACTGAGCACCACGGTGCAGCATTTCATCTGCAGCCGAGCGCTGAAGTACCTACAAGTGTTCGGTAGACTGAAGCGACACTGTTGCTTTCTCAGTCGGAGAGCTGCCGTAAGCATCTTTATCTATGGCCAGCACCAGGCTCACTATCACCAAGGGAATACCTGCGAGAGCAAAAAACACTCAAATATATGCTGATCTTCCATCATAGTGAAGAACAGATTTAACTCAGCAACTATTTCTCCTGTGACAAAAATTATAGAACAAACAAAACAAATGGTCTGTTTTTTTCATTTATTTGCTGTCTTGTCATTTTTTTGTAATTCCCACACATGCAGTTTAAGTACTCGTAAACGAAGGCTTTATAAAGATTTACTTGAATGTTAAATAGATTCATATTTGCCACTATTTCCAGAATACTTATGAAGTCCCCATGAATTTTAAAATTGCAAAGCTGTCCTACTTTATTGATGTAGCCAGAAGTTATGACCCATATATAATATACTTAGCTTTGATTTCTGAACTTTACCAAGTACATCTCCAAAAATAGGGGTAAAAATATGATGATTCTTACATTCAAGGTCAAAATGAGCGAAAAATACTACATGAATATATATAAAACTCAACCCCAGCCTGTCAAACCTGGACCAGACAAAATCCATTCTGAAATGGAATGAAATGAAATCCATTCTGTACTAATGAATACCTGAAGTTTTATCTTACCCCATCCTACTGCACATAATTTGAGCATGTACATAGGTACATAGGTGTTGAACACCTTGACCACCATGAAGTACAACTGCACAGCCTCTAGGCCCATCCAGGTGAAGGAGGCTAGCAGGAAATAGTGGAGGGCTACAGCAGTGGCGATGCACAACCCGTAGTTGGAGAAGGACGAGAGCCAAGAGTCAAGAAGGAAGAGCAGGCTCAACCCCAGCAGGGCGGCTGACAGGTTGATGAGTATTTTAGCTGAATTGTCCCGACGCAGCTTCCTGCAACAGAGAGTACAAGAGAGGCACATTTATAGTCTCCACAATGACAAAGAGTTATTTTTTTCAGTGAAATGCAAACTACGGTATACAAAATTACTAGTACACAATTGCTTTATTGATAAAGCTTTTGACTCCACGAAATGTTAAGAGTTCAACTTTTAATAGAAAAGAACTCCTGGAGCTCAAGTTTATGTGGTTGTGCTGCTATTTCAAAGATCAGGAATGAATTGGTCACCATTGAAGCTTTTTTAATTCAGGAAATATACACATAATGACGCGTTACGTTCATTACAGGTATTGAATATATAAATAAATAAATAAAATAAACACCATAAAATAATATTGAATATATTTGTGTAAGACAAGATGCATCTAAAATCTCCAGTCTCCAACTTCTGTCTGCAGTTTCTGTATCGCTGCAGTAAGAAAGTTATAAATATAACTAAATAGACACAGTAAATTGACCCATAATAAATGACTTACCCAAAAACAAGGTAAGTGACTAGTGTGAAACCTAGAAAAAGGGATGATATACCACAACCAACATATGACAGGATTGTTAGAGCGTGACCGTGAGCTTCAGGGATGGGGGCTCTGGACACATCCTGAAAGACATTAAGACCAGACATAATATTAAATTAATGCTTTTTCTTTTTTTTTTGACTAACGCGCCTCAATCTGAGGATCTTTCCACAGTCAGCAACTATCCAGATTGCACATAACATTTTGCTCACGGGAGTGTGATTCCAGGTTCAGACTGTTTGGGGTATCAGACAGTGACTCACCAGCAGGACAGCAAAATGTGTGAGATGATCACAGAGACAGATGGTCTGATGGGAAGAGATGCTCCTGGTCTCGCAGCCGCTGCCGTTCCAACCACCCAGCCCGCCTGAGACACAAACAAACAAAAACACATGCAAGATATTTTTTATCAACAGACACTCCTGCATTTACCAACATTTGTGCATCTCAGAGGATAATAATTAAGGATCAACTCACCGTTCCTCTTGAAATCCCAAAACATACATTGCACCTTGTCTTCTGGCTATAAATATATAAAAATAATTGGTGTTGGTGCAAAGCCACATAGAAAAGCTTTGGTAAAGCAAACGAAATGAAAGCGTTTACTTCTCACCTGTTTTGGATTATGATGGTTGAGGGTCACCACCACCGGATCCCCCAGGTTCATGACAACACTGTTGTTGATGCTGGCTGATATCACATAAGAGTTCAATGACCAGCTGCTATGTGTTGCATTGGCTATACCGGGGTCCTGTTTAGAAACAAAACAATAAAAACAATATTTATTAAAGTTAACAGTACTTTAACTTAACGGAAAAAGAAAAAAAGAAGGGACATGAAGTAGAAGGAGGTTCCAGTTATTTTGTTTTCCATGCACAGCTGATATACTGTACGTGCTAATAAAAATATACATGCAGACTTTAGAGTAGCATTTACTTACTTACTTACTTACATTTTATTTTAGAGGGACCATGTGCAATTAAAAACATAAATGTAAACATTTGATGCATTGCACCAGAGTTAGCCTTAGGCTAATATGCATCTGCAGCCCCTTGGTACAAATAAATACAGTACAGATAAAAACATCAAACATTATTCAAGGACATATAACATATGCTGTAGCAATAAATCACACATGAAGTGCCCCTCACACACACACACACACACACACACACACACACACACACACACACACACACACACACACACACACACACACACTTAAAGTACAGTGAGCACAGCGTGCTCAGGGTTGTGGTGCTCAACATATATACAGGATATATGACATTGCTTATCAAAACTAAGTTGCTCATACAATTATCTTCCTGTTTTTTTTCTCCTTTTTCCAACAAAAATATTCAGTACTTCATGATTCTGTCATTTCTGCCACAGTGATAAGTCCATGTTTATCTCAGCACAGCTGCAAAAAAAAAAAATATCTTGCAAACACATTTTGGCTTATGTATTTTGTGCTTACTTGTGTTTTGTGTGTGTGTGTGTGTGTGTGTGTGTGTGTGTGTGTGTGTGTGTGTGTGTGTGTGTGTGTGTGTGTGTGTGTGTGTGTGTGTGTGTGTGTGTGTGTTTCCTGGAGCGCACCAGTATCTCCTTAATCTTAATGTTGAATCTTCCACAGGGCATTCAAGATGCAGTATTGATGCCAGACACAAGTCCTGTCCAGAGGTTTTATTGAATCCAGGTAAAATCTTAGCCATTGTGTTGAAATAAAGCTGTTTTTGATGTTTAAAGTTGAACGCTGTAATAGGCAGTTGCTGAGCTCCGTAGTTTTTGATTTACATGCGCTCATATTCATCAGAGTGAAGTAAATTATGTCTCCCGGGGGCCCCAGCTCATAAAAAAGCCAAACATGTCCTGTTTGTTAAACTTGTAAAAAACTGTGTTCAAAAGATGTTGCCCAGCAACCCCAGGAAATCACTTAACCTGTCAAAAGGTTGGCAGGCATATTATTCATTTTCATACTATTTTTAAATGTCTCCTATTAGATTTTTATCATCCCCCAAATGTATAAACCATCTAAACCATTCTTCATCACTACCATTATGGAGGCTAATGAGCAAATTCCCCCATACGATATCGCTGCACACACGCTTAAGAAGGCCTACAGACATAACATTTGAAAAAAAAACCAGATGAGTAAAAAATAAGAACAGTGTGAATAGCATATGACATCAATTAAGGAAATGAAAAGAATAGTTTAAAGAAAGTACCTGAAAAAGATCCTGCGTTGCGTAAAAGTGAAACTGAACTCTGTTCCTCACTCCCGTGGGAAAGAAGGTGTTGAGTTCTGAAGGCAGAGAGATGGTTGCATCTGTCTGGGGGAGTGGGCCGCTCTCAAAACTCTGGTTGACATGAACCTGAAAGACAAAAGGCAACAGTTTATTCTACTAAAGCATCCTTTAAAACAGCTTCAGATGAGTTTTTCTCTGTCTGCCTATCTGTTAATGTAGTTCGTAAACGCTAATGTGGCATGACAGCTTGAGGCTATGATGTGTGCTTATTCACACTTTTTCCTAAAATGTTTGTGTTTCCTGGTTGTTAGAGGACCTAAATCCAATAATAATTACCTCTTAAGTGGTCACTAGGGCTTTTTTTTCCTTTCTTGAGGTCAGATCTCATCGTTGCAATTCATATAATTATGCCCTACTGTAACTTAACTCCACTGCTCTTATATCGCTGTCATAACATCTCACCTCAGGATTCATTTCAGATGACATGGATACACCAAACGTGAGACCATCGTACTCATCTCGGTCCACATTGACCATGGAAAGAGCCAGTGCCGGAGCTGTTATACTGGTCAATTCACCTTGAAACTCCATGCTGTTTCCCAATTTTTCAGTCAAATCAAGGACGCTTTTGCAATGGATGGAAAAAGAGGTAGATTAAAAGTTATGAGGGGAAAATAAAGCCTGAGACACTACAAAACAAAAGTGAGACACCACATCTTATTCTCACGTGTTGGACACTGGTGTGACATCAGTTTCAGAAAGCAGGATATCAGCAACAATGCTGACGATGTCCGCCCCACTAGCAGAATCAATGATGCTTATGTCGACCACTTCCCAGAGCTTCTCCACCACTGACACCAGCTGAGACGAGGAGAGCTGGGAACCGTTACCAAGCTGAACATTTACAATATCCTGAATGATGCCCACAACTTCAGCCCCATTGTCTAGAATTAGAAAAGTGCAATTAATTAATGACTAGCGTGTTGCAAAGATTTAAAACAATGGACGTTAACTGGACAGTGTCCCTTACCTGGTGTGACAGTAATATTGCCAATGTCTGATATGGTTACTAGGACTTCACAGTTTGTCATGTCAGGATTAGCCCAGCTGGCCCTGTCAGTTTCGATGTTTAACTTGCTGAAAAGAGAAGACGACAAATGGGACCAGAAAACCTAACAAACCACATACAGTAGCATCTCGTTCTTCATCCTCAGCGTGTGATTACGGCCACATGAAATAATAATAATGCCGATGATTGCATTCATGAACATCAATAACGTGTTCAAACAAGAGACCATTAAACCTATTACGCTGTTATCAAGTTAAATATTAGTCTTAGTTGTAGCCCTTTATTGCAGTAATAATGCACAAATAGGAAATTGATCCCTCCCCTTGAAGCTGCAGAATGTTAGGATCCAGCAATGTCAGATGTGCACATAGTTTATGCATGATGTTCTTAGTTTGAAACAGATTGTTCCAACAAAAAGATAAAGAGCTGTACGAGATTAAAGAGAAACATGCAAAGAATTCACTTTTTCTTTTTCCTTTCATTTTTTTGCTCTTGATAAGGTAAAGCTTAGAGGTAACTTATGAAAATTCCTCTCTGAATCGCCACCTTAACATGGTGGATTGGTTTGACTGAGTGAAAGATCCTGGCAGCTGTGTTGTCGGGGGGAACTGCTTTTTTTAGGGTCTCCCAAAGCAAACCAGTGATTCAAACAGACACATATAAGGATGAAGAGTCATAGCAGTGTGGATTACTAGGGTCCCACCCTGGAGCCAGACCTGGGACTGGGGCTAGTTTAGCTGTGCCTGGAGCCAAGGCCTTCACCCATAGGTCACGGTGAGACTTAGCCCATACACATGATGTGGATCCACCTTCCTGTGGGCTTTCCACCTGTAATGGGTGCCATATTAGTCTGCTAAGTGCAATGGACAACAGCCGAAGGCAGGGGCCTCACTGGTCCAATCCTTAGTCACAGAAACTGGCTCTTGAGACATGGAATGAAATAGCAGGACAGATGGGGTGAGAGGCTCCACCATTATGGTTGACTAGAATCGCTGCTCCCACACATCAAGTGGAACCCGTTGAGGTGGTTTGTGCAGCTGGGCAGGATGCCTCCTGGACGCATCCTGGAAGATGTGTCATCTAGGGATGGGCGGTATGGACTAAAAAATGTATCACGATAATTTCTGGCATTTATCCCGATGACGATAATGACGACGATAAAAAAAAATACCAATTCAACTCCACCTTTGTAACTATAAATCTATCTCGCTCTCAGATCCGCCATGTTTGTTACACAAAAACGTAATCAACGGGAATTTATCCTTTTTCTTTCTTTCTTTCTTTCTTTCTTTCTTTCTTTCTTTCTTTCTTTCTTTCTTTCTTTCTTTCTTTCTTTCTTTCTTTCTTTCTTTCTTTCTTTCTAATTTCTTTCTTTCTTTCTGGCTCATTTCTTTCTTTCTTTCTGGCTCATTTCTTTCTTTCTTTCTGGCTCATTTCTTTCTTTCTTTCTGGCTCATTTCTTTCTTTCTTTCTGGCTCATTTCTTTCTTTCTTTTTGGCTCATTTCTTTCTTTCTTTTTGGCTCATTTCCTTCCTTCCTTCCTTCCTTCCTTCCTTCCTTCCTTCCTTCCTTCCTTCCTTCCTTCCTTCCTTCCTTCCTTCCTTCCTTCCTTCCTTCCTTCCTTCCTTCCTTCCTTCCTTCCTTCCTTCCTTCCTTCCTTCCTTCCTTCCTTCCTTCCTTCCTTCCTTCCTTCCTTCCTTCCTTCCGCGTCGATTTAACCCAGAACCATAAATCAGCTTTACACAAAAACGTCATCAACAGGAATTTATCGTTTTTACCGCGAGATGAGAAATTCTTATCGTGGGGAATTTTTTGGACGGTTTATCGTGAACGGTAAAATATCGCCCATTCCTAGTGTCATCCAGGTGGAAGGCCTGGTACAGATCCAGGACAGCCTGGAAATCCTTCGGCTGCTTGGGAAGGCCTCAGTATTCCCCACAGAAGAGTTAGAGGAGGGAGGTCTGGGTTTCTTTGCTTAGCCTCCTGCCTTCATGACCCGAACTCAGAAAAGAGGAAGTTAACGGAGGGACGGATGAATGGGCTCCATTTTTGTACGGCATAAGTTACGACAATAAATCAGTGTAATGAGTCATTTTTGGCAAAGGTTTGATTAATGTCTTAAAGGTCTCAATAAAATCTGTCAATAAAAGGTTTTATTACCAGATTTCAAGACTATGAAACATGTTTGCTTATTGTTGCTTGCCAAACACTAAACCTGCTGCATATAAAAGAGCTCATGTCTCACCATTGTCTGTATGCTCGCTCTGATCTTGGCTTTTCACATCCCATCTCTTCGATAAACAGTGGAAATGTTTCTGGCCATATGTAAGACCCATAGCTGGTTGACGTGAGTTCTTCTAAGCAGTTTCCTGGTACTAAACAAAAACAAATATAAATATATGCTGTATGCTGCCAATTAATGATACAAAGGTTTTAATTTTGTTTTGAGATACAGCTTACCTATCTGCTCAGTAGCTACCATCTTAGTTTGAATTGTAATGGAGCCATTTTCATACTTTGATGCCAATGCTGCATCGATGAGAGATTTGATTTCTGTCACATTGTTCTGCTTGGATGTTTGTACGTGGAAATTGCAAATATATCTGTCAATAAGATACATTGGACACAAAACAAACTGAGTTGCACGATAATAGAGAACATCAGGAGATGTCTGCATAATGTATCTTATAGTCACCTACTGTTTCTGCTGGCTGTGGACAATCTATTAAAACAAAAAGCAACATGAAATCTTATGCGTAACTGCAGTGAATACATCATCTGTTGCAGTGATTTTAGATTTTCTTTTCTATATTTAAACCATATTTACACAAAACTGTTAGATCAACTGATTTCTGCTTATTTATGTGATCATCTTGCTACCAGAATGAGTCATATACTCACCATCAGGTCCTCTATGTACTGCTTCATGTTCCTGTCATAGTTAATCAAGATGGGGATATTGTATAACAAATATTTACAAGGCATTAATTATGAAGCACAAAATCAATTCAAGGGCACCCACCTGTTGACTTGCTCTTTTATGATGAGATTCAGCACAGACATGACACCATTGCTCTCAAGCTGTTGTTTCACCTGTTTTCCAGAAAATAAATAAACGTGTATATTGTACAGGAGTCTTTCCAGTACGGCTGTGTGTGTTTCTTACCCATCTCTTTATGACCTCCTCTGGTTTCGTAGGGTTTCCAATCATGCTCAATGTCACATTAACTCGAAAGAATACATCAGGCCCAACTGGATCATGAGAAACGATAGAAATTACACAGTATTTTAAGTCGTTGGAGAAAAAAAGAACAAGAAAAAAAATGTACAAACATTTCACTGGGATTTTCTGCTCAGTTTTTCTATATTTACAACTTTAGTTATTGAGGACTGGCACACAATAGAATATTGACAACTTGAGATGAGGTGAAGGTGGTAGATGCATGCAATTGAGAAAAATAAAAACGTTTCCTGTGTCAAACATTACCACCCCTTTGTTAGGGACCGGAAGTGGAAAGAGAAAAAGGCTAACACTAATTAGACAAAATGCAACAAAGACTACATTTGAGGTTGAATGTTTCAAATGTTCAGAAGGGAATGATGTTGTCCTCATAAAGCCACACTGTCATCTGAGCTCTTTGACAAGCTTTGACAATAATTAGTAAATCACCACACATGCACACTTTACTCAAATTATTCTAAATAGAAATGTCAAACAGACATTTTCCTGGTTGATTTAGGTTCTTTTGAGTGCAGCTGATTCCAACATGTCGTCCTTCCTGCAGTTGTTGTGGCTTCTTTTTGTTTTTCAGGCAAAGACCTTTTGTTGTATTGTGTGAAGCACTGTTACCAGCTTCTCTGTTCATGTCTGTACTTGTGATCATGGTTTGGGTTTATAGGGTTTATTGTTTTTGTGGTGCTTTACTGTAAAAATAATTTCCTGTTGTGGGGAAACAACATCAGCGCAGAACATGAAAGGAAACAAGAATAACGAGCAGATGATTACAGGGTGCTTCTTCATGAACTGACCAAAAGAGGTTAGAGGTGTAGTTAGAGCAGTGCTGGTAGATGACAGCGGTTCTGGCAGGACAGGGAATGCCACTGAAAGAAATTAAAAAAATATATATATTTCAGGAAAAAAGAGGCATGATGCACAGTCTCAGAAATCTTAATTTTCTTAAAATGAACAGTAAAAGTTAATTTATTGGCTATCTTTGGAGATGTATAAACTTTCCAGATGGAGATATCTTTTGTTCTCTTACAGCTTTAACTAGCAAATCTATGCAGGATCCTTTTCAACCAGCCACAGAGCAATTATGGCAAAATGGTGCAAAAATGAATCATATTTATGGTCATTTTAGCTCAAATCTACTAAAAGTCTGCTTCGTGCCATACACATACAAGGCATGAACAAACATTGTTAAAACTATTTTTACTCACATTCTCTTAAAAAGTCAAAACGTCTGCTACATCTCCAAGTAAAACTGTTTAATGTATCCTCCACAGTGAACACTCACCCGCAGGAAACACAGTGAGGCTGTTAAGGTCAACCGTCAAGGTGAGGGAGTTGTAGGAAAAGGTCGAATTCAGTAGTGCAGTAACGTTGTCTTGGACCACTTTTACGTTAGCAGCAGGATCCACGCTCACGTCGACCTCACAGCTGAAACTGGAGGAAAACAATGTCAACATGTGCTAGCTGTGTAGATATGAGCTTGTTTGGATTAAAATGCTCTTTCCTAGAAGGCTTCATATGTATTGAAATTAACGATTGATCCTGTTAGTGAATCATTGTAGGATTTTAGCTCATCTTACCATTTACCACAGATGGAGTTTGATAATTCTTCCATTGCCTGAAAACAGAGAGATTTTACACCTTTTCATGAGAGTGCTCACTCACAGCTAATTTAACTTGTACAGTATAACTTCCAATCACTTTCCATAAGAGGTTAGTTCCAGTGTACAAAGTGGTTAACCCTGGAAATTAACATTAATCAGCCTCTTGTTTTGACTTTAATCAGCTCATTCATAAAGAGCCGCCTACCTGGGGCTGTTTCACGTGCGGACCAGCAGATGTGTTAACCATGTGGCAGGTTTGGCTGTAAGGAAACATAAAGTGCACCTTACTGGATTATAGATTTTTATGTATTACAGTCTTTAATAGCTACAGTACAGTGTATAAATTTAAACTTTACTCTAATTTTTACTCTAATTTGAATGACAGTAGATTAACTAACCAAAGTACAGATACAATAATCTATAAATAAACCAAAGATAATCCCATGTTTCCAATTTTCCTATCGTAAAAGACATACATTTTCTTTTATGACCAGCTACAATTAATGTTTATCTGAGACAAACTCTTACTTTGGGAGTGAGACAAAAATATCCAGGATAGAAATGCTTCCAGGCAACATGCTTTCCAGCTAAAAAGAATGACAAAAGCATTGAGTTACTTGGAAAGGTAAGTAAGATAAGATAAGATAAGATAAGATAAGATAATCCTTTAATAGTCCCACAGAGGGGAAATTTGCAGTTTACAGCAGCAAAGGGGATAGTGCAAAAAAAAGAGGCATCAATAGAAATAGTAATAACAAGTAACAAATAACAAGTGTGACTTGTTTTAACCAGGTCGGTCCTTACCCAGTTTCTTGTGATTTCCTCTGGCGACACTAAGCAGTTTCCAGGGTTTAGGGATTCAGCTACGAATACTGAAGTCTTGATTTTGTAACGAGACCACTCTAAAAAGTAAGCATCAGAATAAATAAGGACTGCAAAAAGGTTTTAAAAGATCCTGTTAGACCTATCACTGAATTTTAAAGATGTTTGCTTTTACTTTTTATCCTTGCTCTCAGTCCACTCTCACCCGTAACAGTTTAGGGTGGTGCATGCAAAGGTGAGGAAACCCTCAGAGGAGTTGAGTTCCTCAAAACTTAACTCAAACTGGATATCTGTGTGACGTATTTACCGCAGTGCAAGCTGTCGTCGGGCGTAAGAGGGCAGTCGTGTTTCCACTGCCGCAGATCCCAGCTCAGCACGTCCCCATCCGCACAGCCCAGCCGCCTCACCTCCATGGGACTCCATTCTTTCCCCCACATCCTGAATAGACCAATCTCCCCTTGCAGGTTGTTCCCATATTCTGGCCAGACATTCCCATCAGCTCCAACATAATGAGACTGGCCCAGAGTGAGAGTACCATTATGGGCCAGTTGCTGGGGTAATCCAGGATCCACGTTTACATCGAGTTTAATCTTTTCATTTATGTAGAATCTAAGACGCCGAGCTTTACTGGACCAGGTGAGACAGATGGAGTGCCATTCATTCAGTTTCAGTACCTTAGGCAATTGCCAAAACTGTCCAAACAGCCAGACAGTCAACCTTTCAGATGTGGCAGCAAGTCCTAACTCTATGTGGTTTTTTCCTGGAGCCTTGTAGACAAAACCCGTCCATTGTGCTAATGAACTGCCCCGTAAAAGCACGCACACACTCAGCTCATTTAGGGCCGGCACCACGACCTCTGGATGAAGCTGCCACATACACGGAGGGTCATTAAACTGCACCTTCTCGCCCCACAGACTGGTACTGGCAGAGGTACCTGAAATGGATATGCCGAAAAAACAAATATGAGCTACTGAAGTTCAGGTTTAAAATCATTTACGCAATTTTGTGATGATAAACTAAAGAACTGCTGGATTGTCAACGTTTTCTATATTTACAAGCTATATTTAGAATCTTTGGACATTATCAGATGTCTTAAAATTGATTGAATCTAACCTGAATTCAGAGGAAACACTGATACCAGTGTGCAGAAACAGAAGGTCAGAAGATACAGACTTCTGGTGGAAATCATGATATCAGATAAAAAGGACAGAATTTTCTGTGCCAGTCAAATTGTCATCTGCTGGAAGAGAACAGTGACACTTTATTTATTTTCATTCACCTCGAAAAAAGATAACATATCAAACAGTATATAACAAATATAACAGTGTGACCAAATCAAGTACAAACCTCAGCTTCACCATGGTAATGTCTTTAAAAATGTCAGATCTGAAGTTGAGTCCGTGTTTTGTCCGAAAATAAGCAATCAGTATCACTTCATGAGAACCTCTCCGAACTGAAAGACTGCTTCCAAGCGTCACTTTATTACGCTATGATAAGACTTCCACACCCTCTTTCTTTGGTTTCTGGAGTTACTAATTAATCACTGGCAGTAAACACAACCGACCGACCCAATCGGATAAAACCCAAGACTTTACGAAGCACATTAAGACATTTCAGAGTTTGCGCTCCTGGTTTTGTTTTAGTTTTGTGAATAAATATCCAAACAAGATCAAAAATTAAAGAACATTTGGAAAAACTCTGGTTTACATACAATCTTTATGTGTCTGAGGGTACTAGTAACATTTGTCTCAATGTAATAAGCTTATACACTCTTCCTTTTTAAAGTGGTTGGGTTGAATTGTTGTACACACAGAAACAATCAGTTTTTAATTTAATTTAATTCTCAAGTGATCCGTGTGTGTGTCGTGTGTGATATAACTACGAGGTATAAAGACCTGACAAGTTTATACTATAGCCTGGCAAAGGTAAACAGCGGTTGTACTGTATGTTGACCTTTATATGCCCATAATAGTCTGCTAGGGTTGTAAACGGTTTGAAGCAAGAGTGTGTTTGTATTTGTTCGTGTTTTGGTTCTACACTCCCACCAAGAGCTCAAAGGACATATTGCAATTGCTGGGATCACTAATCAGTTATTGAACTTTGTTAATATTTCACTCCAGTGCAATGAACTCCATATCACAGATGTTATACCTGCCAGCAAACAAACTCACACAAAGTCTCTTTGCAGTACGCAGCTGTTAACAAGGACCCCATTCATCCGTGTTAATATCCTTCCCTTCTCATCTCAGTTGTCAGGGCTAAAAAAAAAAAAAAAGAAGTGGGTTCCCCAGGGAACATGAGAAGACAAGGTGTGACGTGAGCCACACAGGTGAGGCAGGTTTATCATTGGTGGCTGGCTGGTAGATGGGCTGGGAACCCCTCCTACGTCACAGGTGACGTGGATTGGGGGGGGATTCCTAAAGATCTCCCTCTTTCTCAGCTCTCCCTACCTCTGCTAAGTTGGGGGAAACACCATTACAGCATGTAGAAGGTCCATAACAGATCCATTGCAGATCTTCCAAATTACAATGATCTTTTGTAACTTGTTAGTTTTGGAAACTTTTTTTTAAATTCTGCACTTTTTCTTCGGCAAGGACTGCACTTATAGACCACTGAAGAGGACCTTTCTGCATATTTTGCCAATGGAAACTCTTTGTCCTGCTCTGATAATGGTAATTCTGACATTTTATTGATGAAAATACATTTGTATTGTCTGTGTTTTACTAAATCTACTGATTTGTTCACAGCAAACAATAACACTTTGGTATCCTTTTGACAAGTTGTTGAAACAAACCAGGTTCTAATGAGGGCCAAATTTAAGATTGGTATGTCAAGAGCATCAGAAAAGTGTAATTAAAGATTTTTTCTTTCTCTATAGATCCGTCATCTGTAAAAAAAAAAAAAAAAAATGCCAATAAGCCATGAGTTGTTCTTTTTTCCTCAATTTCATACTGCCTTTTTTTTAATCCAAAGGGGGATATAATATTATCATACTGTAGTCCTTCATTGTTTTTATAATATTTATTTATTATACTTCTATTTTGAATCCACCCAGCTGAGACTTTTAAGACCTTCGATATAATTCTGAATCAACAACATTTTAATATAGGACGCAGTGTCAATTTATACTATAAAAACAAAAACACTCACTAATTTTGTTTTTACTTAGCTGCAGGACTTTGAATTTCTTTGAAAAGATTTCTTAAAACGATCTTGTTACAACAGTCTGTTAAGAAAATACATGTCTCATAAAGCAAACCCAAAAAAGCATTTTTCTGATTCCAAACTCAGCACATTTTGTATGTATTTATATTTTTTACTCATTGGTCTGGAAAAATACAATTTTATTTACTGCATACAAATCACTGTAAATAAAATGAATTAAAATAAAATACACATTCTGCCTGCAAAACCTTTAACATAGTAAGGTCATCTTATGGGATATTTGGCAAATCTGGGAACTAAATCGTTACCAAGAAATCTCTTCACCAATGTGTTTCTAAAGGTGTCTAATAACATGTCCTAAAAAGTTGAAATTCAACTCCTGGGGGAAACTTTGTAAAAAACTGCACAAAGTTGGGGTACCAATAACCAATTTTCGAAAATTTGAAAATGCTTAATTTGGCCTTAAATAACTTGCAATGGATCAAACTAGGGGTTTTTCAATATTCTGAGTTCATTGCAAGTATTTATTTTTCACTACAACCATTCCTTAGTGGAAAAACGGCCACGCCCACTTTCCCAGGTCATCGTTCATCCCGGCAATGCCCCCCACTCACAAATAGCATATGTAAAAAAAGAAAAAAAGATAATAGTTTATTCTTTATTGTTTGACATGATGAATAGGCCAAGACAGTGTTTAGTGATGGTTGCTGTAGTTGTTTTGAGTTAACATTAGGACCAAACATGCTGGAGCCATTTGCATCCCTTTTCTTTATTGATCATGGATGGACATAATATACTGCTTTTACCTGGATGCTGGAGATCTTTGCAGCTGCAGGCCATCATCAGTATGCCAAAGGTGCACAGCTGTACTGTCAACTGATGAAGGAACTGGAAACTTTGCCTGGTTACAAAGAGACCATTGAACGTTTCACTGCCCATGGGAACCATGTTGTCCGGTATTCCAGCCACGATTGGTCTGGCACCTGGTGTGACATCTGCATTGAGCAGACCCTAAAGGTATACACGAATCCGGCGACCGGTTTGTGTGCGCCGCCATCTTGCGGCGGCGCCATTGCTGCGGTGGCAGGTGTCAATCTGCCACCGCAGCGCTGTTATTGTAACCTGGCGCTACAGCATCATTATAGCTGGATTGATGATGTTAGACAGTGGCCTTCCATAAATAATGAAGGTATCTTAAATTAATGCTGATGTTAATGTATAAATAATGATTTGTTTGAGCGATAAGCAGGAAAGAATAGAGGAATAGGGAGATAAGGGAGTGTATGATTAAACACTGTAATATAGCTCTCTCCACCTCCTCTCCTTACGAGGCACGTCTGCACAATTAAATATTACCTGTTTATGTTTTGTTTAATTTTAGGTATCCAAGAATATTTTATTGATCGCCTGGCGTCCGATGACGAAAAAAAACGCAATTACAGGTCTCTAATTGAAGGGCAGAACTATCTCAGCTCCGGATGATACATAATACATACATACATAACCCCAATCTGCAGATAAAACTAGTTTGTTGAGGAAAAAATATTAACTCTATTTGTAGCTGCAGAAGAAAAAAATAATCTCACGAGGAAAAGAAAAATATTGCTCACGCCTCTTCAGCATAAAAAAAAAGAAAAGAGAAGTAAGAGTAATAAAAAAGATGTACTGTATGTTGTACTATTATACTAATTTATTGAAACACATGGCGAGTCAAACATTTACCAAAGCAGCTGCCAACACTAAACAAGGTAGTAAGACGGGTTGTGCAGAACTGCGGCAGTAAATCCTCATCGGAGCTCCATTCTTTAGTAGTGATTTCATGAACCCAAACCGTTAATAATCATTATTTTCTCCATATACCGCTCCCTGGCTTCCTTTTTTAAGGTATCAAGGTAAATTCCAGTTCCTTTCCAGCAGTTTAACATCTTTTTTTGCGTTCCGTCTGTTCACTTGGTGAAACAGAAAAGTAGTTTTTAAAGTCCATCCCTTCTTCATTCACTATCAAAACAAATGCACGTGACGGGACAGGAGTGTTCCGATGATACAAATACATTAAGAGAGCCTGGCAGGGAGCGGAGTAATAGATCCATACGTATATATGTCTATGGGCTGGAGCGGAGGAGCGGAGCCGCCACCGCAGTAATGGCGGCCCGCTCGACTTCCGGGTTTCGCCGGATTCGTCTATAGTCTGTGATGTTGGAGAGCTAGCAAGATTTGAAAGTGGCACCTCCTCTAAGCCCCGCCCCCTCCTCCCCCTCCCGTCAGCGCTCCGTCCAAAGCCCCGCCCCCACAAACTTTGGGGAACGCACATTTGCAGGAGTCGAGTTTTCCAGGACATTTTGGACAGCACATTTTCAACAAAACTACCCCATGTCTCATTCACCTGTAAGCAAGGCCGGTTTTAGGGGGGGGGGGCAGGGGTGGGCTGTGTCAACCCAAACGTGCATCCTGCCCACCCAATCAAAGTTATGGGGATCCTTTATTTTTTTTATAATTTATTTTTTTTATAAATATAAAAAAATATCACAATGAACAATGAACGCATACCGCAAAAGTTGTGTCTCGGCGGAGGGACCCAACGTCCCAGCAAAATTAGCACAACAGAGAAGTTCAGAACAGCAGACAGAGCACACACTGAAAGCTGATTCATGGTTCCGCGTTACACCAACGCAGAATGGTGCGCGTCGCCGCGTACCCTACGGCATAGGCTACGCCGTACCCTAAGGCGTAGCCGTGGCTCCAGAGCCTGTACAGCACCGCAGCGCACCGCCACCCGCACCGGCGCTCTCCGCCCTCACCGGGATGGAGACGCCTCCATCCCGGGGACACTCTGAGCCGAGGACGACACGAGGGAAGTGGACACGGGGACTGGAAGCAGAGTGCGCGCATGGGACAGAGGGGGGCGTGGACGGGACTTAAAGAGCATATTGCAGGTTGGAGACCCCTGTGAATCAATGTGTAGGAAAATAATGTAGGAACTGAATTTTCATTGAAATACGCATAAACAGTGACCTCCAGAGTTGTTTTTGTGAGAGTATTTTACTTCCGCATCTGAAAAAGCTGAACCGGAAGTGACGTAGCACCAGGGAGTGCAGTGAATTTCAACAATAGGAAAAATAATGGATCTTAATGTTAGTTGTGACACTGAAGAGGTTGTGAATGTGTATTCACACCAATATGACGGGCCATATTTTTTAAAAATCTTCACTTTGCCAAGAGTTTTTTTAAACATTAGTTTATTTGCGTTTTCATGTGGATGACAGGTCCAAACGTAGGAAAATATCTTGGGTTTAACAGATACCCGGCTACGTGTGTACGGGGTCTGCACAGTCAAATGGGGCAGAGCTGTGGAGACGTCTCCCTGCTGCTGCGTCATTTGACGCAGTGTTCGAAAAAAAAAAGCGTTTGTAGGAGCTTTGCTAAAATCAGCCACTTTTTCCTCTGAATACGTGCCCTTATGTCTTGTAAAACATATTAAATCCTACATTAACTTCTCGCATAGTCATTTTCACATAAGGTCAGGTATCATTTTTGAAAAAACCTTAACCTGCAATATGCTCTTTAAAATGAAGGCATCTAATTGGTTCTTTCCCCCATGCCAAACCTCTGGTCCTCTGACCAATCCGTGCCATTCGGACCGCAAAAAACAGATTGGTCAGAGTTTTTACAGGATTAAAGCTGTCAGAGAGGTCGGATTTTTTTCTTTCCTTTTTCTGAACACATTATTCACTGCCCTCCAATGGTTTGAGGAGAACAACCCATTTGACCACGGACGCGACAAAGAGATGCTTGTATCTTTCTCTACAGGATTCACAAGCACAGCAGATGACCCAGTCAATGCTGAGAGAGCAGCTGAAGTAGGGAGAGAGATGCAGAAGAAGCTGGATGGACAGTCAGCGACATCAACAATGGAGGTGAAGTCAAAGGTGCAAGCCCTCTCTTCTCTGAGAAAGATCCCTAAGATCAACGAAAAGAAGATAAACCTTGACTCACTGAAGTTGTTTAACCGACTAATCATTTTTGCCCAACGGGATATGATGGTTGAGACAAGCTTGAAGTATGAGCTGACTCCTGTCCCATTGTCCCTTTTCAGCAACAGAGATCATAAAATGAACAAGGCAAACAAAGCAGGCTTTTCCAAGTCTAGCCTGAAGGAGTTGACTGATCCACTTGACCTCACTAAACAACCCTGCTCCACTTTGGTGGTTGATGGCGGGTGGCTTCTTTACATGGTGAAGTGGGAACAAGGTCAGACTTGGCAGGAGATTGCCAACAGTTACCTAAGCTACCTGCAGCATATTGGCCATAACTGTCAAAAGATTATTGTGGTCTTTGATGGCTATAACAGATCGCCAAAAGATCATGACCACATCCGACGTACCAAGAAAACATGCTGTGATCTCCAGATTCGACTGGATCTGATAGACTGGACACCAAGAGCAAAGTTCTTGGACAACAGCCATAATAAGAGTGAGCTCATTCACCTCCTCTCTTCAACATTCCGGGAGCTTAGCATTACCGTTGTGCAGAGTGACAATGATGCTGACACTTTAATTGTGAGAGAGGCATTGGCTACTGCTACAGATGGCTCGATTGAGGTCAGTAACATTTGTGTGTACATGCAAAGTATATTACTTTCATTAGCTATGACTATGAGTTATGCAGCGTCCGCAGTTATGCGGTCGATGTACCGGACCTTCGTGGTGAAGAAGGAGCTGAGTCGAAAGGCGAAGCTCTCGATTTACCGGTCAATCTACGCACCTACCCTCACCTATGGTCATGAACTTTGGGTAGTGACCGAAAGGACGAGATTGCGGATACAAGCGGCCGAGATGAGTTTCCTCCGCAGGGTGGCTGGACGCTCCCTTAGAGATGAGTTTCCTCCGCAGGGTGCCTGGACGCTCCCTTAGAGATGAGTTTCCTCCACAGGGTGGCTGGACGCTCCCTTAGAGATGAGTTTCGTCCCTTAGAGAGGAGTTTCCTCCCTTAGAGATGAGTTTCCTTCCTTAGAGATGAGTTTCCTCCCTTAGAGATGAGTTTCCTCCCTTAGAGAGGAGTTTCCTCCCTTATAGATGAGTTTCCTCCCTTAGAGATTAGTTTCCTCCCTTAGAGATGAGTTTCCTCCCTTAGAGAGGAGTTTCCTCCCTTAGAGATGAGTTTCCTCCCTTAGAGATGAGTTTCCTCCCTTAGAGATGAGTTTCCTCCGCAGGGTGGCTGGACGCTCCCTAAGAGATGAGTTTCCTCCGCAGGGTGGCTGGACGCTCCCTTAGAGATAGGGTGAGGAGTTCGGTCACCCGGGAGGAGCTCGGAGTCGAGCCGCTGCTCCTTCACCTTGAGAGGAGTCAGCTGAGGTGGCTTGGGCATCTGTACCGGATCCTCCTGGATCCTCCCTAGGGAGGTGTTCCAGGCATGTCCCTCCTCCCTAGGGAGATGTTCCAGGCATGTCCCTCCTCCCTAGGGAGGTGTTCCAGGCATGTCCCTCCTCCCTAGGGAGGTGTTCCAGGCATGTCCCTCCTCCCTAGGGAGGTGTTCCAGGCATGTCCCTCCGGGAGGAGACCCCGGGGAAGACCCAGGACACGCTGGAGAGACTATGTCTCTCGGCTGGCCTGGGAACGTCTCGGACTCCCCCCGGAAGAGGTGGAGGAAGAGCTGGAGGAAGAGCTGGAGGAAGAGCTGGAGGAAGAGCCGGAGGAAGAGCTGGAGGAAGAGCTGGAGGAAGAGCTGGAGGAAGAGCTGGAGGAAGGAAGAGCCGGAGGAAGAGCTGGAGGAAGAGATGGAGGAAGAGATGGAGGAAGAGCCGGAGGAAGAGCTGGAGGAAGAGCTGGAGGAAGAGATGGAGGAAGTGATGGAGGAAGTGTCTGGGGTGAAGGAAGTCTGGGCATCTCTGTTGAGACTGCTGCCCCCGCGACCTGGGAACGGATAAGCAGCGAACGATGGATGGATAGCTATGACTACTTTAAAAGTGATGGCATTGATGAGGAATACTCAGACATTGACTCATAAAGCATTCCACAAGGGGGATCACTGTTTGCTCTGACTAATGTGAAACGAATCGTAATAAATGAAATCTTATGTAAATGCATAAGTGGCAGTTTTTCCACTAAGGAATGGTTGTAGTGAAAAACAAATGCTATAAATGAACTCAGAATCATAAAAAAACCCTAGTTTGACCCCTCACAAGTTAATTAAGGCCAAATTAAGCATTTTCGATTTTTCAAAAATCGGTTATTGGTACCCGGACTTTGTGCAGTTTTTTATGAGGTTTCCCCCAGGAGTTGAATTTCAACTTTTTAGGACATGTTATTAGACACCTTTAGAAACACATTGGTGAAGAGATTTCTTGGTAACGATTTAGTTCCCAGATTTTCAGTCGCTTCCCTTACTAACAGTATGTTTGAGAGGGCTCTGAACTCTTCTTTTGGGTGTTTCCTCAGGTTTGCTGTGTGTTGGTGCAGTCTGAGCGCAGCTGTGATCAGACACAGTTCTTGCACCCTAATGGTTCTTGTGTTACGTGCCCTGTGTGTAAGCCGGGAGAACAGTTGTCAGAGGTAGCATGCCTCCTTTTGACAAATTTCTCCATTTTACATATCCCATCCTTCCTGGTTATGATGTTTTTTTAGTCTGTATTGTCCATCATTTTCAGGATTGTGGCTTTGGAGATGGTGGGGAAGGAGTGTGTATTCTGTGTGAGGACGGGACATTCAGCTCAGATGAAGGTGTGGCTCCTTGCAGAAGATGCAACCAGTGCAGTCGGCTGAACCGTCAACTAGAGGCTGCGTGCTCACCCACCAGTGACACCGTCTGTGGGGATTGTCTCCGAGGGTGAGTTACATTGACAAAATCAGACACCAGTACCATTCATTTCTGTTTCCAATATTTCTGCCCGTGGCTGTGTGTGCAGGTACTATGAAGTGAGGAGCATGATTGGGGAAGCAGAGCTACTTTGTGTACCTTGTCATAGCCATGACAGAGTCCATGAAGAGTGTTTGCTCCTCACTGCAGAAGACCCAACAACACGTATGATTCAGAATTAAACTTCAGATTGCATAGCAATGCAGCGATAATCAGCTTGTGTAAACACTTTTATTAACTGGTGATTTTCCAGAATCGTTGTCAAGTTCTAACTGTTTTTGTCTGACAGAGGATGCCGTCACGTTCCCTGAAGAGAAGGGTGTGTAACTGAGAACATACTTTCTTTTTTTTAATTTTACTTGACTGACTTTCTATTTTTAGGAGTACAAGAAGAGACATTTTCAGTGGCCATGGTTTCTGCTGCCTTAGCATCCTTGATAGTCCTCATTACTCTGCTGGTTTGGGTTTTCCATCTGAATGCTGAAATGTAGTAAGTTGCATCATGTGTAATATTTCTACTACTTCCACCCTCTTTTGATTATTTAACTAAACTGCGGTTACAACAATTCTTTGCCATCTTCAGAGCAGTCTCCGGAACACTGTCCCTCGCCTGATGGACATTTGTCTGCATCAAACCTTCAGTACAAACCTCTGTCCAGACAGACTAGGATAACAGCAACACAACCAATCATCCTGTCAGAGACTGTGTCAGCTGAAGATTCAGAAAGGTATATTCTGCAACGATTACCTCATTGCTCATCCATAAAATGACCCGCAAAATTATGCTCTTCATTGATCTGGATCAATCCCCATATGATCATTTCTACTGTTTACAACCTCCCTGCCCAGAGGCCTAAACTCAGTGAGCCATGAAAGTGAGCTGCATCCCACTTCTATTGTGATTAATGTCTCCACCAACATCAAGCCCTGCAGTTGGAGGAAAGACATAACACTGGAGCAACAACAAAGCTTCACAACAGAGGAGGTACTTGACTTTCATGGGTCATTTTAGGGTTGTGTAATAACCAATTCACCGTTTAACCACAGAGGATGATTTATTTTTAATGTATCATACATTTAGATTGGCCATCAATTCAGATTTACACTTGGAAGTTATTTCATAAAGTAATTTACTAAAGAGCACACTTGATGTTTTTATGGTTGATCATTACTGATAGACCAGTTGAAGAACTGGGTTGGACTTTCTGGAACAGCACTTGCCTGGCTTTGCTCCTATCTCAAAGGCAGGGACTATTTTGTGTCTTTAAGTGACTACAAATCAGAGCTAACAAAAATAACGTGGAGTTTCTCAAGATTCAATTCTGGGGCTTCTGTTGTTCAACACTTATATGCTCCCAGTGGCTCAAGTCATGCAAAAGACAAAGCAAAATGTGTAACTTTAACTATGCAGATGACCTACAAATCTATATAACCATCTCTCCAGGAGACTATAATCCAGTTAAAACTTTTATTAAGTGCACTGCTCAAATTAAAGAGTGATGTGCCAGAATTTTCTTCAGTTAACGGAAGACAAAACAGAAATAATAGTGTTTGGAGCCAAGGAAGAAAGAAAGTCAACACTCAGCTTCAAGCAGTAAATAGCCAAGTCAGAAATCTGGGAGTGGTTCTGGACTCAGACATGAATTTTAACAGCCACATTAAGACAGTTGTGAAGTCAGCCTATTGTCATCTAAAGAACATCTATCCATTTTCTATATTTATTATCCTTTTGCAGGGTCATGGGGGTCTGCTGGAGCCTATCCCAGCTCATTACAGGCGAGAGGCAGAGGTTCACCCAGGAAAGGTCACCAGACTATTGCAGGGCCACATACAGACAGCCTAAAGAACATAATGAGAATTAAAGGGAAAAAAACTGGTCCACGCTTTCATCTTCAGTAGACTGGACTACAGTAACGCTGTTCTCACGGGTCTCCCTAAAAACTCCATCAAACAGCTGCAGTTAGAACGCTGCTGCCTGAGTCCTCACTAAGACCAGAAGAGTGGACCATATAAGTCCAGTTCTTAGATCTTTACACTGGCTTCCTGTATGTCACGGAATAGGTTTTAAAAACCCGCTGTTGGTTTATAAATCTCTGAATGGTCTAGGGCCAAAACACATCTCTGATCACCTGGTCCATTAGAAACCAACCAGAGCCCTAAGGTCATCAAGTGTAGTAGTAACTGTAGTAGTAATAGTATTTAGTATTTAGTATTAGTTGATTGGATTCTGAAATGCAGATTGACAGAATTTATTTATTTTAGATGGAGCGAAAACTGCAGACAATATGGGAGATTGCTGAAGGTACCCCCTGCATGCTTTCCCCAACTATAACACTTTTTTTTTTAAAGTTGTTCATCATTTCATCCATATGAAGTATATTCATTTTTCAATCCAGGAAGCACTCTCAGCCTACCTTTCATGAGCATTTTCTTCTTTTCTTTGTACCTATTCTGAACCATCCAGGTCAGAGTATTGAGATGCTTGACTATGACTCCGTCCAGGACTTGTCCCTGCTGCTCAACTCTGCTGAGAATAACTACATTTAAAGGAGACTTGCGCTTTCATTAGGTGTGCCCCCTCAGGTCACTCCTCACCTCCAAGGCTTCCAGGACCTCTTCCAGTATCTGCGCACCTCCACGTATACACAGCTGCCCCAGCTGGCCCAGGCTGCTGCCCTCTTGCCTCATTTTGAAGTTGTTTCAAGGATACACAGGGCGGTAGTGAACACGAGACCACTCAGACCCTAGAAAAACTATTCCCATGGCTTGGACTTGTTATAGGATTTTTTTCTGCTTTACGTTGCATACTTAAATCCTTATAGATCACCCCATATTTGTTTTGATGGAACAAAAAAAACTTTGAGTGAAACATTTTTTATCTTTATGAGTTCAAATCATGAAAATTCAGAATTCAAAATCAGAGTTCTGTCTTTTCCAGCACTTTTCTGACAACTTTTCTGTCATATATGTTTAACAGCTTTTATGTCAATAAACTAACAATTTATCATATTTTTCATAATCAATGATAATTTATAATAACAGTAAATCATGTACAGTAGTAGCATGGTGGTAAAGGTTATTGATCTATTTGTGGTTTCATCATTACATAATACAACATCCTGGTTATTGCAACTGAAGCCTGTTTGCAATATTATTTCCTGTTTACGATGTAAAACAGATGAGCAGCCCTCTGGGAAGAGCATGTGAGAAATATCAGGACAGAGGAGGCAGTGTTCATGGTAAGAGAAAGACCCTTGAGTTCAGACAGAATTTCATTATTCTCTATTTGGAAGATGTTTGCCAACTGAAGAGCTCTTGGTCTGCAGATTCTTTAGCACATTAAATCTGGTAAGGCTTCAAATTATGCCATAATTACTTTTTACATTAATCTCAAAGGCAATTTTTGAATGAAAACGTTCTGCTGTAAATCATTTGTGAATTTCATAACCCAGTTTTTTTTTTTCAAAAAATAAATACAATGATAGCAGGATATTGTTTTGTCATTAAAGTATTGTAGCTGTTTTACTTTGCTTGTAAACTACTTTTTACTCGTCCGTGCAACCATCATCCCGTATGGCGATGCTGGTTGCAAGTTTACTTTTATGTGTGTGCAACAACCACTCTAAACACTAGTAGGTGCTCTTGGCTGTCAGGCTCCCTCGTGTCTGCCCCTTTTCACTTTGATCGTCTGTTGAAATGATATGTCAATACTCATTGACAGACGGTGCAAGCTCATGACCACAGCAAACGAAAAGGCAGATGAGGCATGTGAATATATATAGTTGATTTAAACTTTTAATATATCCGTCTGTATGTACAGTCTTACTGCTAGTCTACAAAGCACTGAATGGTCTTGGACCAAAATAGATGCTTGAACTGTTAGTTCCCTATGAAGCTCCCAGACCCCTGAGGTTCATCTGGATCTGGTTTGTTGTGGTTCCAGAACCAGAACCAAGCAAGGAGAGGCAGCGTTCAGTTATTCTGCTCCTCACCGGTGGAACAAACTTCCTCTGTCTAGACCAGTGTTCCCCAACCCTGGTCCTCGAGCCCCCCAGTCCTACATGTTTTAGAATTTTGTTTCCCTGGTTCAGCACACCGTGATACTAGTACCTGTGTCATCAACAGAGTTGTGCAGACCTTGGTGACAAGCTAATGAGGACCATCAATTACAATCAAGTGTGTTGGTGCAGGGAAGCATCTAAAACATGCGGGACAGGGGGGGCTCGAGGACCAGGGTTGGGAAACACTGTTCTAGACCTGAGGTCTGCTCAAACTGTCAGCTCCTTTAAATCAGGGCTAAAAACATTACTGTTTACTGAAGGGTACTCTTAAATTAAATATTTACCTGCTGTACTCTACCGCCCTTACTTTTTTCAACTTGTGCTTTTTATTATTTTACCTCTTTTCTTTTATGTGTGTGCAACAACCACTCTAAACACTGGGCAGCATGGTGGCTTGGTGGCTAGTACTGTTGCCTCACAGCGAGAAGGTTCTCGGTTCAACTCCCTGGCCCGGCGGGGGTCTCTCTGTGTGGAGTTTGCATGTTCTCCCCGTGCTTGCGTGGGTTCCCTCCAGATTCTTCCTCCCACAGTCCAAAAACATGCGTAGTAGGCTAATTGATTAATCTAAATTGCACGTAGGTGTGAGTGTCTGGTTGTAATTATGCTATATATTAATACTGGTGTAGTGGGTTACATAATTCACTTAGGAACCCTCTGCGGGTTAATGTGGTTCCGCCCGGATAGGGCGGAGTGACGGACGTTACGCTTCCGGTTCAGTGTTGTTGTGGTTTGAATGGCTGATGATAGGCCCAATCCCAATCTCCACCCTCGCAGACTCGTAGACTTACGTGCGCGCTCCCGCACCTTGCGTAAGGGCTTAGGGCTGTCCCATTCCTCAAGTGGTCAAGTGCGCGAGGGCTCCCGGCAGCCATTTTGAGCCCTTACTGCCCCCTTCCCGCAAGTCAGCATCCCAGCACACTCTGGGAAAGGGAATTACCCACAGTTCATTGCGTTGTGACATGAAAGGAGGTTACCAGGGAGAATGTAAACAAAACAGGGGGCGGAGGAAAAGGAACCATGTGCGACTGCGAGAAGAAAGTTCACCTGTAAATATAAATACATAGCCCACTGGTGATTTAAATTCAGAAACTGTTGTCCCGTGATGATTTTTCAACGGCCCTATTATTTCCTTTACAAACAAGGAGCGACCAACAAACATATTATTTAACTATTGTTCTTTGGTTTAAATATATATATACACACATAACCGAAGATATGCGTTTTCGACCACATTCATAAGCATTCCAAACCTGTAGATCATCTGGTCTTCCGGCCTCCGGGCCGCCTCTGCGGCGCAGCTTTCCCGGGAGCGGCGTCTCCTTCTCGGGTAACAAGCTCGAGTCTCCCCGTGTCCCGGCACGGAGCTGCCGCGTTAATCGATGTCGCGTCGCCGCGTACCCTATGCCGTAGGCTCTGCGTCGGTGTAACGCAGTAAACGGCTGTCCAGAGCAGAGACCATTTATTTAATAAATAGCTTGGAGGACAGATGGTGGATCATCCGTAGTTCTGGGTCGCACGTTAGACGTCAGACTCAGAGCAGATTTGTTGTTATTTTTGGAGCATAATATGACGTTCGAAAACGCAAAACTGCTCTCTGTCTCTGTCTACACGCATCTACATAAACAGAGTTTTCAAAAATCTTCACTTTGCCCGGAGTTTTTTTAAACATTCGTTTATTTGCGTTTTCATGTGGATGACAGGTCCAAACGTAGGGAAAATATCTTCGGTTAAGCAGATACCCGGCTACGTGTGTACGGGGTCTGCACAGTCAGATGGGGCAGCTGTGGAGACGTCTCCCTGGTGCTGCGTCATATGACGCGGTGTTCGAAAAAAAAAGCATTTGTAGGAGCTTGGCTAAAATCAGCCACTTTTTCCTCTGAATACGTGCCCTTATGTTTTGTAAAACATATTAAATCCTACATTAACTTCTCACATAGTCATTTTCACATAAGGTCAGGTATAATTTTTGAAAAAATTCTAACCTGCAATATGCTCTTTAAGTGATAATTGATCTTTTCCATAGGTAAAGTTGTAGACATTTCCTTAATCCAGTTATCTAATTTTGGTTTACTGGTACTCTTCCATGAGAGGGGGTCGAGCTAAATTTTAGAAAATATAAAGTACGAACAACAATGAAAAACATATCGATCTGTGGAGTGACTCTGTGGAACAGTTTGGACCAGGAAATGAAACAAAGTACTAACATAAATCTGTTTAAAAAGAGATACAAAAAAATTATTTATAAACAGGTATATGGAGGAAAGGGGTTAAAAAGGAGTGTGAGAAACAAATAAAATAGGGAAAAAGGTATATTATACTTGCTTAAGATATGTTTAGATATTTCTGTGGATATTTATGTAGTATATATTATATGTTGAGAGGGATAGTTATAATTATGTAATATATGTTATATATTTATTAGGTATGTAGGATATATATATTTATAGGGATATTTATGTAGTTTATATAGGGTATATTTATATAGATTTATATAATATTTGTATTTTCTCTATATTGATATAAAATATATATAAAATGGACTGTTACCTCACAGCAAGAAGGTCCCCGGTTCGACTCCCAGGCCCGGCAGGGGCCTTTCTGTGTGGAGTTTGCATGTTCTCCCCGTGCTTGCGTGGGTTTTCTCCGGGTACTCCGGCTTCCTCCCACAGTCCAAAAACATGCATGCTAGGTTAATTGGTGATTCTAAATTGCCCATAGGTGTGAGTGTGAGTGTGTCTGGTTGTTTGTCTGTATCTATGTGGCCCTGCGATGGACTGGTGACCTGTCCAGGGTGAACTCCTGCCTCTCACCTGAAAATAGCTGGGATAGGCTCCAGCAGACCCCCGTGACCCTGCAAAGGATAAAGCGGGTATAGATAATGGATGGATGGATGATATAAAATTATGTAATATTTATATTTTCTATATACTTATATGGATAATTATGTGGTAATAGGCATGTTTACGTAGTATTTATATAGACTATATTTAATATGGATATTGTGTAGATATAATAATAACAATAATGTAAATTCATAGAGTTATAAAGGGGTAGGAACTAGGAAAAATTGTATACTTCTTCTTACCCCTTTTTTCGAACTTATGTGAATATAAAGATGTTACTGTTTATTTTTAGGGCCCGAGCACTTACAGTGCGAAGGCCCTATTGTATCTGTAGGAGTTCTCGTTCTCGTTGTTTTTATTTTTCCGACGAAATGAGGGCCTTTTTGCCCTCCTAAACGTGCCCCAAAAGTCACCAAATTTTGCATGCAAGCCAGGCCTGGTGAAAAATTTGATATTTCATGGTTTGCATTAATTGGCGTGGCCTAATGGCTCAACAGCGCCCCCTAGAAAACTTTGTGCCTCAAGCCCCACAATACGGTTTGACGTACATGCACGAAAATCAGTACACACCTGTAGAATGTCGCAACTTAAAGAAAAGTCTCTTGGCGCCATGGCCGAAACCGAACAGGAAGTCAGCCATTTTGAATTAATCGTGTAATTTTGGCGCAATTTATGCCAATAAACGTGCACCCAGGTGTGTTATACATCAAAATGTGCGTCTCGATCCTGCGGCGATAGGCATTACTTTTCTTAGTCAAAAGCGTTACCGTGGCGACGATAGACGCCAAAAAGCGCGCCCGCCCCTTCATCTGATTGGTTCATATTAGTTCCTACTTTCTGCCATAACTTTTGAATGGTTTGACATAAAGGACCAATCCCAATGTTCACCCTACTCACTACCACTAGCCCTCACCCACTACCACTTCACCCTCAAAATGAAGCCACAAGGGGTAGGGCTTTGTAATCTTCCTTAGGGATTGGGACACCACTTGCTACGTCACTGCGTGGTTTACGTTCGGGTATGTAAGCGGTCCTTGGCATTTCACGGATTTTTGTCAGGTTGAAAACGTTGCAGCTTCACATTAAGCCTGAATTATGGTGCTGCGTTAAAGGTATTGTGACATCATTTTTAACATGCTTTTAACACTATTAAAAGTCTTGGCCAACATCCCTCAAATGTGTCTAAAAGAGTGTAACAAGAAAAACTTCACTCTAGTACTCCATTCCTGGCTTTTATTACAGTGTTTTTTTGCCCCTTGAAAAACGCTTCCTTTTGCCCCTTTCCTGTCAATCATTGCTCCGCTCCTCCTCCAAACCTCCTCCTCCTCCAGCCATACGCTCACAGCGGCGTCAGAGAGTTAAGCCGGGAGCGACAGGCGAAGCATGCACGGAAAAGCAGCAGGGCGAACCAGGGCAAACAATCATAAAAATAAAGGCATGCAAGCAGCAGTGTCTCCTTATCTTAAGTCCAGTCAGTGGCCGCGGGTCTTTTTAGCAGTTGTCCTCCGGTGATTAGAACAAAAGAGGCTCTAAACAGCTCCGTGTTAAGCCTGATTTATGGTTCTGCGTTAAATCGACGCAGAGCCTACGCCGTAGGGTTCAGCGTACCGAGCGCGTCGCCGTGTAACCCTACGCCGTAGGCTCTGTGTCGGTGTAACGCGGAACCATAAATCAGCCTTTATGGTGCACTGGAGAGGAGAGGAGGCAGGGAGCTGGGTGGAGGGGGCGGTGATTTAGCGGGTCTATACGTAACGATCCGTCACCAAACCAGATGAGCCGTTTTTGCATAGTTATGCGGAAAATCCCAGAAAGCACACAATACACTGAATGTTAAAAGTTCGTTTTTTGGGTGTAATTGATGTCAAGACACCCAACAAAACACAAAAAATCAAGAAAAATTTGTTTTTCATGTCACAATACCTTTAAATCGATGCAGAGCCTACATACAGTAGGGTACGCGGCGGCGCGCACCCTATGCCGCGTGTCACCGCGTACCCTACGCCGTCGGCTCTGTGTTGGTGTAACGCGGAACCATAAATCAGCCTTTATTCTGGCATGATCTGAAAAAACTTTGCAACAACGAGCAAGCGAGTGATTATGTACATTCACTGAGTGAATATTATGAAAGTAAAATATATATTTCTCGCTAGAAATGTAATCAAAATGCATTTTTATGCAGAAACTAACTCAAAATATTGATTTTATTCACTAAAAAATGAGAGATGTCCGCCATGTTTTTTTGTTTGATTCAGTATGCAAACGATGACGTAAAGCATTCTGGGAAATTTTCTCTGGCCCTCCGTCGGCGAGTCAGCGTCTGAAATCCCTCGCTCTGAAGGGCTAGATTCATACCCCCTACCCCTCGTTATGCCCACTACCCCTACATGCAAAGAGGAATTGGGACACCACTACCCTCACGGGAACGCACAAAATTTAGGGGTAGGGCTAAAAAGTAGGGCGAGGGACTGGCCCAAAGACTCGTGGGTGGTGTCATCGGACTCGGTTTTGAGTCCTTGAACATAATTGGCGCAAATTAGCCCCGCCCTTTCTTCTGATTGGTCAATATTTAATAGTCCCTATTTTCTGCCATAACTTTTGAATGGTTTGACATAGAGAGTCGTGGGTGGTGGCATCTGACTCGGTTTTGAGTACTTGACTTTTATTGGTGAAAATTGCATGCGCGAGGGCCCGTTCATCGCTGCTTGAAGCTTTAATTTTTACTATTTTTTTGTATACATGTATGAAATAAAAATGCATTCATTCATTCATTCATTCATTCATTCATTCATTCATTCATTCATTCATTCATTCATTCAGAGTGTTATGACTCTTTTTGCAAGCAGTGAACACAAATCCAGGGCAGTGATTATTTTTCTAGACATATCATAAAAGCAATTTCAATATTTTCGTCTTCCGCATTTTCCGTGGGAGTGAGACGTCTCCAGCCCTATCTGTGGCGTGCGCGTCCCCGCGGCGCTGCCGGCTGAATGCGCGCGGCCGTGGTAGAAAAAAACCCTCAGAGAAGGAAAACTTCATAGAAATGGCGGAGGGTGCAACAACGCTCAAAGGCTTGCGAGCCCAGATAGGTAAGATAAATCCTACCAAGTGGGTCTCTTTCCGAGCCACCAGTGTGTTCAGTCAGTCGTGAGTTCGTGGTGTTTGCAGCTCCCGCCGCCGCCAGCCGGGTGATTTGAACGCGGCGAGCTAATAACGCTAGCTCATCTGCTGATAATAACGGACGCCGACAAATATGTATAGAATGCATCAATAGTTAAACCTTCGAGCGAGTTTGCCAAAACCAGATAGTAGTTATATTCATAATCCCCCCACAAAAAACCGCCAATAACCGGCAGTAACTACCACATCCACTGGTTGATGTTGACGTTGGCGAAAGTTTCAGGCTTATGTTGGTCGCTCTAAGCTGGTTGACATGTCACGGTTTCAGTCCTTATCTGCCGCCCAGGACACCTTGCTCAACGTTTGCTTGGATTTGCCTCATCTAAACACGGAGTTTAACAAAGTACCGTCGTGTTTTGTTGCTTTGCAATTGACAATAATTGTTAAAATGTCCTCACTGAGCTAGCTAAGCGCTGTAACCGGCGGATCTCGCAGTTTGCATGACATCGCTCTTCATCCGTGGATTCGTGTCAAAAGTGAGAGCCAGTTGTGTCATAAAGAAGGGGTTTTTAAATGCTTTTTACGGCATATTTTGCATTAAAAGTGGAGAGCGATATGCGTTGCTGCGTGTAAGTGTGTGGACTTATGGCGTGTTTTCTCCAGTCACAGATCAGCCGGCTCAAGGCTGATTTATGGTTCCGCGTTACACCAATGGCGGGGACGTGTACCCTACGGCGTACCCTACGGCGTAGGATTTGCGTCGATTTAACGCGGAACCATAATTCAGGCTTCAGGCAGCTTCCTGCTTCAGTTCAAACACCTCTCGTCTTGGACGCAATGATCTCCCCCCTCCTGTATTAATGTATTATCAGTATGGTTGTGTGTTGACATATGGCATAGCCCCCTCCACTCTTTTTATGGGTGGGTAGCTGCAACAATGACTGACCTGAATTTCAGATAAAGCTGGAGTGTCAGTCGCCTCACATGCAGAGATTTTACAACAGCCTCTTTTTCTACATCTAGATGCCTGTAATCCTATGTAAAAAACTGTTTTGTTAAGCAAAAGGCACACTTGCTTGTATGGATACAGGACTATGTAGGCCAGCTGAAGCAACCGATAATCTATCAGTGCTTTTCATCCATGCCTCAACTGGCCCCATCCGGCCATGGATGCTTACTGTCTGCATCTGTGGGTATGAATGCTTAGATTGTTATGGCTGGAGCAGCAGTTGGGCTCTTTTTTTTTTTTTTTTCGTCTTCTTCTTTTTCTTTTTCTAAAGTATTTTAAAGTAAGAGGGAGTTTTCTGCATACTCAGTTTGGGTGTAGGTATGTTTTACTCCTGGCAACAACTGGACCATATTTAGTACTGATCTTCCTGTTTCCCTTAACCTTTCCAGTCAGTATTTTCAATCAGGAATTTACATCCACCCATTTTTGTGGTTTAATGAAAATATTCACCAAGTTTAGAGTTATGTGTTGGAATTTTGGCTTTTGTTCGGAATTAAATGATGTTCTGAACGAAAGTTTGTTCAACTTTCAGGCAGAGTATAGGACTGACAGTAATAAAATAATGTTAGGAATCTAGCTCATGTGCATGGTCATGTCCACAAGAATGTGAGGAAGGAGAAAATCTACCCTGCTATTTTGAAGGGAGATCACACTCGTGCATGTCAAACTGCAAGGTTATTCAGCTCCCGGCTCAGCAAATTCGTCTGTAGAATTAAAAGCATGAGAAATATGGTTGGTTGAATTTAACCCAGGTACAACATTAACATCAATCTCATTTTGTAGTTTCTTCATCTGGCCACTCACGTTTTCTCTCCTACTAAATGTTCTATTTCTATTTTGAGTTAACTTTGTAAATTAATTCACAGCATACCTCTGTGTACTCCTCTACACACATTCCCACCAGAGATTTGAATGGCAAAATAGGTTAATTTGCATATACCATAGCTGGACTACTGGAACATCATCATTAGAATAGGTTTGTTCATCAGACATTAATTGTACATGTTTGCTTATTAAAACATTTCACTGCTGTCAGCTCTAAGTAGATATAAATGAATGAACCAACACTGCATACTCAAACACGTGTTTAGTCAGTGTACAATTACTAGTTAATCTATTGTCCCTTTTCTTTTGGATTGTGTGAGGATGCTTAGGTTCTTGGAGAGAACTCTCATATGATAAGGATGGGAGGACATGCAAACTCCACACAGAAAGGCCTCAATTGAAATTTGAACCAGTGTTGTTATGAAGAAGTGAACCACAATGCTGCTGTGCTGCCTGATTTAAAAATATATTTTTATATATTTGGATTTATATAGCTATTTTTATTCTTATTTTTATTCTTTTACTTTATCTGACACCTGTATTTGAATAGTTTCTCATGCTAACTTTGCTTTGAACGATACATTCTTATTAAGAACGACAACCATATTCATTTTAAATGTATCTTTGATCCATGATGACAGTGCAAATTTCATTGAATAGCTTTTGAGTTGTATAGAGCAGCAAAAATCACATGTGCCATTGAGGCGTGTCATGGATAAAGCAGGAACAGGATGTTTTTGTTTTTTTTTTTTATAATGTAAAGTCACATCTTACAATGGTCAATTCTGCAGTTGGTTTGTGCATGACACGGCAAGGCAGACTGTTTTTTTTTGGTTTGCCACATTTTAATTGAATAAAATGAACGACTTTATTGATATGACAAGAAACTTAAAATTTGAGGAAATTAAAGATCATTGCTGGAGAAAGTCATCCAGGGACAGTGGTTGTCTGTGGAAATGGCTGTCATGAGCCTGAAGATGGCACAGATGGAAAAAGTAGTCACTCTGCCTTATCTTATTGTTTTAAGAGCAATGTGCAGGAAAACCCAGAATCCTATCCTGAAACAGGATGACTATCATTAGTGATTAGGAAAGTGGGATAAATGTATGTTACATCTTTGTTTTTGAGTATATATAATATTTGTATTAAGTGTCTTTTATTGAAATAATTGTGCTTGAATGTTGGAGCCTTCCTTACATTGGCCGGGTTTCCCAGATCCAACCTCTCTTAAGGATTTAAGAAGGTTCCAAAGAAGGTTTGAACTAAGAGACAACCCTAAGATACGGGTGTTTCCCAGATGACTTCTTAACACCGTCCTTTAGTTTCGCTCTTTCAGAAGCTCTTTGGAGCAGCTGTCCGGTTCTGAAACCAAATCAATCAATGCCAGGCAAATCGATCACCGATCACTATCAGCGCATTTTCACAGCAGCACTGCTCCTTAACGCACTAATTCCCTGCTGCCTGTGCGTTATAATTAAAAATTAAGATGATAAATATAATTCAATGACCCTTTTTCATCCAAACGGTGCGTTACTCCGTTATTTCTGGCTACAGTGAGGCTTTTTTTCCCCACACGCAGAAACCGGGAGGAAACGGGGTGGGCGTGTGTTTGCGTTCAAAAACATGAGCCAAGAGAAGGCGAGTTTCGCAAATCGCAACGTGGAATTACAGCAATCCCTGGTTTTTCGCAGGGGTTATGTTCCAAAAAGAACCTGTGATAAGTGAAATTCTTTTTACAATTATAGAGGGCTTCTAATTGCGGAGATCATCCCCGCCACGCACGTATTCCACTGCTCTTCTGCTGCTGCATCCCGACTCTGCAGCGTCTTTTTATCCTAAAGCCTGCGGTGCAAGTGGGTCTTTTCAAGAGAAGAAAATAGTTATGGGTCGTTGTCTTCGCTCTTTTTTCTTCTGGGCAAAAAGATTCTTTAATATAAACCGACACCATTGATTATATTTGAGACTGTAATGAACGATTCATCAAAGGCCGTTCTTCAGCTGCTGCTTCCCTGTCATCACATAGGTGCGCTTGGGCAGGAGGATCGGTGTGACGGCTGCCTGACAGCCCGGTCCGACAGCACATCCAGGGGACTGAAGTGCTGACGCACAAATGCGTTCATAAAAACAGTTCTGCTTCGCGCACGGTGACGCGGTTGATTTGCAGAGAGAATATGCTGTATAGCAGCCAAATTATCAAATAAATGATATTCATGATGATCGTTTTATTTGTGCGTAATGCTTAAAGTATATACAGGAACACACTTGTTATTCCTTATTTTTCTCTTTTTTCCCCCTTTGCTGTCACCAATAAATGCTAAACAATATAAATCTAAAGTATAAAATAGATAAAAATTTGTGCGGGGTGCATTGTTTTAATATCTCATTGCTTGGTGTGATATTGATTTGCCTGACGCGGCTGGATCTGTGAGTCTTTGTTCACTAAGATGGTTGTAAAGACTGGGTCAGCAGCATCTTTCATTTCCTTCTTAATGAAAGAGATACTTAAGCTAAGAGCAACTCTGGGAAACGCGATTTTCTTTCACAGGCTCCTTAAGAAGGTTTGAAAGAAGTCTTTCGCTGTTAAGAACTACTTAACTGATCTGGGAAACCCGGCCATTGTCTTTCTCATGGGGTAACATGATTCAGGTAGATTTTTAGAATCTCCCTTCCACTGTGGCATGTGGGTAGAAAAGCCAACCTAGTTTTGCACCTTTTGGATCCAGTCAGTTTTGATGAAGCAGTGCCTAAAAACAAAATTGGCTACAGTCTGTATCGTGGTATGAAATGATGAAGCTATGACATTTGTATTTTTTTTTTAAGTTATCCTGTTGCATAAAGGAATGCTGAAAATATTCAAGTTAGGACTGGAATGATGGTTAGAATAGGTCATAATTTAATAAAATATCAAATCTTTTAAATTACCTTATCCATAAGAGAATTTCCACTATTTTTAGAAAACTGGGATGCATTGTCATTATCTCCCTAGTTCTGCAAATAGCCAAGGCTTACCTTTGCATAGATACGCTTTGATAATCCCATAGAAGATTTAGTGTGTTAAGAGTGTACATGTTTGCGAGCATGCTTAAGACGTGGTGTAATCTGACCTGAGATCTTCAGGGTGAGTACTATGAATGGTTCATTGACAACAAATTCATTTGGAGTATTACCAATTAGCATTTCTATCTATCCAACAATTGCAATTTTTGCTATTTCTTTTCAAAGGTTTTCTCTCTAAAAAAAAACATCTTAAAAATTATTTGTTTGAATTTTACTGTTAACCGTGTAATCAGAATTGACTGCTTACAGTAGGGCTCTTACTTTGTCTCAGGGAATCTACTAAATAAAATCCAACTGGATGATATCAGGAAATCATGCATTATCTGATATCACAGTTGAAACAAGTTGAACAATATTTTAGAGTGTGGGTGCATGGCACTTATAAAATAATAGACTACCATCTATTGCAATACATTTCTGTTTTTACCATGCTGATATTTTGTGTTTTGATATTGCAATGACAATACATTTTTGATATATTGTGCAGCCTTAAGCCACACAAATATATATATTAGGTATATCCCCTTTAAGGACCAAATGGCACACAATTAACCCTTTTTCTATGTAATATAGATTTCAAAATGTAGCACATTATTGTACTTTTCCCCAACATGTTTTAGCTTAAAGAAAGCACAACATAAAACAAATGCAGCATGTTAGAAAAAAACAGCATGTCATATATTTTTGACTTTTTTCAATATAAAAATGCACAATAGGATGCATGTATTTCACTCGGTGCACTGAGTGATTTCACATTAAAGCTTCCTTTATACTTCTAATTTACAACTGTGCACATAACCTAAGCCTATATATGTTGCAGTTGGGGTTGGATATTGATGGATTATTTAAATGTATGTATTGTGCACATAGCAATGTGCGTAAAAGCTCAATCACATTTTTTTGTCAGGAAGTTGTTTCTGTTTCTATGTCTTTATGTTCAATTTAATTTTATGGTAAATATGTGCTGAAAAAGATCAACACATATTTAAAATTTAAAAAAGATGGGCTCTACTCACTCTTATAAACTTTTACATTGAAGACATACTTGCAAGCTAGCAGGTGGGTGTCTGTGTCAGTGTGCCTATAATGTTTTTACCAAATTGGATTACTCAGTACCCGATCAGCTGGTTACTAGTCAATTCAAAACCTGTCTGCTTCTGGTTCAACTTTTTTTTGTCAACAGTTATTTTAATGACTAGTTGGATAAAAGTTTAAGCATTTTTCACACTATGCCAAATTACAATTAATTCGTTTCCTCCTATTTAGCAGTGCACACACTTCGTGTGCAACCAGCTACATGGATTTTAGGTGCAGGGGCACAATAAAGAGCGCAGCTGGAAGAGGGTCCAGGGAAGGAATAAATGACTGACTCACAAATCTAAGGCTATCTTTTTCTTTCCAATGTTGTACATAATAAAAGTTGTTGAAATATGTCTGTTGGAGTTGTAGTAGTTCATTCAGCCTGGTATGACTGGTCTGTTTCCTGTTTGGGCTGCAAAGCTTGGCAGCTAGGTCATTATTGCCCCCCTTGGTGGTCTTTACCCCTGGGGTAATAACCCAGCAGTTGGGGTCTGATATGCATTCTATTGATTTGTAATTTAAGTCCACTTAGAGTTTTTCAATTGTTTTTTTGGACTTTCTGCATCTACCCAAGGCGGCCGGATTAGCCTAAAATCGTATCACAATACATATACAATTGTCTAGGCCAGAAGTTTGATAAATAATCCCTCTAAATCTGAATCAGAGTTGTTGCCCAACACCCCCTTCTCAGGATATCTACCGTGCTCGGATAACATTGATCAGTTTGAGACATAAACAGCAGTCAGATTATTTGCCAGTGGTTTTGTCCCTCTGTTGTCTTAAATATTTAGCTGAGTTTGTTGATGGAGCAGGACCCATGTATGCTAATGTGTGTAAATCTCCATAGTGATGAGTGTGAGCTCCTCTCATTGGCTTTACTCATTTCTATGAGCACACCTGGCCCTCTTGAATTCTGTGGGGAAAACGGTGTCTCTTCTCCCATCTTATTAAAGCTTTTTGAAAAACACATGTATGTCTATGATAATAGAAGGATGCGCACATTTTCCTCTAAGATTAGTGTCTGATCTAGTCTTAATGTTAATTAATTTCCTTCCCACTGCAACTGTAGGACCCAGGCGCTTAGGAAAAAAATGATAACATCAGTGTTTGAAACAAAAATGTTGTTTCAAACACAAGCATGCTGATGATGGTATGCATAAATAACCTGTATTGTTCAAGTGAACAACTGCTGTCCACTCCCTCCCTTCCTTTAAGCTTTTACTTCCTTCTAAAAGACAGTTTGCTATCACAACTTAGCTTGAAATTTAAAATGTTAAATATGGATCTAATTTTTGAGTCCACATCTTCCTTGATCCAGTCCAAAGTGCGATTGAGAACCACTTCATCCATCCCGAGCTCCTGAGTGCATCACTTAGCAACGGTTACCCTGCTGCACTGCTGAGTGTCTCTGTCGAGCGTATCTGTTTTTCCAGTCTTTTCCCAAGAGTAAAGCAGAATGCACTGTCCGAAGGCTAACAGCAGTTTCACTAGTGCTTCAAAATCAATATAACAGTCGACTTGTGTTAATAAAAGAAAAATGTAAAATGGTGTTTAGTGCATGGCTTTTTATTCAATGTATTATCTGCAGTATTTTCAAATATATAATAACTTGATTTTTATGGTTAAGAATAGGTAATTGAATATTCCATCATTTGTCTGTATTTAGGAAGAATTAGTTACTTTTGTGTATCAATGAAATGACCTACTACTGCCCTCAAAATATGTAATTGCGTATCAGATAATAGCCTGCTCACCATCACCCACACAGGAAGGGAGTCTGATGTCAGAAGTAACCCGTGTACTTCCATAGTGAATCAAATGCAGCATTTGACCCCTTTTTTAATAAGCTTCTTTGTTTGGAGAGTGTTGCTGATGTATTTTATTTTATGGTCTAATACAGCTTTAGGAAAAGGCCAGCTTATCTTAACTTGACCAAGACATGTGCAGAACCTTTGGCATGGTACCATTTATCAGAGCATGAAAGGCATTAAAGCCTAAAGAGGAAATGGCACATGTTTGACTTAAATTATACGTTTGTCTTCCTGTGGACATTTTTTTTTCTCTTTCAAAAACATTGAAGGCAACAGGCAGCTAAAATGATTATTTACTGGAGCAGCTGTCCCCAAAAGCTTGGATCAAGATAACAGGACCCCCTTTTCTTATGTTCTTATAGACATTTCATTTTCCATGCAGAAGAAATCCTCAGTCCCTTCTGGATAGAAGGTACATGTCTTCAATAACAAAAGAAAGGAGACACAATTGCCTTGATTCAAGCCTTTCAAAGTTTCCATGACTTGGATGAGTCTATAGCAGTGTGTATTTGCTGCTATTGAACCCAGGACATTTCTCTGTGGCATAGTAGTTTTGCTAGATTCCCACTCTGACTATTGAGGTTACATGGTGAAGTTCTGTAAAATTCAAAGCCATATAAGATTCAATTTTCTTCATGGTTACCCTGAGAAATTCCTTGTTTTCTATATAGATATCTCTATAATGACAACATAGCGTCTGTAGCACTTTTTAAAAGATAATTTGTTGCCAATTGTGATAATACAATTGTGTTTTAAATGGCTTGACATGTTTATATTGCAAGCATGAAACTGGGTTTCACGATCACAACAAAGCATCTAATACACCTTTTGTCCCCCATCTTTGGAACAGTTAAAGTTTCACCACAGAGCACCACACATGCATTGTTCTCATTGTTTTCTTTAACACCCCTAGAGGGTTTATAGGAAAAAGAGATATTGGAGTTCATTATATAGTGTGACCTGCTTTTCAGGGCGTTATTTATTTTTTAATAAAGTTATTGTTATAGGTTGTTTGAGTTATTGACAGCATGTACAACTCAATAATGTTTAGAAGGAAGTATTTGCTAATCAGGTGTGTGACGAAAGCTTACTACTCAGTTTAGCTGTGTCACTTCATGTACAAGAGATCCAATTCCCTCTTTGCCTTTCAGCAAGTAAGATGGTAGGGTTGATTTCCATACAGGCAGACGTTGGCATGCTACACTATACTCTGAGAAACCATTTTTGTGGCCTGTGGTGTGGACATCATGATTTGTTTATAACACAGTGAGTGAAGTGAGTTGCTTACTTGAGTAAAGAACATGAAGAAACTGTACCAATAGTTTCATATTTTACTTCTTTATAAAATGGATGTCTTTATCTAACCCGGGTGAGATATTATGTTTTACTTCTCATTTCTGCTTTATAAAAAAGTGCTGGTAATGTGATAACGTGTGTTGAGCGGTTTAAAAAAATGTTGGATTTGCACGGATGTTTTGGTCATACGGTACATAGTAATGAAGAAAATCATACATTCCTATACTTAAACTATTGTAACATCACTAGAGACCATTATATTTTTAATGCTTTTGACATAGATTAGCTATTAGTATAAAAAAACATTGGTGAGTATTAATATTCACTTTTATTGACTGATTGTGTGATTTGACAGTTACGTTATAATCCTAATGTTAACATATCCCGTTCCTTTAAAGTTCAGATCATATCCTGGATTGTTTTTTGGGATTTGCTAAACTTAAAAGAAAAAAGGAGACGCACATATTGTCAGGGATGATATTTGCTTAAATTTGATCTCTTTTTATTTTTGTTTTTTTTTTGTTTTATTTTTTCAAATTAAAACATTGATTCAGGAAGAAAATGGGAATTTCAAAAAAGTAAAATGAACAGAACAAAAAAGCAATTAACAGACATCATATCCTCTTCTTACTTCAGATGCACTTAGTGAAACTTCAGAATTCTCTTAAACTAAATCGGATACATTTTCTTTTAAAGAAAAAAACAAATCCATTCTTCAATAAATTAGGCCCCGTGCTTGTTCGAATGGCTTCCTTGGGCAATACCTACATATTGTGATAATTTTGACTGTGACACTTCAATATAGCATACATTATATATATATATATATATATATATATATATATATATATATATATATATATGATTTATCCTTCTAGGCCAATGATTAATGTCTACCACAGATAAAGCTCCTGCTTTATAACCTCCACTGTAGTCTGACATGTATCTTCCAGAAACCTAACCATACAGATGCAGACTATCTTTAGCTCCTTTTTACATTCGCGATTACCCTGCGTTTAACGTTGGATCTGGTGTGTCACCTGTCCTTTTTTACATTGACTGACCCGAGGTGGTGTACACTTAATTCCTGTCAGGACTTATGTAAACAGAACTAACGCGGGGTGGCGGGTCGTGGGAGGGATTTGTTTATTACATAACCTGAATAAAAACCACCAGGGGAGTTTATTATTTTTTTTTTCCTAAATAAAATAAGGAAACAGTTGATGTGAGTAACAGCAGCAGTAGCGCACACGTAGGGCCTATAATTGCAAGATGAGTAACTGGGGAGACAAGGTGATCCGCAAGCTCCTTAGTCTTGGAGCCGAGGACGCAATTACCCGGGATATGTCCGGAACCACAAAGGATAGTCCATTGTTTGAATGACTGACCACAAAAATGACAAACCAGGGCAAAAATACTCATCCCGATGTTCATCCATCCTCGTTTTGAAAATTATATCTGGTGTATTTCATCTTGCTGATGTAGTGACATCATTCTACACACCCACGTTATGTTACGTAGATAACGCCTTCCGACTCGCCTTCAGGCACGGTGTGGCAAATCAAACGCCTTGCGTTTATACTACCCAACGTGTGTTAAATACGTGTTTGTCATCCAGCGATAATAGCAGGATCTCATCCAAAAAGCAAGTGCTCAAATTCTCGTCACTTAAAAGATGGAAGAGGCTTTTCCGGGGCGGCAGTAGCTCAGGTGGTAGAGTGGGTCGTCCAATGATCCGAAGGTCGGCGGTTCGAATCCCGCTCCATCCCAGTTACTGTCGTAGTGTCCTTGGGCAAGACACCTTACCCAGCTTGTGAATGTGTTTGAATGTTGGTGGTGGTCGGAGGGGCCGTTTGGCGCGGAATGGCAGCCACGCTTCTGTCAGTCTGCCCCAGGGCAGCTTTGGCTACAAACGTAGCTTACCACCACCAGTGAGAATGTGTATGAATGAATAATGGTCTAAGTGTAGCACTTTGAGATTCATTGAATAGAAAGTGCGTTACAAGTTAAATGCATTATTATTATTGTTATTATTATTATTATTATTATTTCAAGTTCCTATCTTTCCACATGTTAACCACTACCGCTCACCATCTATCCACTCACAATCCACACGCCGCAGCAAACTTATATTGTAATACCGGTATATATATTTTTTTTATATAAATTGAAAAGGCTGTGGGGCAGTGGCACAAACTCTTACAGGAATCATGGTGTTCCCATTTCTTTAATTACATCAGTGAATATAACAGCTGAATAATAGTTTAAAAACGAGTCAACAACTGGATGTTCATAAGAATACGACTTGTTCCTCGTTAGGGGGGCACCCCTCTTCATATAATTGTAGAATGAACATTGCAATTCAGCACACCAAAACAATGGATACTGGGTGGCAGCATGAGCAAATTGTATCTCCACTGCTCTTAGGACTACATGGTCAGAACCATTCTTGTAACAAACATCATCTCCCAAGGGGACAAGGCTGTATGACACTGTGTCATCCAGGTTATGTTGTGTCAGACATTTCCTGATGTTTCAAACTTTGAGATGATTAGGCTGCTTTTTTACTTTGGCAGGCCTACATCTCAAAATTCAGAATCACCTGAAAAATTTATCAGAAATCAGGTTTTGTTTTTGCCTCCAGCTGTTGGAAGCAATTTCAGAGCTCTGCGTGCGGTCTTGCCACCGGCAAACGTGTTTTTAAGGAATAACAAACTGACTTTCCCACACTGTCACAGCCACCGGTTCAGCATCCTCAGTGAAACTAAATGTGTGCTCTGGGGTGTTGTATTCCAGTGAATGCTGATTGGATTTTCAGCCATGTATTACAAGGAAATTCTAGAGGGTCATAAAAAACTTTCTCAAAGGAGTCAAAAGCTGGATTTTGGCATGTATTGGCATTTTTTTTAGCCAGAATCAAAGGGGCTTTAATTCAGCAGTTTTTTTTTTAGTGGCAGCCACACAAAATCAAGCTAAGCTAAAGCTGTTTTCACGTGAACACCAAAGATTTTCTGGAGAATGTACAGGCAGTTTGGTCTTGGATGTTTATCGCAGTTACGCACATATGCTTCGCAGTAGATTTTCTTTTCTTTTTTTTCTTTTTTCCTATTAAGAATTTCTTTCTTTTTCATGTCAATTTACTTTCTAAGCACATACAGCTAAACTGACATAAATTATTTAATTAGACTCTGTATAGGACTTTTAATTTAACTGACTGTAGAGAAAAATGTTTTACAGTACGAAATTGTGAAAATTAGTAAATTATAAAGAGGAGCATTACAATCTCCTTTGATTTGTTACAGGTGGATCAATTAGGAACTACTCTCTTGCATCAATATATAGACGTAGAAACGTGTGTCCATGTTAAGCTGGGTCTTAAAAGCCTCTATAGTTGTTTTTTTATTTATATGCATGTTTTTTTTCTGTTCTATTGTACTTTCTACTAGTAACCATGTAATAGTAATTTTCTTGGGCTTTTGAATTACTCACACTCAAACACACTTTTCTAATGACTCAATGGATTCTACTACTACTACTACTACTATTGTCATTTAGCAGGCACTTTTATCCTAACTTGATTACCCCATTAGTGGTAGTGATGTAAAGTGCAGGGGAATTGTAGTGCCATAGGCTAAAAATTGGTAAATTGTGTGGCCCTTCTTCAAAACACAAGTGTTACATTTGGATGACTATGTTGTTTTGTGTGACTGGTTTTCATTATTATGGCAACAGTAGCATTTCCTATAGCAGCAACAGGGAGAAAGAGAGAGACAGAGTCAAAAGGACAAATTTGGAAGTGTCACTAAATACTGTGCATATCACAGGACTGGTGATCATTTTTCACTTTGTCAGCAGTTCAGTAATGCTGAATACACAGCAACAAAAGGCAAAGGCATGGATGACAGATAATAGCGTTTATAAAACTTAATCTTGTCCTCACCATTTCCTTCCTTTCGGATATTGTTTTCCTAACAATTTGTTTTGGTTGAAAAGATTTTATTGAACCTGAAATGGTTGGATTGAAAAAGTAATGCCTGTGTTACTTTGGCATTAAAGTAACAAAGTTTCAAGTAAAGCTATGCCTTTGACTTGAAATGTATCCACATTGTGTTGGTATTATAACCAAAAGGACTGTATGCACGCATTGCAGCAGGTATTTTGGATTATAATTGTCAAATTCTAAATTAATATTGCGTTTGGAATGTTTTTCATATAAGTTTTACAAAATGATCATCTAAAGATGACTTTAGATATCTGAATAAATAAAAATGAAGTGCAATTGTAATTTAAGGACTTTATGTATTCTAAAATAAACAATAAGCATATGAAGCATAATAATTTTAGTAGTCGTATAACGTAAAATAATACATAATTGTGTAGTACGAGTCATGTTTCCACTAGAGGGAGTTCCAGGTAAATTTTGCAGGGCCAGATCGTTGGCGTGCATCTCCTTTTCCATAAGGCTCTGCAAACGTGCCTTTCAGAAACATTTACGGGGTGAAAAACATCCCTGTGGTAGCAGAGGTACTCAGATTGGCCAACAGGAACCTCATGGCAGGGGGTCTTTGCTAATCGTGATTTCTAAACTACTTTCAGCAGTGTCACGTGAACATAAATCATGTGACCACCCCTAATTTGAACCATTTGGAGCAAAAACATTTTCCTGCGTGTACATTTGATGAAGATTACAGAAAAAACGTTAGATGGACTAGTGAGTCAGTTCAGGTCTTGTTGGCGTATTATGGAGATGTTGAGGCTGGCGGGGAACTTCTTGCAATCTCAATTGTTACCACCGCGGTGTATGTTTAAAAAAAAACAACCTACAATAAACAAACAAAAATGCAAGTACCATCCATCGTTTACATGTTTCTTTTTCTCTTTTTTCATTTAGTGTGTTCTTTTTCATCTCCTTGTATGCTGCTGGCTGTTTGCAAACAGCAAAAATGTGGATTACTGCCACCTTGTGGTCGGCTGTGTTATTTATCTATTTTTCTCAGTCAAAAGTTCTCGTGTGGCGCTAAAGTGTAATGGAGACATGGCGACTGAAGGGGTTGAGAAGACGGTCGTCCCTGTTAGAGGTTCTTGTCTGGCAGGTTTACCTTCAACTATTGCTAATAGCAATGTGCCTATTCTGTCTGGGGTTGATTGTGTTTAGCATGGTAATGAACCCAAAGCTTTTTGACTGTAAATGGCACTACATTTCCAGTGGTGTGCCTTTATGTCTTTCCATCAGGTCTTATCATATAGGATACTGCAGTTAAATAATGCTACTGATGTTGGCGGGGTGTTTTAAAGATGTTTCCGTCTTGTGCAGCTTGTATTGAATGCCACAGACTACTCCCACTTATTTAAGATGCTGATTAAATTAGTTGCGCTGCTACCTTGAATTCCCACTCATTGTAGACAAACTGTGTTGACATAACCAGTTAATTAATAAAACCTGTTTTCTGTAATATCCCCCAGTTTCAGGTTCATAAATAACCTTAACAATCCCAGGTCATGTTCACAGGGTATGTTGCTGCAACATTGTTGTCATTGTGATTTACATACAAAGTACTTTGTGGAACCAAAAAGGCAGGTACTTCTTATTTTACTTAGCCATGTACTTGATAAAACCTGCTTTCTGGAATACCCTAGGGTTTGATTAGAGTTACAATTTCCTACAGCAAGCCATCCCAGCAACCTATTCCTCCCTTCATGGTCAGCCCTCAGCCAAAACTCCTCAGCATAGTGTTGACGGTGAGGAGGGAAGTGGGGGTTGTCTTATAACTGAATAGCTTGATTATTATGTCGTTTCAAATCTGTCAGACCCGTCCAGAAGTAGCATTCCATGACTTGAATTAGTGTGACTGCAGTTCTCTCTGTGTAAACTGTGGGTGTCTGTGTGTTCTTGTACATGCAGCTGCAGCTGCACAGGCACAAGCTGAGGAACGGCGGAGCTTAGCAGGGAACAGTCCAGGACCTGCAACCAACACATCAGCTAAACCTCAAGGGTGTAAGCCAGGTAACTGACTCCACACTTTGAAATTGAAACAAACAAAGCTTTATCACTGCTTTGTCTTTTCTATAAAGTTAGCCGTTAGATGCAACACAATCCGCTTCTCTACAGTCCGTTCTGTAAGGCTTACTGCAGGTTAACCTTAATCATCAACAGTTGTCAAAGCTCATTAATGACAATTCCATGCACACATCTGTCCACCTGATACAAAGCCTTTGTAACAATGTGCTGTCCTGTAATCCAAACTTTAGTTCTCCACATTGTTGCATGTTTTACTTTTTAACCACATACACACATTTACCTATACAGTCATTGATGGTGCCACGCTTAGAGTAGACGACCGACTACGAGTGGCAAAAGAGAGGAGAGACGAAGCAGAGAAACAACAGGGTAAGAGGGCGATCTAATCTTTTGTATGAAAAAATGGTGGAAAAAAAACACATTAAAAGCAGATTTATCTACTTGTTCACATACAAATGATTGATTTTGAAATATAGTAATAAATCTTGATGTAAAATTATTAAATCTTTACTGGCTCTGGGTTCTTACAAGCTTTTACACTTTCCTTGGATATATATGAAATATTTAAAAATTAATAGACTCTTGAAAAATAATTCTGAGACAAATAAATAACGAATTGTGGTTAGGAACAGCCTGAAACCAAAACAGTGTTTTTTTGGTATTCCGACAACTCATAAAATCCGTATTTTACCAAACCAAAACAAAACAAGAGGCCGTTGTTTTTATTCATGCATTTTGTGCATATTTATTCCCTGCATGCACTTGCTGTCCATTCATTAATTTACTACATGTTTGGTCAGCCTTACGAGAGACTCAGATCATGGAGAGAGAGCGCAAGGCCAAGTTGCAAGTGGAGCGCCAGATGGAGGAACGTCAAAAAAAGGTTGAGGAACAACGAAAGAAGGAGGAGCAGAAACGATTGGCTGTGGAGGAGAAGAGGAAGCAGAAGCAGGAAAAGGAAAAGGTAGGTCATTATTGTCAATACTGCTGCTCAGATGTTTATGTTGTACTGTTTCCCTAATAATTGAATGTACGGTGGCTGGTGGCAGAGTTGTCCATAGTCTGGTGCAGTTATGACACTTGGAGGCACTGAGGAGTATCATACTTTTTTGGTATTGTTTTGTGGTAAATATTGTATTGTTTGAATGATTTTTGTTTTCTCTTTCTATGTTACAGGAGCATTATGAGGCAGTGATGAAGCGGACACTGGAGCGTAGTCAGCGAGTTGAGCAGAGACAAAAAAGATGGTCCTGGGGAGGACTGTCCCAAGACCAAGATGGTCGATCAGGTAAAAGTCTTTTACGCTCATTTTCAGAGTGATTATCGATTTGCCAAAGCACATTTAAGAGCAGTTTAAAAAGCAAACAAAGCAGTACTTGACAAGACAGGCCCTGCTTAACACACCTCCTACAGTGCCAACAAATCTATGTCAAAAAGAAGAAGAAAAAAAGGAACACAGCATCAGAAGTTTCAGCAACAAGCCAATCCACTCTCTCAATGATCCACTGCACCGCATTCACTCCTCACTGGCTATTGCCCACCCTTCTAACATGAAATCCTGGGAAAAACACTGTAAAGCTCCTTATACTGCTTCAAAGGAAGAAGTGAAGATGGTCAAGTTCTTCATGTTTTACCATAAATGGGATAAAGTCTAGTTAAATTGTCCAGTTCTCCATTAGAGGGAAGGCTCCTACCTGCTAACTGGTAAAACATGGATATAATCACGCTGTGCAGGAAAGAAATGGGTAGTTCATCTTTAGAAAATCTTTTTCCGTGCATTCAGCACAAAATCCAGCTTGCCCAGTGTATATTTTGGCCTTGATGCAGTCGGTGTCAAGCAAAGGCTCATGGCTTTTATATCAAGTTTCACCTCTCCTTCTTTGGAAGACGAATGTACCGCATCTTTTGTGTGGGCTTTTATTTTTGTTTTGTTTTTTGTAAGTCCTGACTAAGAGCTGTCTTTTCCCACAGGAGATTCTGATGCCAGTGTGACATCTCCAGTAACTATAGTTATCTCCTCTGCCTCTCCAGAAAAGCCACGAGGAAGTGGACAAGGTTTAGTTTTTTTGTTGTTTTTTTTCACAGGTGTAGCAAAACACAGCATGGACTGGCATGGGCACTTCGGTTAATTGTGTTACACACTACCCCTTTTTCACCATCACATCCCTTCCCATCACTCCCACCTGCTTTCTAACTAGCAGCTTTTCCCCAAGATTGTTTTTATGTGACATTTGTTCTGAAAGTGGTTTTGGTTTGGTTGTAACCAGCATGTGTACCTGTAGGTATTTCAGTCACATATGTTGAGTAGGGCTGGGCAAAAGAGTAGTATAAATCAATACGGCCTTAAAATCAATCCAGATTTTGTTTTGCTGCTCTTGATGTTTACTTGTGTTCAATACATTGATATTGATACTACAGTGCTTCTTTAAACCACCTTTGACCTCAACAAGTAAGCTCTCCTCAGCAAAAAAAAAATATAGGTTTCCTTCAGCATGTGCAGTCATACATGTTCAGGCACATTTCTAAGAATTCGCTGCAAATTCTTAGAAATCCACAAGTGTCAAAAAAATTGCACATGATAAAAGTCTTCCAATGATGGCAAAACAGTAGTCGTCATGGGAATGGACAGAGACGAGCTGGTACAGACAAAAGAAGCAGTGGTCATCACACGCACACTCTTAGGTAATTTATGACCGAAATATCAAATTACCTTAAGTACATGTTGGAAGTAAAATATAAGAGCAAGGGAGTTTAAGAAGAGACAATCTTGTTTAATTTCCTAACGATACTCTGTTTTTTCTCTTTTTTTCTTTTTTAGTCGATGTCACAGATGCAAATGTGATATTTGATCCTGTTACTGACTTTTGGTCATATTACTCAGCCCGATTGTTGTGCACTTACAGGTTACATGTGTGGCAGTGTGAAAGCCCACTGAAAGGACATTCAGCAAACTCTGCTGTTGTATTTGGCACGAACACTGTTGTGTTGTTGAAGCTTTCCTCTTTGAAGTTGTTAAATATGAGCATTTGTTGTTTGATGACCATAAACTATGGACTTTATTAAATTTCCATATCAGTAGAACACTAGATCAATGGTAATGGAAAATCAACATTTGGTTATTATAAATTAGGATTTTCCTAAATTATTTGATATAGACACAAATGGAGAACTGATAAATATTTTATTTTTATTTTTATTAACAAAGCTGTTCCACTTTGAATCTTTTGGAGATTAGAATCCACCAGAACCTTGAACTCCCTCGTTTGTACCTTAAATCCCTCCCCCACTGGCTAAACTTCCTGTTCAAACCCTGCTTCCCTTGTCTGTCTGTCCTCCCCCTCTTAGTTGAGAAGCTCTCTTCATCCACCACGAACCTGAAACAGCCACCCGAGGCTGGCATCAGCAAACGCTTATCCTCCTCTGTCACCCTCGTCAAAACACCTGACAAAAGTAAGTCTCTTCTCCTCCCTCCCACCCTCCTTCCTTAACTCTTTAAGTTGCTCTCCCTTTTTTCCCCTCCAACCCCCCCACATTCCAGTCATTAATCTTAACTCACTCATTCTATACCAGACAATCTGTTTATCAGCCTGTCTATGTACATAAACATTGTTCTGTGATTATTTACGTACTAGATTTTCCACGTGGATGAGCTGAAACAAAACTGTCGCCTCTGCCAGCTCTAAGCCTGGAGTGAATGCTGACCTTTGTCCTCTTTCATATCCAGAGTTGTATAGTGCATTGGGGGGTGTTGCAGTGACTTGCTTGAGAGATCCCACAGCTGTGCCGCTAAGTTCACTCAGTCACTTTTTGGTGCTGAATCAAATTTATGGGCGATAATCAGGGTCTCTAGCACCAAATTGTGATCTGTTCATTTGATGATCTTCCTGTATGAAGGTGTAGAAGCCTATCACTTAAGCATATTATCCACAAGGACTATTTTAAAATTGTCAAAACTAATCAACACAGCCAGGTGTATGAAATCAAGGGTGGCCAGCGCCATTTTCTTCTGTCACATGGCTAACTGACGGGTTTTAACTTCTCAGCTTCTTTCCATAATTACATAACCTTATTTGCATATAAGACCAAATTAGAGCTATGCAATTGTATCATTGGGTGTTTCATCATTGTCTCTCAGGTGTTAAGCCAAGGAGTTCATCTTGTAACCGGTTGTCAAGTAATGGCAATGCTGCTCAAGCCATTAATGAAGACGGCAAAAAGCGACAGGTGCAACAGACAGGTGGAACAGGTGCAGAAGATCCCCTCTCCTACCAGCATTTTGCTTTCATAGCAAAGATGGTGTACAGTACACCAAGTATCAGATCATTATGTCACTGCTTCAACAGTGTTACAGTTAGCCTGCTTGCATCTTATTTCTTATAACTTATAGCAGATATTAAGATCAGAACAAAACCTATTTAAAATCAGATGTAAAGGGATTAAGGTAGCTTGAGAGAGTTGAAAAGCTTGTCTTTGTATTTAGGCGTCATCTTTTAAACTGGGCATCAGCTGCTGTCAGCCCAAACCTGGTGACTCACATAAGGCAACTGAAGTGCACATGACTTGCAAACTTTCTTTCTTGGAGGGTTTTCCTTGTTGACTCCCTTCAGTGCCTGTTTAGCCTTAACTCCATTCTCGTGTTTGTAGGCCATTCTGTGAAGAAGAGAAGTTCGTCCCTCACACGAGTAAGTGTGGGTAGAGCACAGACCCCTGCCAAGCCTGATAAGGGGACAACGAATGATCAAGGTGGCCTGCATGTTCAGTCAGCATGCATTGCTCTTTTATTTATCCTCTCTGAATAATAAGCATGCAGCTTCAATGGCTTCCTTGTTCAAACCCCTGTGTATTTTATTTTTAAGTCTTTAACAATTTTTTTGCTGCTAAGAGCTTTTTTGGGAAGAATTACCATTTATCTGATCTCGCTGTCAATAAAGCTCAGGGGTTTTTCTATACGCGGGCTCATTTTGCTACATATGTCATTTTTGCTGAATTATTTTTCAGACAAATCCTTTTTTTTTTTTTTTTATAATGCTGTTTTTGTGCATCTTAATGGGACTGCTGCTCAGTCCATGAATCCTTTAACCTTCCTGCTGCCTTAACTGACCAGATCCTTCCCTGTGCCATGTTTCTCACTGATAACAGACATTTATTTGAATGTTGTTTTAAAAAACATCTTTTTCTCTCTAGCCCAACGGAGGGATGGCTTTGTTGTGTGGTCTGTCTGCACTAACATGGTTTATTGTTCTGTTGTCTCAAAGAGTTGATTGTTTTCTCACTTCAAGAAGATGGTCATGCTTCAGTGTGGTGTATGTCAGTGCCATCCCTCCACAGCAGCCAGAGAGCGCAGACTGCAACAAGTCATTTCAGCCTATTGCTCATTATGCACAAATGCTTTTGTTTGTCCTTCAGCCATATCAAATCCTTTGTGGCACTGACATTGTCAGAATGTTGCTGTTCTGTACATGTACTGTTTTGTGTTCTGTGTGGTTAACTTTGACGATGATATGACACAGCTCCCGTTAGATATATATCAATTAAACTCATTCCCTCTGCAATTAAAATGGTTCTTAAGCCTCAAATCTCCCACAAATAACATTTTTCATAACTACAGCTTTATTCCAGGTTAATACGTGAGGTTTTGACCAGTATGCAAAGCAACAAACAATGCCACTGTACTCAGAAGTGGCACTTAGCAGTTTACAAAGATCAAGTCTGTCAACAGCAGATGTCCTCTCAGTAAGAGGTTCAAAAGGAAGTGAGCATCTGTAGTCTATTTTTAAGGGCTAACCCTTAAAGATGTGTACACAAACTCTGCTCGTGGTTTTATTTCTCTTTTGTAACTCACATGGCAACAGCAACCTTAATGGGAAGTTCCACTTCTTCCATTCCATGTGCTCTGTTTCTGCTGTGAAATCAATGTCAGTCTACCACAGTGGTACCACAGTAGTTACTATGCTACAACTAACTTAACTTGATTATTTAAACCTGCCGCCACCTTTGACTTGAACAGATCAGGCATTTTACAGCAGAAACTTACTTAGTCACTCACCCAATCACTTAATTTTTGTTCTCCTTCATCTCTCATGCAAGAGTATTCCTCTCCGTTCTTTGAAGTTCATTAAATAAATCTTTTTTTTCCCATTAACATACCTTCCTCTGCCTCAAGGAACCATTGAATTTACCTTAGTGTCTGTGCTCACTTCTGTTTAAACCGATATTCATTTTCCAGGCCATCTATTTCAGTATTTTTCCATGGTTTCCTTTAAATGCTATCCTTGACTACACATGTTTCATTGAAAATCATTGCAACCCAAAGGGATAAAGATGGTTGATAAGGAAACCATGTAAGAGTACAGAGACACAACCTTTGGTTCTATATGTTGATCCTCTCCTGTTGAATCACATGGTGACTTTTCTTTTACCATTTCCTCCCCATTCTCATCCACTCCTCTTGGCCTTTTTGTTCTCCTCTGCTGTTTATCGGTGATTTTTCCGGCCGTGTAGCTCGCAGGCCACCGGCCAGCACTGCGGATGAAGGGTTCCTTAGTCGTCTTCTCACCCCTACCCAGGCGTCACTAGCTAGGAGCAAGAGCGCCGCCCTCCTGTCCGCTGAAGGAACAGATGCTCCAGGTAACCTCCACGTAGGAGATCCTGATGGAGAGGGAATATGGCTAGACACAGATCCTTTACCTGCCTATTAATCTGTTATTTTATTAACAGAAAATTAGCCCTGTGAGCCTTAGTATTACTTCTGTAAATGAGTTAATCCCGTTGCCACTCTGACCATCAGTCTAGTCCTCTACGATGATGGAGCTGCAGAAATCTATCTGAATCTCTCTTTTTAAAAGCCACGTGTGTAGCAATAAGCTGTATATGTTATATGTTCAAAGTGATTGCCTTGCGGTACATTACACTCATGTGAGAGTGTAGTTTGATAAATATTGACGTACAAATGGGTACAGCTTGCAAGCACTCTTAGATCTGACACAATTGGCTGTTTGTTGAGCAGAGCTGTGTGGCAGACGTGGCCACAAGTATTTCTCTGCATCAGAGCAGCCTCATGGTCCACACCAGGAGATTTACTCTAAGCTCCTTACCTATTGGTTCTTTCTATGCCAGAATGAATCTGTCGCACAGTTCCTACGTGTTCTGTTAGTGAGACTGGAGTGTTGGTGACTTTACAGCTGCTGGAAGTCGGACTAGGTAATTTTCATGCTGACATTATGTGGTCATATGTGCTCTAAAGCCTATGACCTATGTATTGTTTTTATGTCGTACTGGATTAATTTCATTAAGTACTTGTTTACTCTTTTTTTGTGTTCATAATCGTTTCATTACTGGATTCCATTCTGATTAATAGAATTAATTATTATATAAATACTATTTTTCTCTCCTGCATGTTTAACAGATGGAGAGAAACGTGTTGATTTACCTCAAAGCTTCTTTATATTAGTCATATTGGTTTTAGATTGTGGTGTTTATTGACTTGTCATTGCAAACCCATTAACAGCTATAGATCCTCTGCTAAGAATAGACCCGGTAGAAACATGACTCACCCACATTAGCAGTGGCAGCACATGACAAGGTACGCTTCATAGTCACCATTGGTGCTCAGTACACAGTAAGAATGAATTACAGAAGGCATTCATGGCCCTGAGGGAGTTCTCCAGGTCTCAGGATTATGACGACTAATCCCTCAATCTGACACAGCAAGCCTGTGGACAACACTGCTTCCTCTCTTGGCTAATTACAAGACGCACACTCCAGGACTTTACACCTGTACCCAGAACAAGTTTTAGAGCAGCACAGAATTAGTAAGATTCGCTGCTTCCACCTGCGTACTATAAACAGGTACAACAAGATGATATGAAGGTCTTGAAGCCCACGCGTTAGTCTTTTTTTTTTTTTTCTTCTTAGTGACAGAAAAAAAACAGGAAGTGGCATACTGTGTCTTTAGTGTACTAATACATCTACGTAATGTATATGTGTGTGTGTTTTGATGTCGGTGTTTGTTTTACTGTGTTGGTGGTAGCTTATATGTAGTCTGCACTGTGTTGTGGTGCTTGGTGTACAGATGTAAGTTGTGTTAAGCTTTGACAGGGCATTAAGAGTTTTTGTGAGATTACGCTCCGCTCATCACACCCCCAGTAATTTTCAACCTAGTTAAAGCTTCATAAATCAAGCTACTGCCTGCATAAAATGCTGTATCTAACAAATTGCTTTTTGTTTGCTTTTGTTCCCTTACAAAAACACTATCCTGAATTTCATTCAACCATCATCTCTCTCCCCCACCTCCTCTTCAACTCTCCCTTTGTCTTTCTATCAATTCTCTTCATTCTCTCTCCCTTCGCTCTGTGCCGCTTCGCTACCCAACATGGCGCTTGTCATTCCTCCCCTTGGTTGTGCTCCCCTGGTCCTGCGATGACTGTGTCCTTTACCAGAGTATCACCTGTGTCCTCGTTCAGCCTCTGCAAGTCCTTTGCACCCACCACGTGGACCTGTGCGCAGCCGCAGCATAGACAGGCAGAAGAGCGGCATGACCACGTCCGTGTCGGCCGACGGAGCCCTTGGCCCTTCTCTGGTGAGACGTCTTCTTGATGGCATTACCACTAATGCTTCCCATGAACAATTTGTTTTAATCAAACATTTGCTAAATTAATCCATGTTTAATTTTACGAATTTACATTATATAACATTACATACTACCGGTATTCATTGATGTGCCATGACGTATTTTTATTCATTTATAAAACTGTTACAGTAGTTGAATTTGCATTTATTGATAGAAGCAACCTAAATACAAGGTTTAGATGAGGATTCATTTAAACTGTATTCAAACTACAAAGTGAGTACTTTTAAGTTGGTATGTGTGACAAACACCTCAGTCAGAGGCAGCGTCACATTGGAAATGTTCAGATGTTGTCAAAAAGGCTTTTGAAAGAACTTTGGGGAAAAACACATACATTAGTTAATATGATGCAAGGTTATAATTGTAAAATACCGACCTCAACACCAAAATTACACGGTACTGAAAAATAAGTGTAGGGCACCCCAGACTCTGATTTATATGCGCATGTCAGACCACATTTGCCTCTCAAATCACCTCGGCAGGATGCTAAGCATAGGGAAATGTTGCTGCCGCTCATTTAACTTTGAGCTGCTCTGGTCACTTGTGTGTTTTAGCTTGTTCATACAATGACTGAGTTTTATCATGTTGCCCCTTGCAAGTCTATCTGCATATTATCACTTGGGGGTCTATGGTGCTTGGCTCTCTCTTTCTCTTAACGTGCCTGTCCTCATCCTCTTCTGTGGTTGTGAAAGATTTTATTGTTATAGCTTGAGACAAAGGGATCCTCAGTAGCCTGATTATGTATAGATCAGGCCATGCAAAGCAGACCTCACCCAGACCCTGAAGTCTAATGTCCAAGACCTTTGACTATTAGGTCAGATGGATATCGTGATGTAATGTTTAAAAGTCAAGTGTCTGTTCATTAGTCACGGTATAACGGCTCCCAGCTCTAAATATGACCTCTATGAAAAGACCAGTGTATGCATTTTGCTGCACGTTCGTTGTACTGTTACCTATGTTGCCTTTACATGATGTCCGCTCACGTTCATTTTCCCCCAGGGAGTAGTAAAATAATCCAAAATAATCAGCTTTTAGCAGAAAAAATAATTGCAACCTTCGTGATTTGATAACTGATTTCATTTCAAAATGTATTACTCTTTCAGCCCTATTTTTCTTGCCTGTTTTCTCACCTTCCCTTTCAGACAAAACTGAATTGCAAGTCATAGTTTGGTGTCACTCATCATGCATTACTCTTGGGTTGTTGTTTTTTTGGTTGATTAAACAATTGTATTTTGATTACCGTAAACAAAATACAATTATGTTATTATTTTGTGCTCATATGTAAGTGGGCAAGAATTTAGTTGGTCATTGTACCATTGGTTATCATCAGGTTACAAACAAATATTTTAGTAAGAGCAACTCCCTAATGCCCACTTGTTGGCAACAAGCTATAAGGCCAAGTCCATTTTAGAATATTTTATATAATAAATAAGTTAAGGATCTTGAGTTAAAATATTTGTTTACATAGGATATGAATACTTTTTTGCAATCATTGCTCTCCATCAGTCAGTTAAAGTATGTTTATACAAAATTCATGTTACATCTTACGTTAACATGAATATAATATTACTATTGGATGCCACGATAATAGTGTTCAGATGTCTGCATTATTGCCTGACTACTTTTTTCTCTTCATTCAAAGCTTACAAATCAAATTTTACCCAAAATATTATTGCAGTTGTGTCCAAGACCTAAATGGCTATTCATAAGAACAAAGTCTTCCATAAATACTGGTCAGCATTCAGTGGAAATGTCATTGGGTGTACAGTTCTTTATATTTGTTCCTGTCAGGGTTAGATGAGTGACCTTGCTGGTGATCTCTATCGTGTTTACGGTTCTAAAGATATCGCAGGGGCATTAAAAATTGATGAATTAGAACCTGAGCAGTGTATCATCCTTGCATTCTGATCTGAGGAACCAATCCGTACTGGGGGCCTAAGACTGAGGAGAAAAGAAGAAAGGGGCAAAAAAAAGAAATTCTTAACTTTTACTAGTCAGAAGTTGAATTCCTTAAAAAAAAAAAAACTAAATAAATAAATAAATGTAACACCTGACAAGTTTCTAACAACTCTTATCTTCAGTATTTCCATGAGCTCACTAGTACATGTAGTCTATTATATGAACACATTTTGGGAGTCTGGAATAGACCAACAGCCTAAAGTGAATAATTTTTAAGGTTATGTGAAATTAACCCTTTTTGATGTCAAGCCTAACTTAGCCTACTAGTGTTCTAACAATCCTCGTCAAAAGATTTGTCATAGTAATATTTCTCCACTTCTCTTTTTTTTTTTTACGTGCTTGGACCTACAGAAGGAGAGGCAGTTAACATCCCCTGTGGGAAAACGTCCTGCCTCCCCATCATCTTCTTCACTGGGACGCAACCGGTCTCCATCCCCAGCCCCCAATCCTGCTCCAAAGAGGACCCCGTCTCCAGTAGCAGCCAAGTGAGACTTCACACAGCTTCATTTTCTGAAAGGTTTTCCACTCATTCTGAGAAGCTGGTGCAACGTCTCATTTTCATTTGATTGTTTTTACAGGCAAAGTCCCAGAATGCGTCCACCCTCACCAGGTTCACTGAAACAGCGTCCCCCATCTCCTCAGACACCATCAGCTAAGCCCCCACCTATTCAGAAACCAGCTATAACTCCAACAGGGCCCCCAACCTTAAGAAAGAGGGACTCCAAGTCCAAGGATGTGTGTCCTGTTTCAGCTCCACAGTCCTCTGATGGCAGCAAGACCAAAGAGAAAGAAGGTGAGCCAGTCAACAGCGGTGAGAATACAACCACACGGAAAAATGCATTATGTATTGTAACTTTGCTCCCATTGTCAGCTGAGTGGCACCAATATTTGTCCATGCCGATTACCTGGAACTAGACACCCAGAATGTTTTCACTGGTGTGCCCTGACTCATTGTTAGTTTCAACAAGTAAAGTGACTAAGACGAGCTGAAACCATATACATACGTTTATACATTTATGTATCTACATTTTTATCCAAATAATAATAGAATAATACCTTAGTAAACACAAACCAATTGTTACAATTGCTGGATCCCAGTAGTTCTTATAAACCAAACTGTTGCAACTAGTTAACTTGATAAAGAGTCTTTTTTTTTTTTTATTTATTTATTTATTTTTTTTTCCTCCCCCCAAATTTTTCCTGTGTTGATCATGCCCTAATAAGCTTCAAGGTGTAGTAAATTGGTTTGAAGGTAATGGAGCAACATTTTCTTTGTTTTTATCCATCTTTTCAAACAGATAAATCACACATGTGAAAGGTGTGTGAGAGTGTGTGTCTATTGCACAGTGACGTGGCAGCAGCTTTGGCTGCTATAAATCTCAGTGGAGCAGGAGACTCATTAAGTCCCAGCTGGAGGCGCATCCTGTTATGGAGAAGTTGTTGTTTCTGCCACCTTCTGGACAAAATGATGTACTGAAGGATGAAATGGCACGCGATGGCGGCATTAAATGAGACACATTTCACCGTGCATTAACCCTTACAAGGTGCTAATGGTTGAGGGGCCCTAGGGGCCTTCGCTCCGGCTTATATAATTTTGACCCGAGCCTTAGCGCCTTGCAAGGGTTAAAAACATGAAAAAACGATTTTACTCTTCTGTAAATTTAGATAGACATGTTAATTTGAACTGATGCAAATATAAAACACCCTATTTGTGTTATTACAAAATCACTGAATGGTACAGTTTTTACTGTATGTCACATTACCCTTTTCTGTTTTCTGGGAGTAGCTAAGGATATTTCTTTCAGAGGGCACAGAGATAATCATGTGAAAGTTATCCAAGTTTTATGCGTGACTTTTTTTCTACTGGACTTTCTTTGTTTTCTTTCCCAGCCTCAGCAAGCCTCCTGCAACTATCAGTGTCTTTGTTTTCTCAGTCATCTTTTACCGTCGAGTAAAGGGTCAGATTCTGTGCCCTCAGGACATTATCGCCACATTAAGTAATGAATTAAAAATGCAAAGTTTATCTTCTGTGTTTTCCACCTATCAGACCCAAAGGCCACGACGGGCACTAACTCAGCTGCCGAGGCAGCTAAAATCCTGGCAGAGAACCGCAGACTGATGCGAGAGCAGAAGGAGCGAGAGGAGCAGTTAAGGATACAGAGGGAGGAAGAAGAGAGGTGAGATTATTGAAGTAGTTCTCCAGTCTCAATTTCTGCATATGTTCTGATGCACTAAATCTGACAACAGAAAATAATAGTTTTAGAAAGAAATATGATTGCTGTAACTTGATGTTTGACTTGATGTTTAATTTGTTTGTTCGATCTTGAGCTCATGAGTTCATAAAACGTTACCTGTATTTATTTATTTATCCTTAAATTGCTGTTAAATAGCAGCTTTTATTATTATTCTTATTATTTCAGGGTGAGAAAAGAAGAAGAGGCGCGTTTGGCGGAGGAAGCGCGACTAAAACGACTGGAAGAAGAGAAAAAGCTTGCAGAGGAGAGAAAAATCAAGGAGGAAGAAGACGCTATCCTAGCAGAGGAGGAGAGGAAGAAATTGGCAGAAGAAGAGGCACAAAAACAGATTGAACTCCAGAAAGAACGGGAGGAGGCTGAGGCCAGGGCTCTGGAAGAGGCAGAGAGAGTTCGTCAGGAGAGAGACCGCATTATGCAACAGAACCAGCAAGAACGTATGGAGAGAAAAAAGGTATAATGGATGAATAAATTCTTTGTAAACAATTACAGTATTTTTATTAGTGTAATAACAGAAACTGATGTGAATTGTAATGCTGTGTCATTCTCTTTTTTTTTTAACAACATTGTCAAGTTCAATTAGCTTTTTTTTCTTCTTCAAGGCTCTTGACCATTTCTGTGATATTATTTTGTCTTTTTTAAATCTCATTGAATTATTTTTTTTTCATCTTTTGCCTGTTTCAGAGAATTGAAGAAATAATGAAGAGGACCAGGAAAGGGGACCAAAATGAGTTAAAGGTGAGCACACATTCAGTCAGTCCATCCAGACATTTCTGGAGAACGTTCTCTCAACTGATTGTGTCTTGACTATAGAGAGATGACGATGATGACGAGGATGATGATGATGGTAAATCTCTACTGGAGAATGGAGATGATGAAGATGACCAGATGAACTATGAAACCAAAAGTAAGTGTTCTCCGCTTCCACTCTGGTACCAGATTCAATTTCAAGACCAAGGAGTTCTCCTACAACTACTGTCATTTAGCACAGTGGTTCTCAAATGGGGGTACGCGTACCCCAGGGGGTACGTGAGATTTTAAAATATACATATATTTAAAAAGTAGCATCCATGCAAAAATCCTTTAAAAATAAATATTTCATAAATAATTGAGGAAAACATAAGTCTAAATTCATAAAATGAATTTTATCTTCAGGAGTAGGCTATTCAACTTATTATCTTAAAACCCCAGAGTATCCCCCACACCAGGATGGTTCCACCTAACCTGTCAATCACCTGGCTTCACCTGTCAATCACTTGGACCAACGATGGAGTCGTGGTTGAAGCATAGCAGCAATATTTTTATGTTTAATAAATCAGTTACTGATGGCACAGTGCTCTGTTTTAGGTCTTTTTTTTTTTTACAACCAAAAGTGCTTTGCGCTGGTTAGGGGGTACTTGGCTGAAAACATATTTCACAGGGGGTACATCACTGAAAAAAGGTTGAGGACCACTGATTTAGCAGACGCTTTTATTCAAAGCGACTGAGAGAACAACACACACAAGAAATCACATAGGAGGGTCCAACATGGATTAGTTTTTTCAACCCAACACAACAGTCCCTTTATTCAGCAAAACTAGGTCTTAAATTCACCATCATAATATCATCTTGGCATAAGCGCCTGCAGCTTTCTCAGTGCTGATCCCATTCAGAGACCTGGGAAAATCTTCTCATTCTGATGAACAGGGAAGTGAATTAAATGCTCCTTTAAAGAGCTGAGTCTTTAGCTTGCTCTTAAAAGTAGGTACAGACCCTGCAGGTCGGACAGAGTTTAGAAGGACATTCCACCATCGGGGAACAATGGAGGAGAAGAGTCTAGCTACTGATTTCACGCCACGTTGTGGTGGAAGCTCCAAGCGTCTTTCACTGGCTGAGCGGAGCTGTGGAGAGGGAGTGTAGTGAAGGTAGGCAGGAGCCGTTTGGGTAATTGTTTGGTAGCCAGAAGCAGAGCTTTGAACTTGATGCTGCAACTGGAAGCCAGTGCAGAGAGATTAGCAGCGGAGTGAGAAACTCTCTTGGGTTGGTTGAAGACCAGACGTGCTGCTGCATTCTGGATCATCTGCAGAGGTTTAACTTAGCATTCAGGGAGGCTGACCAACAAGGAATTAAAGTAGTCAAGGCATGACATGACCAGAGCCTGAACCAAGAGCTGTGTCATATGTTCTGTCAGGTAGGGTCTGATTTTCCTGATGTTGTAAAGAGCAAATCAGTAAGACTGGGAAATCAAGATTCCTAGCAGAAAACGTGGGCATAAGTGTGGTGGAATCCAACTGCACGCTTATCTGAGGAGGTAAAGAATTACTGGCTGTACAGACAACAAGCTGGCGATCCTTGATCCATGCAGAGATATCAGAAAGACAGGCTGATATTTGCATTGAGACGGCCGTGTCGTCAGGTGGGGAGGAAAAGAAAAGCTGGGTGTCATCAGCATAGCAGTGGTAGGAGTTTTGTGTCTCTGTGTGTGTGAGTTTGGAGTGAGGATGCGTCTGGCCACCTTTTTTGGAACAATTTATGTACTGCCTTGTCAAGTCACTACCTTGATTCAAGTAAGCAAATAAGAAATGACACTTTTCCACTAGTACCTGCTCGGCTCTACTCATCTCAGCTCGGCTTGACTCAACTTGGCCTGGTTTCTTTTCCATAACAATTCAGCACCTGGAGCAGAAGTAGGAGGGTTGAACCTCGGCAGAGTAGCTACAAAAGAAGTATCTACTCGGCACGTTAGACCCCTAGTGGAAAAGCGCCAAACCGAGTGGAGGCGAGTCGAGCCGGGCTGAGTAGGTACTAGTGGAAAAGTGCCAAGAGTCTCCTGTGGGAGAAGTACTGCAGTAACTAGTGTGTTTCAGCTGGTAACAAGTTATTTGATCTAAACTGGTACAGTGAAGATCTTCTCAGTCTTTAACCAAGGATTTCAGAAGATATAGCCTGTGACTGTGGAAAATGCATTATTCTGAAATGATCAGTTGTCATCAAGCAAACCCAACAACTGATGATATTCCTGAAACTACTAACATTTAGTTAAAGCTTTCTTAAAACTTGGAAGGTGGTGATGAATTATTGTCTTCCTGGAAGAAATGTAGTTGGGGGAAGAAAAAAAAACCAACAAAAAACAAACTTGAGTGCTCAAGCTCTCTTCAATGTTTGCTGAAATCAGATTTTTAAATAAAATACAGTTCTGTACACTTCAACCACATTTCCAAATCTGAATAGGTAGAAAACCCAGGCCACTGGGACCCAATAGCTGTGTAGCTATAAGCTTAAAGTTGCATGGGAGTATTAAGAATACAAAAGTTTATCGTCCTGTGCAGATTTACTAACAAAACATTAGAGTGGACTTTTTTTATTTCTTCATTTTAACCATTCTAGTGTATAAAATGAAATATATGTCTTGTTTGTGCAAATGTGTGTAATCTCCATGACCTGGGACTTATCCAGATATCTATTATTGCCATTGTCCAAAACAGGTGACACTGAGGATTTTGACAAAGATGATCTTTCTCCTGGGGAGTCCGAGAGCCCGGAAGGACTTCTCAGCACCATTAATGGAAAATCAGAGACGGAGAACAAGGAGAATAACAATGGCACAAGCACAGATGACACTCAGGCCGTAAGGTAGGTGGATGATGAAACCTCACACTGGAAAACGAGTGCATTCCTGCTATTATTCAACACTGTATAGTTCTCTCTATCAAGCTGCACTACACATCTGTCTTTCACTCCACTTTCACAACGATCTCCATGGTTCTGCAACTTGATGGAATGTGTTCTTCATTAACATGTGTCTACATATAACAGCCCAATGCTGAGACTTGTGTCAGAACTATGTGAAAAGAAATAAGTCGTGGACAATTTTTTTTGTGTTCCTTTGTTGTGAAGTGAAATTATGTTTAAATAATGGAGTTTGTCTGATTCAGCCCCATTGCACCTGTGCTTCTATGAATATATATGAAATATATTGATGCCTCGTTTTTGTGAAGAAATCTGTATTTGTCAGAATTCTCCTGGCTCAGGATTGCGTTCAATCAATCAATCAATCAATCAATCAGTATTTGACCTTTTATGCTGTGTGTGTATAGATAGATAGATAGATAGATAGATAGATAGATAGATAGATAGATAGATAGATAGATAGATAGATAGATAGATATGTAGCTCCGCCCACTCCCCGCTCACACAGAGCAGAGCTCTGCTCGCCATGAGCACCAGCGGGACAGTTGAGGAAAAAAAGTTCGAAGAAGCACCGGCTTCATTCAAATCTTCGGTGTGGCATCATTCCGGTTTCGCTGTTGATTACAACGACGATGTAGTGAAAATAGTTAGAGCTTTTACCGTCTGTAATCATTGCTTGAGACCGGACAGTGGAAGATCAGAGTCTCAGCCTGGTGAGGGAAACGTTACACTGACCGGGCGGAGACGGCTCTGATCGGGCCGGTTTTTTCCAGGAAGGAAATAAACAGCTTTACAGTCATAAACAAAGGCAGACTCCAACTCTAACGTCTCAGGAAAACTCCCCCAACAACTAAATTAGAACACCTGAAGGGTTCAGCCCCCCTCCCTCCACCACCACCACCGACTCCTTCATGACATGACGTGCATTCCGGTGACCGGCAGAGAGATGAGAGAATTCAGGCTGATCTCCCCAACTTTGTAACTCTCCCATATACATGTACATTTCTGTCTATACTTTTTACCTATCCTAAGTTCCTAAGTCACTTTTGTACAGACTCACCCGGCACTTTAAAACCGCATTTTGTACATTTCCGGTCTACATTCTATTTTACTGTTTATACTTTTTATTGTTTATACATTTAATTTTATTTTATCTCTTATATATTTGTTTTTATATTTGTATTGTGTTGCACCAATCCCCAAAACAAATTCCTCGTGTGAAAACTATCAGGGTCGCTAGAATATTTTGTAATAATTATAATAATTTACAATATTTTCGCGGAGGGAAACCGTCCTCCGCTTCCCGTCGGACGGTTCACGCCCCCACGTCGTCCATATATTTCTGATAATGTACCTCGTCGGGCATTATCCCATACGTATTTAGTAGTGTATACTTAAGTTACTGTACTGAGTTGTCAAGATTATTAGGCTGTTGACTATGAAGAATTACAGTAATTTACATTTTGAAAAGTGACAGGCGAAATAAACAGATAATTTTGGAAAAAAAGCTCTCTTCATGCACATAAAGGCTGATTTATGGTTCCGCGTTACACCAACGCAGAGCCTATGGCGTAGGGTATGCGGCGACGCACACCCCTATGCCATAGGCTCTGCGTCGATTTAACGCAGAACCATAATTCAGGTTTAACTCGAACCGAAACCGTGGCCCAAAAACCGAAACCGAACCGTGGGCTACCTGAACCGTTGCACTCCTAATATCAACATAATCCGATACCTACCATAAATGAGCTCTAAATGTCCTCTCCTCCTCTCCAGTCCTGTCCCTAGGGGCTGCCTTGTTGAGGGTTCTGAATTCCTGAATGAGGAGGACTCTTCCAAAGTGGGGCTGGTCTCCAGTCTGAATGGGAAGTCCAACCAGTGGAGCTTCGAGGAGCTCATCGACGTCAACGTTCACTCCAAGACTCGCCCTCTCATTGAGACAGAGGACTGTAACCAGGTCTTGATCAACTGTGAAGTGAGCTCAGCTGAGCCCACGGCCAGCGGGGACAAGGGAACCCCAATCGGCACGCTGCAATCTTCTAATCAACCCATTGAAGCCATGTCTGGTGATGCTAACACAAACCTCTTCATATGCTGACCTTGTAAACCTTGAAGATAATGTCTAACCATCCTCTCCTGTCTCTGCAGAGATGTGACCATGCAGTCGATGTTGAGAGGTCTCTTAAAGTTGCACTCCTAAAGTTCCTGTACAGCGGAGCTCCTGAAAAGAATCTATCAGTTCCTTACAGCTTTATCTTCTTTCTACTGTCTTTGTGTTGGAGCAGCACAGGGTGAAATGGAAAGACCACCTCAAGCATTACATTTCCCCATATACAATTAGGAAACAAATATATTACATTTATATATGAATAAATATAATTCTTCAGGGAAGTGAGGTGTATTCCTCTTGGTCACAGGTGTCTTTCCTCTTCCTCTTGTGTTAAGTTCTCCTGTTTCTTCAATGTGTCGTCCAAATTATTATTGTCTTTTTTTTCCCTTTTTTTTTTTTTTTTAAACAATTTTGTTTTTGTCATGGTGGTGCATTGCTGTAATTTATTAATTTTTGCTTCTTTGTTATTGTAATTATTGTTACTATGTCTAGTCTATTTTTCCTCTTATTCTCTGGCTTGTACGGGAGGATTCCAGGACACGTGCATCAGGCCGTGTGGGTTATATTGTCAACTACTGGAAGAAATATTCCATTCAGTTTTGTCTATGTTTGGGTGGAAATTAACTCTCACTTTTTGATGTAGTTCATCTAAAATTTACTTGACCAGCTGCATTTTGCAGCATCCAATGATGTGGCCTTATCCTCAACACACCCTGAGTTCTGATTTTCAAGTGCAAATATACAAATTGCTTACGCTAAAGGTCATACAGTCACGGTTTAGTAATCTCCAGTCATGAACTTACAGTTTTGAGTGGATTCCGTTGTTATGTAGTTTTATTTGAGCGGTTTTAGTCTGTTATTTCACCAGTTCCATGTGTCCTGCACTCTGTGGTGTGTTTTCTTCTGTGGCCACCAGAGGGCGCCATCAGCACAACGGTGACGTTTCAATTCATAACAAAACTTTAGTAGAGTTTCAGCAGTGTGTTAGTATGGGGCTCATGGTCAAGATATATATTTTTTGTTTTATATGTATATAGAATTCATGTTTACTAACATAATTTACAAGACATTCTGGGTTGGATCTGGTTTTAGTCGTACATGTCTTCATCACATCTGTAGCACCAAACTGTTTGACTAACCATAACTGTAGCCCGCTCATTTACACACAGGTGAAGCAGGTTTTATTCATAGCCGAGCTGTTTACTTTTGCTGAAACTAGAAAAAAAGGTTTTCACAGAGCTGGTTGAGGTTTGCTTTTGTTCTGGTTTGATTTTTTTGTTACTGATTCCACTTCACGTGCACTAACCCTCGTTTGTACATTAGCTGCTACATCAGACAAAACACATTTCAGCTATTTTTATAATATATGAATTGGCTCTTTTGTTTATATAAGGAACTACATGTCTACATATATTTAAGTGGTATTCTGTTTTGTATATAATCAGTATTAGGCGAATAAAGCCATGTTTCGGATGGAGTGGCTCAGGTTCTGGATAGTTCTAGTCTCTGTGTGGGTGAATATTAGGCATCAGGTTGATTTGGGCCCTGTGACAGCTTGGTCAGGTTTGGCTCTTGACCAGCATATAAATAAAGCCCTTTATCCAAAGCGATAGGTGAGATGGGGCGCTGTGAGACATTTATAAAAATATGGTGCATGTATGCTTGTTTACCAAGCTTTCATCACCTTCTCCACTAACTAGATTAGAGTTGACATTTGCACATGAAGATGAGCCAGTTTGGTCTGTGCGACATGTTCGATCCTTGATTGGAGTCGTGGTTGTGCTACGAGGCTTTTAATGTCATTGAAGTAGATGAGGGTGTTGGGATCGATGGCTGTGTTTTGTTAGGCTTATCAGCTCAGGTTTCAACCGTCTACTGTAGTACAAGGACACATCCACCAAACAAAAGATGACGTCAGATTTGATTTCCCCAAAGTTTTAATTTTCCATGAACTGTATTGAATTGTTTGAAATTCCTTTTGCTTGAACGGCCCGAGCATGAGATTTTGGCCTTTGCCTCGCTCTCTGCTGGCTGACTAAATTCTCTTTGTACATAATGACTCTGGGCCTTTATTGTCTTAGCTTTGATTAATGAGCTCAAAGAATGTAAAGGACTTCGTAAACCGTCCTGCATTATTTATAACATTTCTCAGAGCTGCTTGCTTTCAGCATTCATATCTTATTATTATTATTATTAATGGAAACAGGGACTGCACTGTCCTAGATGACTTGTTACTGAAGAGGAGCTTTACTATAGATAACGCGAAGACCAACGAGCAGAGCCGTGTGATGTTTCTATAGAAGAAAAATATAAATATATATAATCTGTCCATTTGCTCTGACTTGTTTTCATCCCAACATTCATTCAGTCATACCTTTAAACTTGCATATACTGAAACTGCTACCCCTGCTACACACAAATCTTTTCTTCTAAGGCTCACGAGGAGGACATGTTGGTTGGATTTGTAGTTGCTGCTTGAATAGATTTTGTGCTCATTCCAGATCCTGCTGCATCTTTGGCAGCTTGAGAACAGAGCCGGCAGCTCCTGGTCCTCAATGTTGTCCATAATAACAACAACAATAATAATAATAGGATAGAACTGTGCCTTAGATTGAGATTCAGTACCTTTATTCCACCAGTCATCTGAGAAAGTGTGTCCTTACCTCAGCCTCGACAATCAGTTCACCCAACCAGGGCAACTCTGTGAATTTGAATATTTCTTGGAAATATCTGGTAATAATCCCATTTTCACAACTACAATTTGTATTGTAAATATTTCTAAAGAGATCTTGAGTTGATACAAAACTGTTAAAACAATAAAGTATTGAAAAAAAACCTTTTGTCATATTTGTAGTTTGTTGCGATATTGGAATACCAAAGTATCTTTTTATTTTTGTTCAACTTGATCAGGTTTTAAACACATGAACAGTTTATTTTCTCAGCATTGGCCTCAAAGACTCACAAGTGTAATTTAAATTCACTCTAAACATTGTTGAAACTCATAATCCATTGAAACATTCAGATATGTAGATTATTAATCAAAGCTGGTATGTATGGGCAGCAGCAGGCGCAGCAGGCATGGAAAAGCAACAACCCTCAAAGATTTCAGAAAGGCACTAGATATTTATCTTACTAGTTAAAGTTAGACTATAATGGTGCATGTCACAATCAAACAAGAGTCTCCGCTGCCATGTAATCTGCAACACTGTCGATAAATGAAAGCTATAGTGCATTACTGGTTAAGTAACCTCAGTCCCGTCAATCTAGCGATGAGAAGGTTCACCAAAACTGGCCGACTGGGATACTAATTCAGACGTTTCCCACGTGTGCAGTTTACAGCTTCTTGGCACAATCGGGGCAGTAAATGTGATCTCCGTTGATGACAAAGCGCTTGTTAGCCAGCGACAGGGAGCACTTCTTGCAGTTGAAGCAGTACTCATGCCAGGAATATCCCTCATAGTTCACCACGTTGGTGCCATGGCCGAATCCTGCACACACACACACACACACACACACAAACACAGAGGATCTATGAGTTCACATTTTTATGGTTATTATTTACATTGTAAATGTGATTCTTTCCATATCAGCCATTATAACCCGCAGCAAAAGCAAACGTTTGTTCAGTGACCTGAAAACAGGACTGACGTTTTGCATCTGCAGCACGAAGTCCAGCAAAACTCTCCCGTAGAAAAAACAGACCATCTGGTTTTCAGTGATTCACAATAAAGACTCAAAAGTCTCATCTGACAATAAAGACCCTTTTGTTAGGACTTAATGGGGATATATTTAAAATGAAGGTATTTATTCTTTTGTGGACGTTGCAGTGATCGACTCCACTGCACCACCACACTTAGTGGTTCGTAAAGTGGCTAAAACTACACCATCTTCTGTATTCACAGTAATTTGCTATCAATTCTTGTGGGGAAAAAAGAACAAAACTTAAATTTGTTGATCAGTTCACATTCCTACATGTGAAGCTGACCTCAGACCTACAGGAAACTTAAGGTTGTTGATTAGAAATAATTATTATACGGAAGAGTATTAGGGCCAGGCAGGAGAAAAATAAAAATATTTTAGAGGAGGAAGATTTTTTTTTCATTATGCATTTCGAGAAAAAAGTCGAAATGTTGAGAAAAAAGTCAAAATTTTGTGAATAAAGTTGAAATGTTGAGAAAAAAGTCGAAATGTTGAGAAAAAAGTCAAAATGTCGAGAATAATGATGAAATACAATTTCAAGAATAAAGTCGAAATTTCGTGAAAAAAGGTGAAATTTCGACTTTATTCACGAAATTTTGACTTTTTTTTTTAATCTCGACATTTCAACTTTTTTCTCGACATTTCAACTTTTTTCTTAATTTCTTATCTTTCGTTTTTTGTTCTCTAGAGAGAGGTGATCAACATTTTGTCTAATTTCATCTTCCCTCCTCTCTACATCCAACCTTATGCCAGTGTACACTTTTTAATTTGAGTCAAATAAGAGCAGCCGTTGGTGCTGGACTGACCCGTGATGGGGTTCTTGCAGCCGTGGCACTTCTTGGCCACATCGGTCTTGTAGCAGTCCACGCAGTAAACGTCGTTCTCGTGGGAGGTGAAGCGAGTCCCTCCCAGAGGCTTTTTGCAGGTTTTGCAGGCAAAACACTCGGAGTGCCAGGGCTGGTCCTGGTAGCTGATCCCTCCGGAGGTGATGGCCTTCACAAAGAGACACACGTGGATTATGATGTCAAAAGCAACAGGTGCTGGGACATATCATCCTGGAGGAATGAATATGGGGGGGTACAATGAGGATTTGTACCTGCTTGCAGTGGAAACATTTCTTTGCAAACTTCTTATCATGGCAGGGGGCACAGAAGATCTCCTCCCCCTTGGCCAGAAAACTCTGAGTACGTATTGGCTGCTTGCACTCGGCGCAAGTGAAGCATTCCTCATGCCAGATCTTGTTCTTGTACTCCACGTTCTGGTTCCCTAAAGCAAAAAATAAGTAAATAAAAAGGACAGGCACCGATTTCAGATAAAATAATTATATCTGAATCATATGACATTCATTTAAAATGGTTCCACATGTCATTGCAGTGGTGTGTACTACTGTCCTTGTATACAGCCCAAGACTCATAACTGAGGCAGGTAAGTTTCCACACGTGTGTAGCATCAAACCCACCAGGCATCACCACCTTGTAGCATCCCTGGCACCGGTTCCCATCCTCCCGGGAGCCACACTTGCCGCACATTATCTTGCCATCGTCCCGAGCGCTGAAAGGCTCACCGGCCAGCGACTTGTAGCACTTGACGCAGCGGAAGCATTCCTCATGCCAGTGACGGTTCTTGTGGTGGAGTTCCTGTGCAGAAGAACAGGACAACAGGTACGTGGAGGAGTTCTCAGCATGTCTGGATGCAAGGCAAGTTTAACTGTATAGCACAATTCAACACAAGGTCATTCAAAGTGCTTTACATCAACATTAAAAGCAGATTAAACAGTAAATAACAAATAAAATGATAAGAAAAGAGGTTAAATAATAAAAAGCACAAGTTGTTAAAATGTAAGGGCAGTAAAATACAGCAGTTAAGTATTTAATTTAGGAGTACGCTTGAGTAAACAGTAATGTTTTTCGGCCTGATTTAAAGGATCTACAGTTGGAGCAGACCTCAGGTCTACAGGAAGTTTGTTCCACCGGTGAGGAGCAGAATAACTGAACGCTGCCTCACCTTGCTTGGTTCTGGTTCTTGGGAACCACAACAAACTAGGGCTGGGGATTGATTCAAATGTCATTCCGTTTTTATTTGTTCCATTTTCGGTCTATTTTGGTTTTTAATTTTTGAGCATTTGGTTTTTAGCATTTTTTGCAAATGTAACCCCAAGACAGTATATAAAGTAATGAAATAGACAATTTATGCAATTATACTTTAATGTTTTCATACCTTTAAACATATTTAAAGGCAAAAACATGGCACCAGTTATTCTCGTGTCCAACAAAACATTCCTTTTCTGGGGATAAACAAAAAAATAACCAAAAGTTGTAATGTAATGATGAAAAAAAAAATACATAAATAAATAAAATAAAAAAAAAATCGATCTTTAGACATATGAATCGATTTTTAGGAATTAATATGAGAATCGATTTAGAATTGGGAAATCGATTTTTTTCAACACAGGCCCACAACAAACCAGATCCAGATGAAGCTCAGGGGTCTGGGAGCTTCATAGGAACTAACAGATCAACCATGTATTATGGTCCAAGACCATTCAGTGCTTTGTAGACCAGCAGTAAGATTTTAAACTCTATCCTTTGACTCACTGGAAGCCAGTGTAGTGATTTCATGACCGGTGTAATGTGGTCCAGTTTCCTGGTGTTTGTAAAGACGGAGGGCCACAGAGTCCTGTGGAAGGAAAGCTGATGTTCCTCTCACCTTGGCGTCTGCACCGATGGGGCGCTTGCACTCTGCACAGGTGTTGGCGCAGAGTTTATCAAAGCACTTGGTGCAGACGAGCTTCTCATCCTTCTTCACGTACTTCTTGCCCTGCAGGTTGTCACGGCAGTAGTAGCAGTCGCTGCGATCAGTCATGGTGGAGGTGAGGTAACTCCTGGGGCCTGTGAAAGCACAAAACAGCAAGATCAGTGGCTGTTGAGAAGCTTCTTAATGTCACGCCACCTTAAAAACGCCACATGGGGACAGTGTTGCTTTTTTTTTTTTTTTTTAACTCAGTCACTCATGCTGGTAAAAGAGATTGAGTCACATTCAGCATAAACCACTTTAAATGGTTAAAGCTTTTATGAAAAACAAAATAAATAAATGATAAATAAGATAAAATCAGAAGTTGAACACACGCAGCCATGAATCCCACAGAAATGATAACTTGAGTCACGGCGCAGAGAAGACAAAGAGTGTATTATCTGACTGCTATATTTTAGATACACTCAGAAATCACTGAGTCTGTAATGGAAAACATGTGTTTTTTCCACATTCTCCCATTAAGACAGGATGAGATGTGACTCTTCCAGCAGAATACCAAACTGATGAGGGAAGTGTGAGTGAGGGGAAACAGCAGCGTGGTTGTCTGTCCTGAAGGCCCTTTATCAAAGCTCTCCCTGGAAAGCTTCGTCATATCTTTGCCTCATTCTCATTGCGTCCAGCATCCCGGCTCTCTCCTCTGGGGCGTTTCAGATCAGCTATTTTAGTAGCGGTTATTGTAAACAACTCTGCTCCATTAAAGCGTTGATGGTGGCAGCCGAGTAGTGCATGAACTTTAGTAAGATTTATCTACCGTGCTGCTTGATATCATTTAATCCCATCGAGAGCAACAGGAGCAAAGGAGGAAACAATGGCAGGAATGGCATTTTGTCCCTGTAACCATAGGAACAAGACAAATATTTATGAAAAGGCAGCGTAGCTATTTAAGTGGGATGGGGTAAACAAGCCTGTGAACAAGATGAGCCTCCCGGAGCGTGGTATGTGGCCCTGTGTGTGGATGGAGAGATGGAGCAAGGTTTGGAGCAGGAGAGCAATGTGCAGCTGTGCTTAGGGATAAAGTTTGGGCTGACACACCCCGTGCCACCCAGGGGACAGAACCCACCCCCGTCCAACACGGTCAACCTTTTCACATCACACATACACAACTCCACACCAGCTCAGAGGTCTCTTTTTAGGCCTGGACTCTATTTAAAGAACGCAGACCCTCCACAGGGGACAAATGCAGACGGATGCAGCGATGACGGTGATGTCGGCTGGGACTTTGCAGCCATTGTGGCTCCAGCTGACACGGGGCCAGCACTTTAATCTGTGCTGCAAACAGTGGAGCAGCTGCCCCTCCTGCCAAACAGCCGTGTGTGTTTGTAACGCACTGACCCTCACCTTGGGATGGAGGGAGGGAGGGATGGAGGGATGGAGGGAGGGGGGACCTCTGGGGTCTCTTTGGTAAAGAGTCCTCTGCAGCAGGAAAGGTCACAGTCCGACCGTTTTGAGAGGTGAGTCAGAGGATGACTATCAAAAGGATCAAAAGCAGCTCGATCCGGACCGAACATCCTCTCCACAGACACGTCACTGACATGTCCTCTGTCGCCCCGGATAACAACGCTCACAAAAGACAGCCTCCATAGGAGGATAATAGCTTCATATTTCTGGATATGCTGAGAAAAAGAGAGCATTTTCCAAAGCTGCATTTAAAGCCTGGAACAGACTGATCCTGTACTTTTTGGTTCCTACTGGGGGATTACAAGAGAAAGATCTCCAGCTCTTAACGCAGTTTTATTATGTTCAATAATGACATAAGTATAGTCAATTTTACCTCGATTTTGACCCACCGCACTGATTCTAAAACCGTCTTACATTAACGTTAAGCCTTACAGGACTGCCTCAGAAAATTAGAATATTGTGATAAAGTCCTTTATCTCCTGTAATGCAAAAATGTCATACATTCTGGATTCATTACAAATCAACTGAAATATTGCAAGCCTTTTATTATTTTAATATTGCTGATCATGGCTTACAGTTTAAGAAAACTCAAATATCCTATCTCAAAAAAATTGAATATTCTGGGAATCTTAATCTTAAACTGTAAACCATAATCAGCAATATTAAAATAATAAGAGGCTTGCAATATTTCAGTTGATTTGTAATGAATCCAGAATGTATGACATTTTTGTTTTTTTAATTGCATTACAGAAAATAAAGATCTTTATCACAATATTCTAGTTTTCTGAGACAGTCCTGTATATGCCACATATACCGGTACTATAAAAAAAACTATTTATAAAACATTAAATGATTTGTTAATAAATTGTGTAACAAGTATTGACTAGAATTTCAATGTAAGACTATTTTATTCAGAATTTTTAAAGAATCAGTTAAAATCACCTTTAGGTTCTGACTTCATCCATCAGTTTTTTTTTTTTTTTCGGTACAAATCTGGATCAGAGTTTTAGGATCAAACAGTATTATAAAACAAAGTTCAGGGTGAAATCAGTAAAAAAAAAAAAAAAAAAAAGCTCTACCATACAGCAGAAGAACCTGGATGTTATAAGTGTTCATCCTGCATCTGTTATCAATGATTTAGCAAAGGAGGATGTAACGCTTCCACGAAGGTTTAACAGACCCGTGCAGATGGGATAAAGGTTTTTCAAAGATAAACTGAATGATTAAAGCTTCCTTCAGTGATGGGGAAACATCCCCAAATGCTCAGGCTCAAGTGTTTATCATCCTGTCTGAACACAGTCGCAACGATTAAAAGCAGGCCAAAACCAGTCTATGACGGTTTTACATTCCGCCTCTTATTGCAAAGAGTTGTTTATTGAAAAGCTCAGCATGCTACGAGAAGACTCGCTTTGAATATTACCTGAGTTTTTGTAGAAAGTCATATTTGGTTCCAGGAAGGAAGAGAGGAGAGACGAGAAGAGAAGGTCAGATTGGAGGTTGTAACATCCACAGAGGTCTGGAACCCACAGCGTGTGAGCATCCTGCAGTTTGGGGGGCCTGTATATAAACCCGTCAGTGACCCGCGCACACCCCTGACCCCCCATCACAGCCCAACCTTCACCTCACCTGTCCTTTTTAGGACATGCATTAGAGAACAGGGGATGGAGGGAGCGTGTGGTGCAGGGAAAAGAGATGAGGGGATGCAAACTGGATTCCTCTGCTGTTACATCAGATGTTAAAAATGGAGAAAACACACAACAACAAAGTCTGTAGGATTTTTCCATTGAGGATAGTGGATACTCCCGCTGTCCCAGCGTGAAATGTTTAGTTAGACTGTGAGGGATGTACAGATGGTGGATCACCTGGAAGCTCTGAGGAGAGTTCTGCTGCAAGACTGCATGTGTCATTACAGACATTAGATAAGAACGATGGGATAATCTGGAGCTCTGGATCCAACAATCAACCTCCAACTGTCTGCTAACATGCCGTTGTCATGTCTTCTTGTTCATTTCCACTTCAGGAGAGAATAAATCCTTCAGAAACACAGCAAACACCCAAATGATTCCTGACAGGAACCTGCTTTCATCCTCATAGCCCCTTTTGATATTTAAACGCTCCACTGTGTCAGCCAACTGGGTTTTAAAGTAAAATTAAACAAACAAACTGCATGCTGCAGCCTGGTTTACTGTTACAGCCGTTTAGAGTCAATCAAAACTGTCAAGTTAACTGCCATACACAATAAAGACTGGCCTAACTCATCCTGCAGAGATGCAACAAGTTTAGTATTATTCAAAGAGATTATTATTTCATCTATCCACTCTCTACACTTTCTGGTGTATTTTATTTCAGGGTTGTGGCCAGCAGGATCCTGCTCCAGCTGACTGTACTTCACTCTGATTTCCTCAGTTACTGCGGTTAACTTATTTTCTGGCGCAGATTTTTTTCTTCTTTAAACATCCATTTAAAGGAAAAAGGGAATTCCCAATACTGCTTTCAGCATTGCACTCATCTAGTGAAAAAACAAACAGAACCGAAAAAAAACGTACTAACAGAGAAATTTTGTACTCCGCCTTAAACTTAAAAAAAAAAAAAATATATATATATATATACAGACACACACTAATTGACTCTAGTAACTCTTAGAAGCATTCATGATGACATTTAGAGATGCATATGTGGCTTTTTCCATTATGTGTTTGCCCGTGTGGTTGGGTCTGCTTTGCTTTTTAAAAAGGCAGCTGGTAGTAATAAAAGATATGAATTGGTCCATTACCGTACACAACGCTAGATTTGTCCCTATTTATATTCTATCACCCAATTACTCCAAGCCCACAGCGAGTAATTAATGTGCAGGGAGGCGCCACAAATCCCAGGCAACAGAAACCTCCCCAGCAGATGAGCTGCTGTGTTGCATCAGGAAATCTCTCAATCTTCCTCTTTCTATCAACACATATGGATTGTTCTCTCTTTTTTCCGACACATTTCCACCTTTGAGCAGGTACCACTGTCGCTCTTCTGGTCCTAACTGTCTACTCTGAGGCCGCTGAGCTGATGCACAGTAATGCTGGGACGTAGTCCCCTCCTCTCCACCTGCCATCCCCAAAGCCCTGTGTTTTTAGAAGCATAAATAACTCCTAATCAGCTCTCAAATTGACCCACGCTATAAATAGGAATTCCAAACACAAGAATCACAGTTAAAAATAAGCGGCTGGTGAAGTGATGGATTTGTCTTTGAAGCTGCGGTTGTTGCTGATGGGAACAAACACACAAAGCATGTGTATGAGATGCAAGTCATGATTTTCTTCTCAGGATCAAGCTTTGCCTTCTGGCCACGAGCCGTTCATTTCTCACGAGCAGGAGACAGGAGCAGGAGATATCTTGCCTGAACTTCCTGAAGAAATGAGATCAAATCACTCAGCTTGAGTGGAATCAACAGCCAGTCTCATTGTGCTGTTGCCGGTGGCAACAAAACCCTCGTCTGTGTGTCGGCAAGCTCGTTCCTCAGCATAACCTTTCGCCCTGGACTTCATGTGTCTCAGTCACCTTCCAAATGTGGTTAGTGGGCAGACGGACCGAGGGGGGACGGTGACTCACCGTGTCCGGCCACACACTGAAACGCGCCACGCATTTCTTTACACATAAAACCCTGACATGAGGTCAGGATCTGGCTGCAGGACCCAGACGTGCTGAGGTCCAGCATGTTTGGACAAAAGGCCACGAGGGGAGCTATCTAAACAAAGAAGTACTCCTAAGCAAAGGGCTTGGACACACACACACACACACACACACACACACACACACACACACACACACACACACACACACACACACACACACACACACACACACACACACACACACACACACACACACACACACACTGAGGCCCTCGGTGTAGGTCCATGTGCACTCCAGCTCCCACTGGACTCGTATGACTCAGGTTTCTAGACTCTGAGGGCACACACTCAACTTGATTAAGGAGAAGAAATCAAACTTCTGTCACACAAAAGTGTTTTTCAGCAGTTTGTGATGAAATATAACTAAAAAGCTAAAAGAGGCTGCAAATATGGATCACAAGTTGGTCTTGCTTGAGTTCTTCACATAGACGCTGACTGAAATCTACTTGACTTTTAGGTGTGGCTAACTGTTTATCTTAACTGTGAGAGTGTGTGAGTGTCTGTGAGACTAAAACTATATGTTACCCACACAATCTCCCCACTTCTTAAAACCTAACGTGCATCAAATGTTACTGTTTTAACCATTATTATAATATACCCCTGTGAATTCCAAAATACACCCATTACTTCCCATAATAATCCCATTATTAACCTATTAATTCCCCTTTCCTGGACTTTGAACAAGGCCATTCTACATAGCACATTAACAACATTGTTAATATTTTATTGAACTAAAAAGATCAGATTATTTCAGTCATTTTCTACCACCATATGATCATAATGGGTTCTTTGGTATTTATAAGTATAAATCTTTTATTCTCATCGCGTATCTTCTTCACTTTCTCTCTTGTGTTTCTCTTCTATATTTCACAATGTAATTATGTAGAGTTCAGATGAGGTTTTTCCTCTGCTGGAAGGAGGCAGCAGTACATCCTCTGAGCTGCCGGTCAGGTTGCTCAGCCCACACTGACAAACAAGCGGCATTGCCTATTTAGGAGTTCAACGCTGCTCTTTTCATTTCCTCAACTCAACCGTCGGCACTGAACCACACCCTCCCTCTCCTTCTTTCTTTCTGCTCCATTTGCAATAAAAAAAGAAGTGATGAGACTGTCTTCTCAAGAGAAACATGTCTCAGCCTGAATAAACTAGAAGCACTGACGCCCCCTGGGTGGCTCGCCGGGGCCGATGTCTGGCTGATGGTGCATGGACCTCAGAGGAACTGGTAAACTGAAGACACTTTCACCATGAAACATAGGGAAAACGAAAACCATGCATTTGAATTTGTGTGGATGCTGCATTAACATTGAAAGGTTAAGACTTACACATAAGATGATCCACATATATCGTCTTAAAAGTGGTTAATACTGTTAACTTCTGCAAAATCCCCTTGAGAAAGCGTGGCTGTTCAAGTTAAAAGTGGGTTAATGCATTACCCAGGGAATGACTAAGAATTCATGGGTCTTCAAGGGTGGTGAAGTCATACTGGAGCCACAAAGAAGTGCAGTGTGCCGGAAAAAGAACCGTAATCTCCAGGTCTTGTTGATGACATCATGGATTTAGTTTAGCAACAAGCCAAGCGAGAAGGCAGGAGATGCATGTTTTAACAGCTTTGCACTACACATGGTACCTTTTGTTGTTTGCTGTTCATCATGCAGACAAAAACATATGTCCAGGACATTAATATTAATGTTCATTTTATAAGATATATTGATAGAAAATCTGATGCAATCGGCAACAATCGGGTTCTCATGAAATGATCTAACTTGCCTAAATAGCGAATGGTCACTCAAAGAGTCACTTATATATGAAGCAACTGAGAAACAGATCGGGGAACTTAATAATCTGTAATATGGACAAAAAATAATAATTATGTAAAGATTCAATATCATTTGAAATTTAGAACGAAGGATTAAAAATCAGTGAGACAAATGTTGCTGACTTCTTTCCTCATGAGTAGATTAACCTTGAAGAAGCTAGAAAACAGCACATTTGGAGCAAATACTCTATTACTGATTATTTAAACATTATTATAGTTGAATAAATTATATGTAACAGTAAATAGATAGTAGTGAGTTGTTCTTCACTTTTTGTATCCCATCAAGTAAAGTTCAGCGACTTACTGAGAAATTCACAAGCACTCAATTTATACTTATGTCTTATCCTTTTATCATTATGTTGTGCTTAATAAGTGATTAGAACCCGTTTCATTCGTTCATCAGTTCATATCTGACTTTATTAGCTTGCCATCAATTAATTGTTACCTACTTTATTTGATACAAAACTGGATGATTAGACTATCTTAAGCATGAATTTGAATTATCAAATACTTTGTTTATTCCCTTTAGGGATCATTCTTTTTGCTATGTATCTCATCGTCAGTGCTAACCCCACCCCCAAAAATACAGGAGTTTCACAATAAAATGATCCCTAAAAGGATGACACTCACTGAGGCAATTTTGAATTGTTTCAAGAGAGAAAGAAGGATCATGCAGGTTTAATATATATATTTTTTTCCTGTTAAAGGGACTGGCTTTTGTGCCAAAGCGCATCACACTGAAAAAAATAAATCTAAGCGCAGGTAAATATAACATATTTAAATCTGTAATATTAACAATTAAAAATGAAGTTTGTTGCTTTACATGAATACATGTAGTTTTGAACTTAATCTGCATCTGTTCAAAAAACAAGACATTGTGCATTTTTTCCTTAACAAGCAGTATTTATGTAATCCCAGGCAATCTTTTCATTTACACACAAACAACAAGCAATGATCTTGTTGTATTTACTTTTTCTTTAACAATTTTAATCTATTGGGCAGATTGACCAACGTTTAGATGAAACATGCTTTAAGTAGAACACCACAGTAAAAAATATCTTGCTTGATCTACTTTAAAAGATTAAGGTAAACTTTTTCGCATTAGATTTTTATGTAGATCAAGAAAGACTAGTCTTTGTATAAACTACTTAATTTTTAGTATGTACAAAATTCATTTGCAAGTAAAGTCAACTTAATTTTGGCAAGTAAAGTGAATTTAACACAATTAAGTTGACTGCACTTGCAAAATATATTATTTACATACAAAAAATTAAGTACCGGTAGTTTATACAAGGACTAGTTTTTCTTGATCTACATAATAATATCATGCAAAAAGTAAATTTTTTTTTAAGTAGATCAAGCACAATATTTGTATCAGTGCACCTGTTGCGTGACTTCTAGGAAGTTTTCTTCTGTAAGAAAACGTCTGGAGTTACTTAAGTGTTCTTGCACAAAATAGAGCATCATCTCTGTGATAAATTGCCCTTCCTTCTTCATTCTCGCTCCCTGTTAGATAAATATCATCTGAGCTGTACCTCCATAATCCGGATTAAACTCTGCCAGACTCACCTCTGCACAGTGAACAGATGAGCGTCTTCAGGCACGAGCTGCAGTGAGAGGTTAACCCGGGGAGAGGCAATGCTGCTTTAAAGACAGAGGGAGCAGAAAAAAAACTAAAACACACACACACACACACAGAGGACGGGCAAAACCTCCGGGAGCTCTCATAAACAATGACCTCAGCCAGGAATTTACAAGCTCTCTCAGTGACTTCCCATTGGTCCTGCGCTGGAGACAAACGGAAACTTCAACACGGTAATCACGTTTAACCGATTAAAAGTTTGTTGCTCTGCAGGAATAGAAGATCCAAGTTTCATTCCTGCTGTTTATAACAGATGAAACTAGTTGTGACACACTTGTGTCCCCTCTGTGATGTTCTAACCTCACTCTTCTTCTCCTTCTTTGGTCATGAAAAGATGAATTATACCAAGATGTGTCATTCCTAACCCAAAGTAAATACACTCGTCATCTAAACGTAGCCCTCATTTTTTTATCATGACAATTACAAGTGTGAGACTTAATACTCATAACGTCCTGTTGCACTACATAGATGCCTATCTTGTTACATCAGCTGTGCTTTTAAGATTTAACAGATAACAACCTCATTCTCAGAGCTGCAGATATTAAAGTTGTCTCACTATCATGAGGAAATGATGACTTTAAGGTCCAGGAGGTTAAGTGTGCTGCGTTAAAGGCTGTCAGGGTCACAGGAACGTGATGTAAAGGAAAAGTAAGGCTTCATTCGTGCACGTGTATGTTCTTAATCATGTAACTTACAAACATATCTGCTCAGTGAAAAGTTGTTCATTGCAAACTCCTCAGATTATTGTAAACATAGATACTTTGTTTGGTACATTTAACAAACGCAATCATAACTGTTGTGACATGAAATGAGTCTCCATGAGGGTGACTGTGCGGCGTCTGCAGGAGGTTTATCAACTTCATGAGGCCTCATTAGACTAAACAGGCAAAAAGTATTGGACAAACTGTTTATACTGGCTATATCACCTATGCAAATTCACTTGGAGGCAAAGTCACAGAGGAAAGTCAGGTTTAACTTGTATTTAGTTAAAATGAGGAGCTGAACTCAAACTGTGCTTAAGTGGCCTTCAAAAAAATAAAAAAGGAAGAAAAAAAAAGCAGTATTTCCTCTCTGGAGTGTAACCTCATGGTGCAGGCATTCTTCAGCAGGCTGGAGGGAATGTGTCCATATTAGGAACACGTTACCTGATATCTGACACAAAACACACATGGGAGAATTGAACACAGTCGGTCTCAGATACGTCCAGATTTCACAGCCCACTCCCTTCACCACTTGAAAATAGCATATTTCTGCTTTGATGACGGAGACATCACATCATTTGATGACCAGATGTGCATCCTGAATACGGTGCATGTGATTCTATTTCAGGTTCGTTCACTAAATACATCAGACGGCAGAATCAGGAAACTTCTTGCGTCGGCTTCTTTAATCTATCGGAGACTTACCTGCACAGATGCAGAGGTTCGCAGATCCAGAGGTTTTTTTAAATACGCACAAATCTGCAAAACTGACTGTTTACTATGCCACCATAACAATAAAAGCACAATAAAACTTTGTCTCAATGTACCACATATTATCTAGAAGCTGCAAACAGCCTTCTGGAAAAATATAATTATTAATTCTTACAGTAAAGGAAAAAAAAAGAAACAAAAAGAGGACAGAGACCATGTTTTTTCATGTCTTGTTTACCTGTTTTATTGTAAACTGAACTCTGGGAACATCATTGCTTCTTATCCTATTAAATCTACTCCTCAACAGGGTCGGACCACCCCAGTCTGAAAGTGACTTTATTCCTTTTTTAAGATGTTTTGAAGTTTCACAGCCCTCACACTTGGGCACCTGCTACACTTGCAACATTAGAGATGTTTTATATCGACCCTTTGCATTGTGATGCAAAGAAAATCCTCTCTCAGGCTTTTGTAGCACAAATAAAATCACCTTTGGTGGTAGTATTTGCCTCTTCTTGTGTGTTGTGGATGGGATGCTCAACAGATGCTTTCTAACACGACCCAGACATCCAATAAAAGTACAACAAAAAACAACAGACTAAATGAGTAGGTCATTACAGCGAGGGCTTTAATCAAAAGCACAAGCTTCTGTTTATTGACTGTTGCACGCACATGAACAGGTGAGAGTATATCTACATAGATGTAAACAGTCAGTACCTGCAACAAATAAAAGAGAGGACACTGTCTCTCTTTCTCAGACACACACATAAGTATACACACCCATTTACCCTTGCAGGCATTAAAACGCACACACATTCGCACACAGAGATTTGGGAGTATAAAGATAGAGTGGAGTGTGTGAAAACACAGAGTACAGCAGGCCTCTTTGGTCAGCTACTTCAAAGTTTCCAAAGGTTATTACAAGTCACCGTTCAAGAGCAGAGAAACACTAAACAAACCAGCAGAGCAGTTGGTAAAACATCAAGACTCATATTACCTTTTGCAGAATCCACATAGTTTCATGTGTCAAACACTTCTGCTTGGATATATTTTACTCTTTTTTTTTTTTCCCCCTCCACAAAGAGTCCGCCATCAGCAGACGATGACTCATGCTCTGTAGATGCCATGGCAACAGCATTCAAACAGCAACTTGTTACAAACGTACATAATACAAAGTACCTGATAAGATGGAAACAATGTAAGAAAGGATTAACGACATCTCCACTGCCACCTCGATGCAAAACACCACCTTCTAGTTAGACTTACAATTCATTGACTTCTCATGAATTGGTTACATTTCCCCACATAACCTTCCAAAACGTCAAGTAAATAATATAAAAGTAGCTGTTAGATAAAACAAACATGATCTTAAAACAACAAAATTTCAACAAAATAGTATCGTTCCATGAGTGCAAATTGTTCAGCTTTTTTTTTTAAACTTCATTCTTTCCTTTCTTATAAAATATTCAAAACAAAAAATTAAAAAAATAATAGTTGAAATCATAAATCATTGATAATGTGGTGCCAAAAGCAATGACAGTTTAAGAAAAAAAAAGAAGTAAAATTAGAATTTCCTGCACAGCAGAAGATAAGTGTTGAGGGGAAAGAAGGATATCTGCACGCCTGCTCTTCCTTCCAGCTCTGCATCATCCGACACACTAACACACACTCGCACAGGCACAACCGTCCTCCCGTGTCCTTCCCTCTCTCTTCCCGTCTGCTCTGTCACTCTTTTTCTTTTCTTTTTTGGACTCCATTATTCTGCTATCGCATCTATCGTGCATGTCCTCACTTTTTCTTCTTTGGCTCAACAAAGAGGCCAAAACACAAACCCGTTGCGTTCAGCCAAGTCGCTAAATGTTTCCTGGCCCCTGTCCAAATCACAGTGTTGCCACGGAGACATCCTATCAACGCTTCCTGTTAAACCCACATCGACAGCTGCTGAACTCCGTAGCCAGAGTTCGAAAACCCTCCTATTTTTCTAGTACATGCACTAAAATAGTCTATATGTAACCATGAGTAATCTTTTAAACAGCATATATCTTTTTTTTTCCTTTTTAAAGTCCTGCTTAAATCATTGAACCCTGTTGTGTACGACACAGAAAAATCCAGCATTTAAACGACCACCGCAGTTCTGTTCTGGCTGCTCTGATGATGAGTATCAGTTTAAATACCTGCTCATCTCAGGGATGGACTCATTTGGGCCATTTTTATGCAGATTTCTTTTTAAGACTCGTGTGAGACCCAAAGCTGCAACAGTAGGTGGTTTACTTGTCTAATCAATTTAAAAAAATTACAAATGTTTGATTTAAAATAACTAAACAAAAACAGACAGATCACTAGTGTTGCACATTGTTCTTCTGTCCAGACTGTAAAATTATAATGTTTCAGTTTTTTAACTGTTTACTCTGGTTAATAAATAATGAAAATAATAACTACTTAAAGCCTTTTCTGCCACCAGGACAATCATCTCTCTTACTTGCCAAGAAAAAATCCCTCATTTAAAAGTGTACTTACGAATAATAATATAATAACTTACTCGAGTGTCAAATTCAGGTCTCTATATTCATTTTATGAGAAAATATGATTCAACAACTGTGATAGAAAATGTGTCACCAAAGCTCGATGGGTATGAAAAATGCGATTCGGTTTAAAGCATTCAAGCTCTGTTGCAAAAACCATACAAAACACGTTAAGGTCATGTGCATTCAGTTTTCATGAAATGTCAAAATGCAGGAGAGAAATGGCACGAAACTTTGTCACTTTAGCTCTTTTAGATCTTGTGTTTGCAGCGGCAGCCCTTTCCTTCTGCCCCGAGTGGCATCAGCGTCTAAAATAAGGTGTAAACTCTCTCTATGTCACAGTCTGAGGTCACTGAGAGATCCACAGCCTTCACTGCCAGGTCCCACTGCATCAGTGGCATCACATCGTCACACATGATTAACACGCAAACAGCACAAACACCTGCTGGGTATTTTGCTACCTTCTAAACAGAGGTGTTTTGTTTTAGGTTTTCTATTTTATTCTTTTTTTTTTTTTTTTTTAACAAAAGGACAATTGATGAAAAGTGCTTCCCAGAGCTGATCCAGTAATTGGCTTGCCGTGCTTAAAACTACAATTCCCAGGCACTTGATTGTAACCAAATGTACAGTAAAGTCGTCCACTGGGTCAGCTTGCCTCTGATGCACAGAGAAAAGGCAGCAACATTCAAAGTCAGACCCAAAACAAACAAAAGAAAGAAAGAAAAAAGCCATAAATCTCAAATACAACAAAAAGAAAACAAGCATCATCAGCATGCATAACAAATTTATAGTACTCTTGAGATATACTGTACATTGACTATTTAGCTAGTGGTTCGCACTTGCATTTACACACCAACACATGCTGCTAGACCTCTGTGCAATGCTACAGTAAAGAGACCGACGGAAAGCTGAGCCAAACTATGTCAAACTGTCAACTAAGTACCAAAAATACCCCCTGCAAATAAATGCAGTCGTAATATATGAATGCCAGAGAAATGGGGAAATGAGACGAGAGACAATGAGGTAGACAATGATTTACCTAAAGAAGTGAGAAATCAAACTAGAGGGGAAAAAAGGAGCAATGAGGCGAAGTGCAAAAAACAAAAAAATGGCGGAGTGAAAGGAGGAGAGTCAGGTACTGCTCTTTTGCTCATTGGCTCGGGTCGGTTCGAGTGGGACGGATGTCTGGGCCCCCGAACTGAAGCACTGTCCTCACATCCGCAAGTGGTTGTGGGGGTCTGTGAAGGGCGGCTCCGAGTCGTCCATGGGCAGCACCAGGCGCGTGCCCCTCATCACCAGCTCGTGATCTCCATACGCCAACTCTCTGTCCAAGTCGTCACAGGTGGCGGCGTTGGCGAAGCCTCGGCCGCTGCTGGTGTGGGCCCCGGTGGCGTCTGTACTGACCGTGATGTCGCCGTAGGTCAGGTTGATATCGCTGTCGGTCAGGATGAGGTCGGAGTCGTCGTCCTTCAGCTGGCATTCGTTCTGAGGGGAAGAGGAAGCATTTTTACACTCATGGTTGTCGTTTCCACCGATAAAACGTCATCTCAAGTTCAAACCAGGGACATCTGTGCTTTGTGAATCATCAGAACAATATTTTTTTTCCGTGCGTGAATGGATAAAACTCAAAAATAGCTCTTGTACACAAGGCATCTGACCTCATAGGCTTGAGGGCTGGTGAGGAGGCGAGCGAGGGGGCCGCAGCAGGCTGGCAGCGTGGCGGTGAGAGGGGGGCCGCTGTGAGTCAGGATGGGCTTCATGTAACTGGAGGAAGACTCCGTCAAGGATATACCGCATATAAAACAGTGCTGACAGTGTGTTAATAGAAACAGCAAACAGAAGGACATCGATACATTATAAAATCAAGTGAGCCGGTCCGTTCGGCTCTTCCATTTAGGGGGCGCTACGCTGGATCATCGAGCTCTGCACATTAACTGAGCTTGTTTTACGTTGGATGGTCTTCTCATGAGGATGCTGGCCTCGATATTAGGGCAGTGTAGGTTTTCAGTGTTCCCAAGGGCACCTCGGCCTATGATGAGGCTGTGGACTGATCCAGGGAGCCTCTGCTGGGAGGACAGCCGACTCCTGATGCTTATTGAAGCCAGCAGAAAACAACATCTGCCCTCTCATCCTTCAAAGGGGCTCCCTCTGCTGCCTGATAACAGGAACTTAAGTCGTCACCACTGGACCCAAGCCTTCCAATCCACAAGTGGTGTGGCCATGCAGAAAATAAAACCTACATATGAAACTTAAAAATCACAATTATTTGTCTGTGAAGGATACTTGTGGTCGAAGTTGTACCAGATTCTGAAAAGCCAGGCACTTTCCTGCTTCGTGCTTCTTCTCTCTGATCCGTCAGTGATGCTCATCTGAACCAGGGCAGATAAGGTTATCAATTTATTTGCTTTGTTTTTTTTTTAAATACAACAAAGTCCAAAGTGCAGTAAGACATCCGGTATCTCCAAAAGCCATACTTACAGAGTTATCTTGATCAGAGTCAACTCCCACTCTGTCGAAGGGGGGAAAAAGAAATGCATTCAAATCAGCTGCTGTTTTACACATTTTACATGTTCCTCAGCAGCAAGGTATCAGCATAAGGTGCATTTAAAACATCTCAAGTACAGAGCAACAAAGATCAGAGGGGTGTGCTCAAATACTCCTTTTAAGCTCAACACATTAAAGTCCCAGGTCCAAAAAAGTTGGGATGCTGTGTAAAATGTAACTAAAAACTCAAGTCATGTTTCCAATTAACCTAATCAGTTCTCAAATACTCCTCCAGTTTTGATTTGTGCCGGGAACTTTCCCAGCCTTTTGTTGTCGCTGTTCCAACTTTTTTTTTTAGATGTGTTGCTGCCATCAAATTCAAAATGAGCTGATATTTTCCATTAAATGGTAAACTGTCTCAGTTTCAACATCTAATACAATGTTCAGTTTATGTTGCAGTGATGCTGCAGTGTTATTTTGTCTGACTAAACCATTTCCAGTCCAAATGTGCCCAGGTTTGATTCATTCAGACAATGGATGTTGTTACGCTCCTCTATAATTAAAAAAAATTAATCAAAGTCAGATTTGCTACCGGTTCCTGCATTTTAAGAAAACTGCAGTGTGAAAACTTGTTAAAAGCAAAAAGGAAGAGAAAAATGATCTCTACCCATAGAGGAAGTAAATGCTCCCTCTACTCATTTTATCATATTGAATATCTTGTTTTAGGTTTCTAAACTTCCTTTTCAATTACACAGAAGAGAAAATGATTTTAAAAAAACCAAAACAAATACATTGTTTTGCTGAGTGAGTGTTTCAAATATGGGTTTCTTGTGCAGAAAAAGCCCAGCAAAGTTCAAATGCTCAGACGATCTTCATTTCTGGTTATATTTAGTGCAGCATGCAATTCAGAACTCGAGAGGGCAAAGGTGCTGAGGCATTTCTGTGTAGGAGTGCAGCTTGGTCTCGCAGAAAGTTTTTTCTCCTTTCGTTTCTACGACAACAAGCTTGCTCTGGCCCAATTTCTGATTACAACCGGCACTGAGTGCCTGCTCCTAGCGTCATCCGCCAACACAGACGTGCTCCTGTTTAGACAGGCACTTAAACAAAAAACACTAAAACAAACAAACAAAAAAAACATGTTAAAAGGTCACTGAAGAAAATATTTATCATCATCATCATCATCATCATCGTCATCATCATCATCATCACAAGGGACGATGTTAGATACTGTAGATGACAATATGCTACCGGAGGCAACGCTGTATATAGTGAAGATTTGTCCTTTTGTTGATTGTCGTCACATCAAAAGATCTTTAGGGCTCTAAGGTCAACTTTTGTGTTCATTTTTACTTTTAAAAACAAAAGAAGAAAACTCAAGATTGGGCCAAAAGAATGAAATCACAACATTTTTTACATAATTACTTTCTTCTTTCCATTTTGATCCAAGCTTTAAAACTACTATAATTAAATGACATGCTTATTTAATCTGTTTTGGAATTACCCTGCCAGGAGAGGATGTTTCTAACAAAAGCAGATGCATCTGACGGGGGGAAGGACTGCGTACCGTATGTGCTGGCAGGACAGCATCTGTGTGGTACCACCACCACAAATCCACACAGTGAAGAAGACCACGAGAAGAGTGGTGGAAAACATCATCTGACGGGCGTATGTGGCCGTGTCTCTGATGGACAAGGCAAAGGTCATGGCGCCTCGTAGGCCTACAAAGCAGAGTGCAGAAAACGTTCAGAACAAAAAGGAACACAACTGTCGTAGCCAGACAAATCATCCCTCTTAACAAGCCTGTGTTTGTTTTTTTTTTAAATGCACTCACTCTGGGCAGTTTAAATAAAAATGCTGAAAATATTTCAGGACATTGGTGGCAAACACACTCCCATAATATACAGTGCCTGACAGAAATGCTTGTCTGTGCACCACTGACCTGCAAACATCATCATGTGCTGGAAGTTGGATCTGATCTTGTTGCGCCGTCCCAGATTTAGAAGGAATGAGAGAGGGTAAATGTTAGCAGCTCTTCCCACAAACACCGCCAGCTGTGTGGGAATGAGGTCAAGGAGAACAGCAAAGCAACAAGCAAGACCAGTGAAACATCCTCACACTTCAGCAAGCTCACTTACTGCCCCACTAAATCCACCAACATCTACAGCACTCTTTTTATTTGGCATTAATTGCAAATTAGCAGCACAACTTCCTGTCTGCGTCTGACCGGGCTGAGGCTCAACAGCGTTTGAAAAAGATACGAAAGCTCCAACGATGAACATTGGATTGAAGACGTGGTTCTGGAAGGTGAACAGGGTCAGACCCATGTAGGAGAAAATGAAGTTCTCCGCCAGGAAGTTCAACAGTTCAAACAACTACAAGAAAAAAGAAAAGACAAGTTTGAAAGCTTTAGACGGCTGCGACCTCACTGGACATACAGGACAAGAACAATCAAATTGATGTTTTCAAAACCATTTGGATTCTGTTTTCTTTTTTAATGCTAATGCGCTTTTCATTCAGACTGGTCTTTTTTCCAGCCTGTACTTAGACATCTCCCTTTTTTCTTAGGTTATGTTTATTCTGCCTGACGCAAAAGACCTTTTTTTTCTGGGTTGTGCAGACTCAGAAATCCAAACATCTCTCCACTTCCTTCAGATCAGAACTGTTTCACTGCAGTGTGTGTCCTTGATCGGACATGCACCCCCACACGTGGCAACGCGGCACGACTATGAATGGACCTATCAGAATGCATGTGGCTTTTTGCCCCGTATGCACCGAGCGTCGTTAGTAGTGACCTGCATCGGTAATGCGGTAAAAAAAACAACCTCCCCCCCTCATGGATAGTGTTCCTCTGGAGCTAAATGTCACCAAAAACATAGCTGTGATCGCGTCCATCCTGAGATATTTGTATTCTGCCTAAATCAAATCTCTCTATGGTTTCATACACATGACATTTTCTATTGTTGACACACGGCGAAGGGAACCAGAAACAGGGCGTGCTGTTTCAGGTGACTGTCATGTTCATATTAAAGACTCATGCACGACATTTGTAGTTAAGAATATGAACCATCACATCAGTGTGGCTGGTAGTGTGAACGTAGCCATAGTTACATGCTGAGAGTTTGTCTGGTTACTAGTACAGGCAAGAAGCCTTTTACGCCCACATTCAGAAAAGACCCTTGACAATATTCAAATCTTGCTGTGAGGTCAAGGTGCTAACCAGCATGCTGTCTTCTAGTACTTCCAGTTTTAAAGAAATGTGTTCTTTTCCCAACTCAACATTTAAAAAAAGAAAAAGAATGCAAGGGATGTGCTTGGTGGTCTGACCTGCTTAGTCCTGTCCTGTGACTCCGGAGACAGGTTGTTGAAGGTGTAGTGAGCCTGAGTGATTCCACAGAAGAGCACCGACACCACACCTGCAACACACCGGGAAAACACAAGGGATCAATAAACACCGATTATTAGCAACATCACAATTCAGAGACAGTATTAGCAATGAAGTTATGTTTTTCTGATCATCACAGAAACTGCTTTTGTCTTTTTAGGGACTTTCTAGCTGTGTCTGTTCCTTAAATAGCATTACCTGCTAACTGCCTCAGATCTGTGACTGTGCAAAGGTGTGTTACCTGTGAAGCCACAAGCTTCAGCCAGCAGAAACGTGCTCCAGGACATGAGGAAGAAGAGGGCGGTCTCCAACAGCTGGAAATCCCTCAGCTTGGTGAACTTGGTCACGTGACGACAGCAGTCAAGGAATCAAACATTCAGCCTCCAAAGATCGTATCATCTGCTTCTGAGGTACTGACTGACAGATTATATGTTTTTGTATGTTGTTTTACAAAGATCATTTTATCACTTGATTTATTGAAATACACTTTAGATAAACTCTGCACCGTGGTTGTATAAATAAACCCATTCATCAAACTAACACTGGAATATTACCTACTGAATGATTTAACATTGAGCAGTTGCTATGATGAAGCACATTTATCTTATTAGGTCCATTTATACCCTTTTGGATAATAAAACAACGAAAGGATATGAGAGCGGTGACGAGTCCGGTGGCCACTCCCAGAGCGAAGGAGCCGCTGAAAACTCCAAGGAACATCCCAAGCGACTTGAGCATCGCCGTGCCCTCAAAGGTGTGGCTGTTGTCTCCTTGTGGCTGGTACGCCACGATGGACCTGAAACACGCAACACTCATTTATTGGCAACTATATGTGCACAGTCCAATAGAATGTTTCCTTTATATTTAACATGACTAACATTTACCCTCTTGCTAAAGAAAAGGGCCTTGCAGCAATACAAACTGCTGACATGACAAACATAGGCACAGTAATGAAAAAGTCAGAGTTTAAACGGCAAGAGAGCCAGGCTTTAATGGGATGGTTAAGTATTTATACTTGAGGGCAAGTGATTTCATCATTCATAAGTCAATTTGCAGGGTTGCAAGAAGTGCAAACGTACTGAAATCCTGGTACTGCAAATGCCACTCAAATTTTCCTGAACTCAGCAGGGGGGGTAGACGAGGCAGGAAATACTGGTAACAAAAAACTAAAATCCTTGCTTAGTGGCCAAGTGATTTATTGTTGTTGTTGTTACCATCACTCACAGGAACGCTAACAACAATGCTCCTTTAAGTGTCACCAACAACTTTTATGTTCTCCGGCTTTATGTACGTCATATTCACGAGAACGAACACTGAGACGGGAATTCGAAGCAACAAAGCTTAAGATTGGTTTGGCTGCAAAAAGAAAAAGAACAGAGAAAAAGAAAAAAAATAACAAAAAAACACCAGAAAGTTGCAGTCGTGTCAGCTGATGTGAGAAGTGCCGCTGGCGCCGGCATTTCAGAGAGCAGCAGTCTGCTTTTTTGCATCATGTATGAACTTTTTCTCCCATGAAAACTGCCTTTTAAGAGGCTCTGCAGGGGTGATGCTCAAAGCGGAGACTTTCTGGACTGAAACAGGCACTATTTTGGCTGTAACCAACTTAGTAAAGTTATCATGAACCAACCAAATGATCGGTTGCTTCATGCTCTGAATCTCTACATGTCAACGTTTCTTCGGATTGATGAGTAAGGGTGGAGAAAACCTCCTTCATCATAGAATGAGTTATATGAGTTTATGTTCGAATGAGTGGATGAGATTCGTATTATGAAGTGTGTAACCTGTTCGACCTGGAAAAGATTAAAAAGGGCTTTAAAAGTCTGAACCATAAACATTTAATTCTTAAAAAGAAAAAAAGGACATTTGAAAAGAAAAGCAGAAAGCTTGTCTGCACCAGAGTGTGTAAATATAATTTCAAGGTCGCAGACAGAGAAAGCTATTCCCATCCCAGATAAAAGGCGATATGGAGCTTGTTTATCCCTGAGATTTAAATGTTTTCAGTGTGCAAAAAGAAGTAGAATAATAATAATAATAATAATAATAATAATAATACATCAAAAAAACCATTGACGTGTCACTCAAATCATCAACTCTGCGTTACCTAGTAGGCACGTATCAATACTGATCTATCTCATACTCAAATAGTTTTGTTGGTGAGCATAAACGCTAGTCTGGCAAAATAAGTTTATTTAAAAAGTCACAGTAAGGAAGATAATCAACAACTACCAATGAAAATATGACTGATGTCATTTTGTAATATAATATGATAAAAAGAGAAAAATATATATTTCAAAACAGCAGATTCTGGTGTATGTGACCCAAGTGTGGCTTAAATGACACTTATTAATCCTCTGCAATCACACAAACCCTGGTCGGACAAATCACAAGGCTTTTAGTTTTCTTTAAGCTTTCCTGACATTGTGCCTTCTTCTCGGCACCCGCAGTATCTTCAAAGAAAATAAAAAACATGTAGAAACTGTTTTCTTAGCCGATTCACATCATCAAAAACAGTTTTATTCAAATAAGAATAAAATTAATTTAGAATGGATGCAACATTTTGCATCCCTGGTTGAATAGGCCAGAGTTTTTAACAACAGAGCAGCCTGTGATTTGTCATGTTTGTCCCAAACCACCACAAAGTCACACAAGTCCATGCTCTACTTGAAGCACCCGTTCACCGCCATGGTCAAAGTCGCTCTGCAGGGCGCGACCCCTCCTCTCCCTTTAGGATTTATAATTCTGTGGAAATGACCACAATCCCAAGTGGACAAGCAGGAAAACTGAGCGTCAGCTGAAAGACCACCTCAAACTTTAAGTTATTCTTGTGAAAGTCGCACTTGGTCAGTAAACGATTAAAGGTTAGTCAAAATATGGATGGCACACATGTTTAACTCCCATAACTTTACAACTTTGTGCAGACCGCCAGCAACATAAAGTAGATGCAAGTTGACGTATTGAGGACAGATGACTTACGAAGACAGAACCAAAGCCACGGCGTCGTTGAGCACGCTCTCTCCAAACAGTAAGGCATACAGATCCACGTCGACCTGCAGCTCATTGAAGATGGCCAGGACTGTCACTGGAAATGAGAGGAAACACTCAGGTTCAATGATATTCCTCCAAAATGGGGGAAGAAAAAACCCCACACAAACCAAACAAAGAGATGCGTTACAATTTTATACATTACACTAATGCTATAGATTGCATGTTAATGTTAAGTAAAAGAGCAATATTTGGCCATTAAGAGAAGATTTCAGACATTTAGTGAGTAAATATGCACTTTCTAAGTGTAAAATCACAGAACTTTATTTTTTGTTAAAAGGGTTTAGAGCACATATACTTAATTATTTTGACACTTTCAAGGAGAAAATTCTGTCTGTAAAATTGTCACACAAACTCCAAATAGATAATTTTTACACAGCTATAACAATAAAGCAAAGAAAAAATATTCTTTGTTAATGATAACTCATTTCACTTGTACTCCCTCTGTAGTTGAATCACTGGGACTTACTGCCATAATATTATATTGTATTTTCCTGACAGCAGTAAATCGTTCACATAAAATGTTTATGTCTCCAGGAGGGCTGTAACCTCAATACATGGGCCGCTTGCTTTAACCACTGTGCCACCCAGCGGCGCCAAAACAGGATACATTTCTACTGAAATCCCTGACCTGTCAATGGTCCACCAGTAATTAAATTCATTGTGCACTGGTGGAGCAGTCTGGAGCCCAAATGGCTGAAAGACTCATAAAAACCAGCATAGACAGGAGCTGATCTGCTGCATCAGGCAACTGGACAACAGATATTCAACAACCTGTACGCCCATGAAGCTGATCAGATCTGAAATGAGTGGGTAAAATGATAATTTTGATACAAGTAGGATGGTGTGCATCTAGGATTTTTTCATGCATTCGTTTGTAGATCATAGAATAAGTACCTGTGATCATTTGATCCCTTTCACTTTCTCTGCATTTACTTCTCCTTCTTAGTTCCCACTTTGTATTGTGTGTAGTGCACAATCACACCACAGCAACACTTCATGTACCGCTTTCCTCTTCAGACAACAGGTGGGGGCACTTTTCAAGTCCAGGGAAACATTGTTTGCGTGTGTGATCTGTTACCTCGAATGTTTCTAACAAGTTCTGAACCATTCAAGAGATGAATCATCTCTAATTATTAAACACCAATAGTGCGGTGAGAATAAGCAAACAAACCTGGGTCGGTGGCGGAGACAATGGCTCCGAAGAACAAACAATCAGTGAAGAAGAAGTCTTCATGTAGCTGTCCCACGTGCTTCATCAGCGTCACACAGCCATACATCAGCAGGCTGTTGGAGGATCAGGGTGTTTCTTTTTAGGTCAAACACAAACCACGCTTTAAAAGTGTTACAAACTGCAAATGCAGCAAATGACATACAGAAGTCTCTTAGTTGTGTGTTTTGTTGGTGAATAAATGTTCTTACCCGATAACAAAGCAGGAAACAACTGTCCCCATAAAGGCATAAGCCAAGATGGAGCCCATGTTACGGAAGAAATGCCTCTGAAAGACAAATAAAGTCACCAGATGAACAATCATCGACATAACAATTAGCAGAGGTTTAACAACAACAAAAAAAAAAAATCTGATTTGGAAAAAAAAAAGACGTAAAAAAATAAATAACTTGGGTTTTTGCTATTATTCAACGGGAGAGAGCCTGAATTAATACTGTACCCGTTTCAAGCTGTAGCCAGCATGAAAGATGATGGGCGGCAGCAGGATATTGAAGAACACTTCAGGGTCAAAGGTAACCTGTGCCAAAAACAAACAGAAACATCAAGGTATTTGGGAATGAGGCAGCAAAGACGGAGTTCTTTTCATGTTTCAGTGCGGTTGCACTTTCGGAAAGGTTAGACTAATTGTTTAATCAATGATGACACATCTGGGACATCCTGACGTAGCTTCCGAGACCATCAACAAAAAAGGTGCTACAGGAGTAAACCACAAGATGGAAAAACGGGGACGGTTTCTTAACGTAGACAAATTTATCACTAAAGTCTAACAATAGTTTAACGTGGATTTAGAAGTACTGCCACACTAAACTCTGTTTGTGGTTTCAAGTTGTATTTGACTTATTTCACATTTGGTCACAGAGGAACGGTGCTCAACATGTTTGTGTATTTCTGCGGTTGTGGCAGGAATTCCCTCAAAAATACAACGTACAGTATAACAGATTCTTTACAACGTCATTAAGAAAGTAGTTTTAATTGATATTCAAAGCAGCAATGTGAAACTAAAGTGAACTTCACAATTCTGTTACCAACTAACTTCTCGTAATGAGAAATGTGAGTCAGCGACGGAGAGGCCCGTACCTTGCGCAGCATCTCGTTATCCTGCACGTTGTTCACCTCCTTGGCACTGATCTCCCCTTTCAGCGTGTACTCGTAGTATTTGCCGCTGATATTGAACAGTAGAGTGGGGGGGCTGGAGTTGACAAAACAACTCATTCCAACGTTGCTGACGTCCCGAGGAACATGAATGCCGTACCGCAAGATCACACCAACAATTAAGCCTGTGAACAGAGGTAAAAGACAAAGAGTGACTGACTCATTCAACAGGTTTACTGCTGAAACACAGACGCTATAAATCTAAGTTGAGGATAGAAAAGCACAGCTTTTTGGATTCAATGCATTTTTTTTTCCTGCTCCTGGACCGTCTTAAATGTTCTGATTGTAAGCCGTCTACAACAATATTGGACACATTACAGAAGCAACATATGGAAAACAAAGTACACCTTTATTGCTTCCTTGGGATTTAGGAGGGCAAGCCGCAGGTAGGCACTACTAATCAAATACACTTGATTAACTGATCATCAGCAATAATGGACAGATCTATAAAAGCATACGTTTAGCCAGCTCGTTGGTCTGGAACATTGTGTCCCAACACAATGCCTTGGAGGAAAAACATCAGCAACGATCTTGGAGAAGCAACCGCTGCTGTCCATCAATTGGAGTTAAACGTGCATTTCCATGCAACATGGAGTACATCATCCTACAGTTTTAAACAATTACACACAAGCAGAAAACAGTCAAGAGTGTGGTCAAGCCTTCTAGGAGTAAGCGTGGCAGCGAGCTCAACCGAGCATGCAATTTTCAAAAACAAATAAGAAAATAAGAAAGTGGCAGCAAGTTCAACCGAGCATGCAATTTTCAAAAACAAATAAGAAAATAAAAAATGTAAAAAAAATCTAGAGCTACAGTACATCATCTATCAAATTTAAGTTTGTGACGGCACTATAAAAAAATAAGTAACTGCTGGTTTAAAAAGGGATACCAGAAGCTTGAAGAGCATTTTACCATGGCTTAGTTTTGGAAGACTGTGTTTGAACAAACCAACTGACTTCAGGAAAAAATGTCTTTGGACAAAAGATACAAAGGTGGAAATATGTGGCTTTATCCAAGTTGTTAGTTTTACAGTCTGTTCAAATACAGTCTTCCAAAACCAAACAGATCATATCAGTACAAACACATCAATCCAGTGTTAAGCATGATGGTGGATGAGTAATAATGGTTTGGGTTTGTTTTCCCACCACACTGAGTCAACCAGGAAAACCTCTGTGTACCAGACTATTCTGCAGTGAGATGTGAGGCCATGTGTTCGACAACCAAGCTAGACTGAAATAAGTTCATGCACATCAGAAAAATCCACAACCAAGTGGCTGAAAAAGAAAAGAATCAAAGTGCTGCAATGACCCAGTCAAGACCCAGACTTGTGCCGACCTTTTTGACAAGCGGATGGGTTTAATTTTCCATCTTTTCCCCCCAGTTTTAGATCAGGGGTGCTGGAGCTGGGGAACATCTAAAACATACCAGAAATGAGAGGCGATGATCACAGTTGAGGAGAGTGTTATTCACCATTTAGACAAAAAAAAGGACATAAGTGGTTTAAAAAAGAAGTGAAAGAAATGGGAAAACCCAAACTGTTGAGGTGGCTTTGGAAATCACCGATTCACCACCAATATATACCTTCCACTGTCCTTCACAGGTGGTTTCACACCTTTAATTCATACATTGATCCATGTGACCAAAACATCCCATTTGCTGGCAGGGTAAACAACATACAATGGAAAAAAAGGACCCACAAAAGGACTCATAAAAGGGTCCTTTTTTAGGTCAGTCATTTACATGTGACTTGAATGACACACAAGAATGACTTCTCCAGCATGAGATTGCAAAACTCTGAAATTCCCAGCTATCATTTAGATCTGAAAACGCCTCACAGATGAGAGGACGGATGTCTTCAGGAACCAAGACATGAAGTCCAGTTGATTTCTAAACAAGCTTGTTTGGATGATGAGTTCAAGTCAGTTCAGTTTAAATCAACTTTATTGATACGATGCCAAATCACGACAAATGATATCTCAAGAACACAATCCATGTAATTTCACATGAATTCAATTATTCAAAGGCCGATTTAAAAATAACTGCCTTACTAAGGAAATCAACAAATCATACAAAGGTTTTTTCTTTGATACAACTCCCCATCCTGAGCAAGCACAAGGTGACTGTGGAAATAATCAATCCACCTTTAACAAAACAAAACCTTTGGCGGAAGCAGAGTTAGTGGACTAAACAATTTCTTTGTTAACTTTCACACGTGCTAATCATGAGACTTCTTGGCTAATATAGTTGTAAAGCGTATCAATGTTTATCTAATCTGTAACTCATTATAATGACTGACTAACAACATTACAGCAATCCTCATTTTTCTTAATAGGTGCATAAAATTCACTGACTCCTTATGACTGAATGCTGAAATATTTTATTTGCAATAAACACCATAAAAAAGCCCACAAATTAAACAAAAATGTATGAATAATTCATGTATTCTTTAAGCTTTAATATAAAACACTACATTGAGTGTGTGTTCCGAAAGGGGTCATTTGATGTCTCGGTGAAAGGGAGAAAAAGTAAAGCTTGCAATGTAAAACCAGATCAACCATGTCCAATTTCAATCACATTCTCTTTTATTATCCCTTTAGGTGGAGCACAAAAAAAGTGAAATATTGTACTGTACTGTGTGCTACAGCTGTCCTCTTCTGGGGCCAAAATAAGGCGCTTATATATATTCTTAAGTGCTTTAACTGCAAATGTATCGGTCTAATGTGCTATCTGAAATAGATAGAAAAATGGAGATGGACCCCGTATCCCTGGTATTGGGCTTCCCAAGACAACACTTAACATCAAAACATAATCGGAGGCTGTATTGCATTCTTACTTATGCAGTGAGGAAAAATATTTTATTGCAGGGGATCAATGAAAAATTACCAACTGTTAAAGGCTGGCAAAGAGTGGTGTTTGATCTAGTGCCATTAGAGTATCTTACATGTATATTACATTCAACAGACCAATTCTATAAAGTTTGGGAACCTTACTTGAAGTAGAGCCTGATGTCTCTAATATCATGTTGCAGGGATTTTCTTGACTGGTCATAACGTACATTTTTACTGTAACCCAGGGTATTATTTATATGGATCTGAGCTGGTGTTTTTTTTTTCTGTTGGGTTTTTTTTGCCTGTTTTGCTTGTTATTTCTGTGGATCATATTATGTATCCATTCTTTTCTTAAAAAAAAAAAAGAGTGCTTTAAAGTTTAACATCCGCTTGAAATCTGCCTAGTACCACCTAAAAAACATAGCTAGAGTTAAGGGGATTCTGTCTAAACAAGACATGGAAAAACCTATTCATGCATTCATTTTCAGTAGGTTGGATTATTGCAATAGCATCTTTACAGGCCTTAATAAGAAATCTATCAGGCAGCTGCAGCTGATCCAGAACGCTGCCGCCAGAGTCCTTACAAACACCAGGAAACTGGACCACATTACACCGGTCATGAAATCACTACACTGGCTTCCAGTGAGTCAAAGGATAGAGTTTAAAATCTTACTGCTGGTCTACAAAGACCTGAATGGTCTTGGACCAAAATACATGCTGGATCTGTTAGTTCCTATGAAGCTCCCAGACCCCTGAGGTTCATCTGGATCTGGTTTGTTGTGGTTCCAGAACCAGAACCAAGCAAGGTGAGGCAGTTCAGTTATTCTGCTCCTCACCGGTGGAACAAACTTCCTGTAGACCTGAGGTCTGCTCCAACTGTCAACTCCTTTAAATCAGGCCTAAAAACATTACTGTTTACTGAAGTTACTCTTAAATTAAATACTTACCTGCTGTACTCTACTGCCCTTAGTTTTTAACAACTTGTGCTTTTTATTATTTTACCTCTTTTCTTATCATTTTATTTCATTTATTTGTTATTTAAGCGTACTCTTAAATTAGCAACTTGTGCTTTTTATTATTTTACCTTCTTCTCTCATAATTTTATTTCATTTTATTTGTTATTTACTGTTTAATTGTGTCTTGCCGCTTTTAATGTCGATGTAAAGCACTTTGAATTACCTTGTATTGAATTGTGCTATATAAATAAACTTGCCTTGAACTGCTCACTGTCTGAATGTTTATTTTTAACGAGTTAATGAGTCGTTATGATGGTTATAAACATGAAGACTAGTGGTTGACATGAGGTCATTCATTTCAAATCTAATCATCAGACAAGGAGACTAAAGACTGATTTATGGTTCCGCGTTACACCAACGCAGAGCCTGCGCCGTAGGGTACGCGGTGACGCATCCCCATACGCCGTAGGCTACGCCGTACACTACGGCGTTGGCTCTGCGTCAATTTAACACAGAACCAAAAATCAGCCTTAATGGCTGTGATGACGTCTCGCAGTCACGCTGCTGCATCTCACCGTAAATCATCGCCAGCCCGGTTTCGTGCAGGAATCTGAAGCGCCGATGTTTGAACAGCCAGATGGTTAGGATGGTGAGGGTGAGGAGCATGATGAAGATCAGCAGGTCTGCGCTGTCCTGCCGGTGGCTCTCCTCAGCCTGCTTCTCTGTATTCGTGTTCTCCATGGCACTGTCGTCCTGCAGAGGAGATGCTGCTCGGCACACACTGATGAACACACACAGGCTCACCAGCAGCACCAGCCACAGCGGCTTGGCGGCCCTCCAGGCCCCCTGGACACTCACTCTTAACACCATGCTGCCTCTTTCATGAGCAAAGTCAACAATGTGACGAAGGATAAAAAGACAAATACTGAGCAAATGTGGGTTTTTTTCTACGGACTGAGGGGAGTTGACATCAGAAAGACGACAGCAACAGACCAAACCGACTCTGGCCCGGAAGTGAAAAGTATCTTTCCCGAATGTGTATAGCTGTTTCACATTAAAAGCACGGTGTCAGAGGGGTTCATATTAAAATTACATCTGATTGACATATCTTAGTCCCAAATATTGTATACCAATTACAACCGCTATATATTAAATCTAAAAATATTTAAACTTCTTTAATCGATTTGGGGTTTTTTGTCAATTATATGCAACCGCAGTCTTTTATTTTGAACTTCCTGATGTTCGTTATTTTAAACAAGAAGTGAAAGTAGCAGTTCTTAAAACATAATAATATATTAACTATTTTGGCACACAAGATTGTTTATCATTTCCAATTTTGATAAATAATTTTAAAGTCAAAATATAAACTTAAATGTAATATTCTAATTCATTCTCATTTTTGTTTCAATAAAATTATTCTGTGACTGTAAAAGCAGCTTATTGTATCAATAACTTGATTAATTTCCTCGGAATTTTATGTAAATTCAATCATTCAATTTTCGTGTCACTGTTTTTTATTTATGTAGTCTTCAAACACTAGTTACAAAATACACGATGTAATGTTCACTGAAATTGTGATTTTACAGTGACTGGATATGATATAAGCTACTTTTATACATTTGTACTTTAACTCAGAGCGTGGAACAGTTATACGTGTTTTTCCTTCTCTCTTTTTTCAATCTGGTATAAGTATAGGTGGTGCTTTGGTTGTACACACGCACATTGAGTTCAGGTGCTTGTCACAGGAAATAATTCATGAAACAGTCCGAGGTGTCCGTGAACGCAGCATGAGTAGACGTACACACACTTCTCTTGTTGCCGCCAGCCTTTGTGATCTAATAATGTCCTGCTAGCTCTTCGCGTCTACATCCTTTTGGATCAAATGCATTATTGATTTTCTGCATTTTTTTCATAAAGGAACATTACTTCAGTTGTACCGTGGAAATCCAAAAGCCTAAGATGACGACTAAAATCAAAGGTATGCATTGCTCCAGAGATTAGCATGTTATGCTAACGGTAGCAGTCTGTTTGTAACGTTAAAAATACTTTTACACACTAGTGATGTTATAAAAACAGGGTATGCTGTGCGTTTTTTTAAGTTAATTTTTATTATATCATTTGCATGGTCTTTTGATAACTATTGTGTGGATTGTCACATAATTCACTGCAATGCTAACGCTACTACGCCATTAAAGTATATTAATTTGCTGTTTAAGTAACTTTGTTGTCAGTTACTGAGGAGCGTTATTGTTGATTACCTGTGAATTTTTGTCTTTGATTTTGTATTTAAAATAAGTGTCCTTCAAGCACAGTTTAGGTTAAAAATCCAGTAGGATGGAAAATTGTGTTCTACTTATCATTGTTCGGGAGAATCTGATGAGCACAAACGCTTAAATAAAACAGGTATTTACAGATAAACAATGGGAATATCCTGGAATGGTTACAACTATTTCAAATTTGTGCTGGACAAATTAATGGAAATGGACTAGATGACGAGATGAGCTCGTCTCATCAGGCTAAATCAAACTATAACCTATATCTTTGTATTATAACAGAAAACTGGTGAGGAGAAGGAAATCAGAATCAGAAATAAGTTTAATGCCAAGTTTCTTAAACACACACAAGGAAATGGGGCCATACTGTGTATCAGTATTATAAGATGCAGTATATTAACATTTATTTTCAATACTGGGCGGCTTTGATATGCAAATTGAATAATTTTGTAATATTCATTCTTAAAGTTGTTTTAGCACTTTTCTTTTTAATAGAGCTTTTTGCTCTGCTTTTCTCTCAGTCAATATATATATTTATATCGGGTGGGACGATACGGGTAACTCATGATTCAATACTGTGGCGATGTGGCCCACGATAACGATAATATCACGATACACGATATCTACGATATTAGATATGTTGTAAGACATTTCATCAACATATATCACGATATATGTGACTGTAAAAGAAAAAATACCCATGAAAAGGAAAACGTCTGTAGTTATGCATTTATTCAATGCCAAAACTTCATACAATGTACAAAGAAAGTGCATTTGTATAGAGCCTCACTGCCTCCTAGTATTGTAAATGTAAACACTGTACAGTTGGACAAATTGAAGTGCATGAACAATAGTGCGGTGACAAACGCGTAAATCCATTATGTCTGTTGTAATAAAATATCGATATTTGCCACCAATTTATTGATTATTTATTGCGACAGAGAGCGCAACAATATATTGCAATATCGATTTTTTTTCCCCCACCACTAATAGTTCAGCTGAGCTTTATTTGTTCACGCTAACTGCTTAACCGCGCTCCCTTTCTGCATCTGCACCCATACCTATTTGTCATTGACCCATCTTCTTTAAAATAGAAACAAAAACCTCAAGTATTAAGCAACATGAGGAAACTAAAATTAAATCAGGGATAGAATTTCACTGAAAAAGTCAGAAATTCTGTCCCAATGAAGTACGAATTTCAGACTTTCTAGAGTCAGAATTATTAAGTAAAAATGCACAGCACTAAAATATACCATTTAACACATTTTATATAAAATACCCATGAATATCATATATGGGTATTCAGTCTGTTAATATATGACTTTTTGTCCCCATATAAATGCAAATAGTTTGGCTTCAATATTCCAGGTGCAGTGTTGGTGATTCTCGAAATGATCTGTGCATGTGATGGAGGAATCCAGCTTCATTAATATTAAAGGAGCTTGAGGCCGGATTGTGGCAAGATTTATGAAAAAAATCTGTATACATTTTAAGTTTTCTAGTAATAATGTCAGATGAAGCGTTCCAAACCCAAAAGAATGAGCCCTCTAGTGTATCTCTCCTTTGCCTTGAACAGGCTGTGTGCTGCAAAATGTGCTGCAATTCGGTCCCGAATTTCCCGCGCTGGGCTTCGGATGTGACGTCACATGACGCTGCATGTGCGTTCTCTCCGTTCTCCCGTGCCGGCTTCACTGTTGGCTGCAGTACCCCCAACGGCCGTCGTGGTGAAGGGTGGCGCTAGAGAGTCTCATTTCTTAAAAGGAGCCTCAAGCTCCTTTAAGTCTGATAGTTTGTTTTTTTTATTAACCAGTTTTTTTTTGCCAAGTACACATTATCCTGCAGAACCTGCAGTTGTACAAATTTTGACTTTATTGCCATTACTTTCGACATTTTCCCGTGAATTCCCATTTATTCCAGTTAATTACCCACGGAAGGTTTCATATTTTGGCAATTCCAGGATTTTTGCATCCCTAGGCAGATACCACAGTGTTAAATCTTCACTTAGATTCAACCATTTTAACATATGTCACTAGTATATCCTATTAAGTATATATATTTTTTTGTTTGTTTTATTTTATTATTATAATCTTTCCGACATTTGTGAGGACTCCTAAGAGGGTGTATGCTGTTGTTTTTGTAAATGACCAACAAACAACACATGTACTTCATTGGTGTTTATTGTGATGTGTTTTGATTCCAGTGGGAAAGGTTGGTTCGAAGAACAAGGAGGATGCTCCATATGAGCTGGAGAGCCAGTTTGTCCTAAGGCTTCCTACGGTGAGATTGTTGTACATGCAAAAATTAATTGTCTTAGTTCAGTTCAACGTCACTGTAAGTCAATAATAATAAATACAATTCACAATTATTATTATTATTTTTTTTTAAACAGGAGTATGCCTCAACAGTAAGACGGATAGCACAGTCCAGCAGTATGAACATGAAAGACAGACTCACGATCGAATTGCACCGTAAGTTGTTCCAGTAGTCATGGCTCTGGTCTGGTTTTCTTTAATGTCCTTCTTCTCCCATGTAAATATACTTGGTTATTAATTCAAATTCTTGCTAAGAATTTATTACATTCTGCACTTCTAAAAAATGCAGTGATTTTTTTTATTTTTTTATGTTAACTTGAACTTTTTTTTTCTTTGCAGACAATATCAACCTAAGATCATTTTTCTAACCATCTTCAGACTTGCACAGACTTGTATTTTCCAAATACAATTTTTTATTTTTCTTAGGTCAGATATTGTATTGCTCTCTTATTCATTGGCAGACAAATATGCAGTTAATAGAACCAATATCAATATTTAGACTGAGGTGAACCGGATAACAAATACGATGAACATGAACATGAAAATCTGTGGGCAGCATTATAAAGTGAAGCAAATCATATTTGCTAGAATAAATAATCTTCTTTTCAGTGTTTAGTCATGAACTTTGACATTTACTCCTCTAAGAGAAGCCTTTAGATTCAGAGATGCAGCTCTTGGGTTTTTTGCAGTTTCTCTGAACACTGCACTGTGTCTGACTTTGCAGTGTGCTTTGCTTTAAACATTCACTTCTGGACAAGTTGGCAGCTGTTTCAATGTTTTACACTTGTCAAAAAAAAAAGATCACTGTGAACTGAAAACGTTCCAGCGTCCTTAATTTATGAATTTAGATCGGGCTGAGGATCGAACTAAGATCCAAGCTAATTTCTTTTCTTTTCTAATTTTTAATTTCTTGCCGTTGCTCAATTAATCAAGTGGATTTGATTACCTTTTTGTGTGCATTGTACATGACAAAGTGTGAATTATTTAGCCTCATTTTAAGATCTGGGAAGGACCTACCGTAATTATGATTTTTCTTTTTGTTGTCGTAGCTGATGGCCGTCACGGGATCGTCAGAGTAGACCGTGTTCCTTTGGCCTGTAAACTGGTGGATCTGCCTTGTATGATTGAATCTCTCAAAACGGTTGATAAGAAGACATTTTACAAGACCGCTGATGTCTGCCAGGTAAACCGGTGGAGGGATTGAAATTAAAATTTGGATTTAATATTGCATGGGAAAATTATGAATAAATGTCATTTTAACATGCAGAACAGCATTCCCATTCCTCAGTAAGTTATTTCAGGGGTGCATTTACATTTTCCCCTGTTACTGTGTGGAATAGATGCTGGTATGCACACTAGATGGAGACCTTTACCCTCCTTTAGAGGAGCCGACTGGTACTGATCCAAAGAGCAAAAAGAAAGACAAAGACAAGGATAAGAAATTTGTTTGGAATCATGGCAGTAAGTAGATAAACATCTCCACAAAAATACCTTTTGGTGTGTTTCTGCGAAAACATTCACACATCAGCATTTGAGAAGGCAGAGTTTTCCTTCTCTAATCCTCTTGTTTTGGTCTGCAGTTACCTGCCCACTGAAGAACACACGGAAGAGAAGATTTCGGAAGACTGCAAAAAAGAAGGTTACGACATTTTCAGTTTCTCTCAAGCACTTCCCCTCCCATTTCCCATCCATCTCTTTAGCATCTTGTTTGATGATCCATCTCGTTCCAAGGCTTTCCTCCAACAAGACATTTACATTTTATAAAACAGGCACTGTGGTGAAAGTGAAAACCATGATTTACATATAAATAAAGCCTTTCCATCTTCGTTCCCCCTGAAGGCATGCAAAAAGCAATTTCATTATTGCTTTGATCAAAGTGAAAGTGAGTGAGCTTGAGCACTACACTTCTACTTTGTCTTCTGGATAGATCTTGAAGGTGCAAAGCTGAGCTGTATTGATTCGGCCCCTTCTGTTCTTAATCGCTAATGTGCTTCCTGGCATGCTGCCAGCTGGTACCCATGTGTGCATGTGTTATCTGTGTGGTAGAAAAGTAACCCAATCTCTCTTTCTCTCGTTCTCTCTCTTCCTTCTGCAGTACATTGAATCTCCTGATGTGGAGAAGGAAGTGAAGAGATTGCTGAGCACAGACGCTGATGCAGTCAGTGTCCGTATCCTTGTAGACGTGTACAATAATAATGAATTCACTTAGTAAAATCCCTAATCCAGTAGGATTGTTTATAACTGTGCAAAACAATTCGTCTTTCATTTATCCAGAAGAATAACACAAATTCAGAAAAATATTTAACAATGACTGTTCTTTTATCTTAAAGTAAAGGAGATATTAAGAATAACACATTTCTTCGGTGCCCGAGAACATGTATTTGAGTGTCTCAAATGGTTACTAATTAAAACAAAATTGACAACACAGTCCCTTTGTCGGGGGCCACCATGACAGAAAGATGTGTTACTCACAGTGAGGCATTCCCATTTACAGGGTATTGAGACTCGCACACGAGCAATGCCCCAACCTTCAACAGCATCTGAAGCTGGGGGTTCACATTTTATCATACCAATAAAAGAAAGTACAAGTCAAATTCTTCCTCCTAGGTACACAAGAAAAGCTGGGTGTTGATTTGACGCAGCTTTGGCACTGTCTTTCTGTATTAATAGATGGCATTTTTGCTATGACAGTCACAGTTATCAGTGCTTTGCATAGGTGTATCGTTACCTGTCGCTTTTGGGTGCATTCTGTTCGGCAGAAATGCGATGTAAGGGAATGGCATGAGCTTATGAGAGAACTCTGCACAGATGGTTGGCCTCTGATATTGGGAAAGACTAGCTGCTATTTATCATGTAATATAGACAGGTAGGAATCCTCACAAATTAGGTCCATACCAGTTACCTTCTGTCTCTGCCATGTGCCAGACCAAAATCTCGTGCTGGTTCACCTTCATGTACCACTCGATTAGTCAGCACCCTGGGTGTAAGGTCACATTTTGATTGGCTGACACTCACAGTGAAGCCTGACCTTTTTTTTTTTTTTAAAACCTCTGACACAAACACTGTTTCCAAAGTGACACAACACGCCAACAAAATGAATTTGGGCAATGCTTGACACCAACCCCATTCAAAGTCCGAATATTCATTTAAATCTCTGTTGATGCCTTCAATGTGTATAAGGACCTAGTAACATCGGTAATTTCCCCATCTTAAACTTCAGTTATGCTGCATTCACTGTACCTCAGAAGAAAACCATATTTGCAATAGCCGTTGTCCTTTGGCATAAACAACAACTTTGTCTGAAACTTAATATCACAACTATAAAATATAATGTCTTTTTTGGCAATTTATGCAACATTTAATACCATGTGACTGGCCATTACATTGCTTCAACGTTCTTATTGGTGATACGATGTAGAGATGCACCAATTGCAGTTTTCTTGGCTGCAAGACAAGAAAAAAGGCGGAATAAGATATTTTGTCCAAGACCCGCCATCATATATTTCAGTGTAGTCTTTTAAATCAACCTGGTTCCTACTTGATGTTAAAATTAGGTTTATTTCAGACACAGTTGGGTGTCTTTACTCCCACCTGGGTTACCTGACTTGGCTGTCTCAAGCACGTGGAAGAGAGATGGAGTGCACAAAGAAGCCATTAGTGCTTTTATGAAACTCTGAACTTGCCTGACAGAATAAGAGCGCAGCAGGGCTGCTTTGTGCCGCTGCCTGCTGTGTGTTAATTGAGACAGATTGTTCATTGTCATTGCTTAGTTGGTTGTGGTAAAAACATGCTCTATATATAGTTTGTGTTTGCATACAAAAGCAAACATGCAGACAGCTTGCTAATGGATATGGACTTTTCTCATTCCGGTCTGATTCAGATAAGAAATTATGATAAGATATCGAGTCTTTTAATGTAAGACCTCCTAAAGAAGGTGTTGGCCATAACTCATGATGTTCAGGATGGGAGGTTATAGCAGAGGATGAGTCTAAGGAAGCAGATCAACACAGCTCTCTGGCCAACTTGGACTCTTCACCTGGAACTTCAGGGCACAAGATGGGTCATGGGTCTTCTGGTAAATATTACTTGCTAAGTTATATAATGGAAGATAAGTTATGGGGGGATTTTTTTTTTTTTTTTTTAATGATTTTGTAAAACAGCCATTCCTAATTTCCATCCTGTAAATGATTTCCAGAGTATGACCTGTATCTGTGCTGATTTGGATATTTTACTTAAGTATTCTTCAGCGTCATCATCACAAACCATGTAATGGAGATTGTTTATTTTAGACTTTTTCAAGCACGTCCTTTAGTATTGTCTTTCTAATTTATCATAGATAATTTGGTATTGGATGATGTAAGCACAAGTGGAGGTTAGAGGTTGAAGTCTGAGTTTAAGACTTGGTAATAAACGAGAAGTTAACCCTCCCAGAATAATATATTTCAATGTGTAGTGTTTTGTTTGCTGTAGTGTTGCCCCTTTGAGCTAATACAGACCCAACCAAGTGCTCTAAAGTCTTGCTGTTTACATCTTTCTCTCCTTGTTAATGACACTAATGCGTTCTGCGCGACCAGTTCAGCGTGACGAACTGAGGGAGATCTTCAACGACATCAGCAGCTCCAGTGAGGATGAGGAGGACGAGGGGGACCGGCATGAAGATGAAGATCTGAACATTATGGACACGGAAGATGATCTGGTGCAACAGCTGCAAGACAAACTCAATGAGTCGGATTCTGCTCAGAATGAAAGTGATAGAAACAACCAAATAGGTGAGGGAAAATCAAGGTTTAAGAGTTAAATTTACATTTAAGAGCATATTTAAAATCTACATTAAAGATATTTTGATCAACTATTGGTATTTACAATGAACAAACAGTAGTGATCCCAGGACTACGCCTTGGGGAACACCCTCAGTCACCCCAGTTGGCCAGAGCCAAAACTTTCCACCTACACACAGTGCAATGAGATCTTGCTTAATAAACTAGCAATAACCTGACTACCCAGTTGGGTGACGCAGGTGGGAGGTTCAACGTTTTATTTTTATTTTTTATTTAACCTTTATTTAACCAGGTATTAGCCCATTGAGATCAAGGATCTCTTTCACAAGGGTGACCTGGCCAAGAAGGCAGCAGCGCACGTCAAAACAAATAAAATCACAAGGTTAAAAGACAGAATACAAAACAATAACAGAGGAACAAAGTAGCAATAAAATGATAAAACCACGTCTTATAAAGTGCAGATGCATAGGAGGTCACAGCCAGTTAACAGTAGGTAATCACATCAATCATATAAAGTGCAGATGTTGAGGAAGACATAACTACCATCAGGTACAGAGACACTGTCCAATGCTTTCATGCTCTAGGTCCTTCAAGATAGAACCAAAGTCATTGAAGGATATCACGTTAGTCTACATCTCCCATGCTGTTCTTGAAGCTCACACCTCAGGGTGAATATTAAATGTCCTAGCAAGCTTTTTCAGTCACAGCAACTCAACCAATTGAGGAAACTCATACATGTAATTACATCTCTGTCAAATTCTTGTCAAAGCAGAGGTTAAAAAAAGAAAAGTAGGCTTAGTGTCTAAACTTTTAATCAGAGCTGAGTTTTCCAGGGCAGACATCGTGCAAAGTCCAAAAGAGAGTCCCTCTTTCACATAAATGCATCTGCTGGTCCCTTGCCCACAGAAGTGATGGTTATCAGCACCTTCCTTCAGCTTACTAGTGTGACAGGTGTTGTAGCTCAACGTGTAGCTCATACATCTGTCTTGTCTGACAGCGCAGAGCCTCCTTATCTGCATATTTGGAGCTGTCAGTCAGCAACACTTCTGGTCACCTATCATTAAGCATCCCAGCTGAGTCTTGCCAGCTATGTCACAAGCAATCTTGTTTCTGGGAGCACTGCAATGTTGTAAAAAGCTATTCTGAAGGGGATCCTTGTTTAATGTCAGCAGAGGCTCTTAATAGATGCATCAGAAGAGTTAATGCTTGTGGATTGAAGCAATGACAATTAGTTTGGTGGATTGTGGGATGCTACAGGTTAGGGAAAGTGATAGCTTGAAAACATCTAATGAGAACTTTGTGATAGCTGAGGGAAACTGATGTATCTTTTACGTACACCACTACTTCTTACCAGTACATCTTGTCTTATATAGATTATTAATTGTTCCCATTAGTTCCAATTCATCAAACTCCAATGAAGGAATTGTTATGATAACGCAAGATAAGGTGTATCTCTCGTGTGCAAGTGCAGTTTCCCTTTCAAACAATGCACTTTATCTTCATCTGACTTTAACCTTTTCTGTCAGGTCTCACAAGAAAGCATGAATATAAACGATTATGATGTATCAGGTTTTTTTTATACATTTATACAAGTCATAAAACATGAACTGTCTTCTGTTTTTTGCAGTTATGGAGTATCAGGTGCAGATAAACAGTGTTAAGTCCAAGATTCAGGAAACCCGTGCACGGAGGAAGCAGCAGGAAGAGCTCATCATGAAAGTGGAAAACCAGGCCCTCAAAGTAAGAAACAAATGCACATTCATTCATTCATTCATTCATTCATTCATTCATTCATTCATTCATTCATTCTTCTATTTATTCATTCTTCTATTCATACACTCTCAGTAACTAGGTTTGTATGTGTATAAATATTACTTTTTGCTGAGATATTTATGCAGCATAAATTTCTTTTTTACCATGCTTTATATGAAATCTGAAAGATTTTATTACGCACATTGTTGGAGACTTATTTTTTGTATTATATTATTTCAAATATTACATCTCCCCCACCAGCTTATCACTGTATCAGAAACTATCATGCGTGAAGAACTGCGTGCAAATTCATTGTCCTGCCCAGCGCTCCTTGGTTAAGGCTTTGCAATGACTTGAACATGAGCAGACATGGTCCTGTTTTATGTTGTCATTGAAAGCTCTCATTTCTGGGTGGGTTTGGAGCGTCAAAGCCTCATCTCTAGTCGTTATTATCACAGTCACATGGAAAAGGTCAGCTGTCTCTGACTGGCATTCCAAGTGGCCTTTCTGTCAGAGAAAAGATAGTGACACGATGAGCCCAGGCACATAAACATTTAAAGGCATCACAATTTAATGAGACCCAGCGTGTTGACTTGTACCGATCTTGTTTGTCTGTGTCCTGTTGCAGAACCGCTTCCAAGCCTTGTTGGATGAGATCATTCAGCAGGAAGAGCGGGAGATGGTGCAGGTAAATACCCTTTTTTTTTTTTTCTTAGAATCCATTCTCGTTGTGAGCTTGCATGGATGTCACTATCATGTTTGCATATGGCCCTGGGCCTAGTATCCTCTGTAAGCCCAACAGATTTAATGCCATTTATATGAAAGTTCAAATCCACTCAAGTGAAATTGAATGTGTAATAAGTTACCAGCAGACTGCTTTTTGCTGCGGAGGCGTGATGGCCACCCACTTTCTTGGATCACTGTTTGTATTGACAAATGAAGGAAGCAAATTAACATGAAAACCCATGTTAATCATCACCCACTTACTTTACAATTACGCTCAAAGGCTGCAGGTCGTCAGTCACACCCTTTATTTTGTGCCCCAACAGCTGGCCTCCCTGGAAGAGCAGCTTGACTCGCTGATCGAGAAGTGACCAGCAGGGGGCAGTCACGTGTCGTCTTCAGCTGCGAGGAGAATGAGGATGAAGAGGAGAATTACCTTCATCCAAGGAAGGAGGGCAGACTTTATTTGGAGATATGCTGCATCATTCCCCTTATTTTTTTTTTTTATTTACTTATTTACATTACTGCTAATGCATACTGGTTTTTGAATTAAAGTCGGATATTTTTTCTTAACTTAGAAAAAAAACAAACTTGAGAATACATGATTGGATTACAGGGTTTACCTTAAAGGTGAATATTTTCTGATTTGTTTTTCATCTCAAACCTTTAACAAAATGTCAGCCAAATTTAACTTCAGTTAACCTTTGTTTTAATTCATTACATATACAGAAAATAAATTATTGACGTGTGAAAGGAATTGACAGACTTTTATTGCATTTTCTTTTTTTTTATTAGTATGTGTTTTGTAACATTTACTGAACAAAATGAAACTAAAGCATCCAAGGCCATTCGCAATACACTCAGTAACTTATTAAAGTCAGTCAAAATCAATGAAAATTGAAATTTCTTTCTCTCAGTTTTACCTGAAGGACATAAATAGGATAATCACTTATGATGTACCGTTGCATCTCAGTGACGGATGGTTATTCGCTGAGATGCTATGACTGTAAGCGCTTCTGTCACACACACCTGTGTGTTTTTTGTTTGCAAAGAAGCTAAGTAAAGAACTGAATTGTTCATGAATTGGAAATCTTCTAAAATGACCTGAATAAAAGTTAATTTGAGTGATTATCATTGCCAGTAAATACCTCGGGTAGTGTCAGTCTTTCACTTTATTTGGATGTATAGAAGTATTCAGTGCACGATTATAGATGTGGACAAAAATAAAGATTACATCTTGGAAACAGTCTGTTCTAGCACTTTTCCCTGCTTCTTCTATTAAATTACTCTCAGCTGATTTAAAAAAAAAAAAAAAGAATAAATTGGTTAAATATTTTCTCTGTGCTGACATGAGAGATGGTGCTTGAATTTTCGTAATGCAAACTTGTGAAATGACATTGAATCTTGAAAGAGGTTCCATAGAAGATGATCAAGGACGTGCGCGCTAAAGAAACAAATGACTCTGTGATGATGAGTAGCTGCTGAGAGCAGCAGTGAGAACGTTTCTGAACAGAAAGTCTCTCCGTAAGTCATGTCAGCTTTTTGTTTCTAGGGAAAAGAAATAACCTCTCAGAAATAAGGGCTGCCATTGGTGAGATGTGTGGGAGGTAAATTTATGTTACGGGATAATAACTGAATGTGGCTCAGGCTGCCTCAAACGTGTCATGAGACCAGAAGGTTATCAACGTATTGCGATGCAGAACATTCTGCCTGGTCTCCACTTCAGATCATGTCTCCTCTGGCTGGGCAGTGACCCAAAGCACATAACTGCAAACACTCAGGGACCGAAAACGATGACATTGGTCTGTTCTGCAGTTCAAATGAAAGTCTATTAAGAGACCTGACACTAAAAGAGAGAAGACATTGAGGTTACAGAGCTTACAAAAACACAGATATGGCAGTGAAGCCTCTAAAAGGATTATTCACTAAATAATGGACTACAGTTCCCTTTTATTTATGTCCTGTTTAAAAAAACATTTGCATGCTATGACTCGCTCTTTAAATGAGAAATTTGCACCAATTTTGGCCCTTTCAAGTCATTTTAAAACACAAAATAAATGAGTCAACAAGAAAGGTGGGCCACTTTTGACATTTAGCTGACATATGAACTGAATGTATCCTCATACGGTCAGGAGAATTATCTGTAAATCCATTACTAATGAAAATGATCACAAGATGTAGTTTTGTTGATATGTTCTGTTGTACTGTGTATCAGGACATAACCTGGCGAGACGGCTGTTTCCAGAATGATCTTTTCCTCTTCGAGAGTGATCGAGGTCTTTCTCATCCACATGATTCTGGCTTTCGCGCTCCATCCTGCAGTAACTGTCCCACCAATCGTAGGGGCAGGCGAGGGATTAGCTCCACAGATTAAGGTGGCCATCTCCAAACCCTGCCTAATCCTGCCATCTGTCAGAGAGCAGCAAACCAGCCAAGACTCTCTCCACAAGGCTAATTAGAAAGCCAGAAGAACGCGCTCAAGGGGGGAGGGAAAGAAATCCACCAAACTTTTTCTGTATTATACTGCACCCAGTCACAATGGAAGAGACATACCTCCTCAAACATCCAGGAGTCAAGAAGAAAATTCTGGCTGGAGGCACTGGACCACTGCCTCACTTCCCACCTGGAGCAAAGGTATCTTAAATCACAGTTAACCTGATGTCCTAAATGGCACTGTTCTTACAAGATTGAAGAAAATAAAACTGTTATTCCCTGACGATTTCTTTGTTGCAGAAAAAAAAAAATTCTGATTTCAGCATCTATTTATAGATTTGTGCTGGGCAACTCAATTAGATTTGCTTGAATTATTCATAAGGTGAGAAAATGTATTCTGTATCTGGCTGACACGCGCAGAGCAAACATTTGGTCAACCAAATTGCGACATGTTTTTTGGCCCGGTCTGTGTTCATCCACTGATCTGCTGGCCTCCAACTTTTTTTCCCCCTTCCTTGTCACATCCAGCCATATGGCACCGAGCCGGGACACTGACAAATATGTTCCATGACAATGCCAGAAAGAATTTCCATTCACCTGTGTGCATGCATGTGTGTGTGTTTATGTGTGTGTGTGTCCCCTCCCTGGTGAGACAATTCCCAGTAGCTCAGACTTATCTTTTTTCCATCATACACAGTCTGTCAGGCTAGAAATAGAAATGCTACATGGATCCAACATAATTTTCAGTCAGGGTGACTGAGCCTGTGCACGTCTTTCACATATGCACAACCTGACAGAAGGTATAATGAAAACCTGCTGTCTTGCATAAGAGGCGTCTGGAATTTAGGTCAGAATTTCTTATTTTAAATGAAATTATAATGAAGGTGGGATAGAGAAAGAAAGCAATAAAAGTAAAGCATAATGTCAGCCTTCAGAATGGATTTTTTCAACATTTCTTTTTCATGCAAAACATGTTAAAGAAATAAAATAAATCAACTCACATTATGTAACTAGCACAGATACATGTGGTGTTTAAAGAGTTTGGATATCCATATAGATTTTTCTTCCTGCATTCCTTCTTTTTGAAATGAAAAGCTTTTAATGTCAGATTTTCCAACCATTTAACGTATACACAGTCAGATTGAGCCCCGGGTGAAGATAGGAGATAAAAACAGGAACTTCGCCAGAGTCTAGACACTTATGGTGGTGGGCTTAGTAAAATGATTGAGACACCCTGGAGAAGCCAGATGAAGAGGATATGGGGAGGAGGAGGAGGAGGGTCACATGAAAGATAACGCCAAAGGCAGAGTGACAGAGTTGTGACATTTAAGGAATAGGGGCAGAGGGCTTATTGGCTCAGAAAAATCAGCCCAATAATGAGTGGATGAAGGCGCTGACGTGGATACTGAGAACGGAGTTATTCTGACAGCGTGGGAAAGTAGATGTGACGAACAGAAAAAACACGCAGGACAATGCTGTTTTCAACACAAAGGAATAGACGCAGGAAGAGAAGAATCAGTTCCCTGCTGAGCATGTACTTTAGCATCAATAACAATAAAAAGGAGAATAAAGAAAAATGTCACAATATTTGATAGATTTTGATGATAATGCTCCAGTGGATAATAATAGTAAAAAAAACAGAAGGAGGATTCTTCACTGTTAAATAATAATGTTCAAACCAATGTGAGGACAAAGAGTGCAACATCACTAACTTTATTATGACTATACTTATATATTCATAGCATATTTAGTTGAAAACCACCCTTGGCCACTTTAATATGCCTCATAAAATGACCAGAGTGTATAATTCCCCTCATTAATCTCTGCTCTTTCAATCTCCCCTGCTCCCCATGCCTTCCTCCAAGCTGGTCTTCAATTTCCAGACATTGCTGGACAACTTTGAACGGACCGTCATCGATGACAGTCGACTGGCTGGCAGGCCGGCCGAGATCTTTGTCGGAAAGATGTTCAAGATGGAAGTGTGGGAGCCTCTGCTGACATCCATGAGGGTGGGAGAGGTGGCCGAGTTCTGGTGTGATGCCGTTGTGAGTTGGATCACAAACTGCATGCACAAGTTCTAGGATATCAGTCCTTTGGCAGGTCCTAATACTTTAGGTCTTCATGAGCATGGAAGTGAAGTGTTTAGTCCTCATTACGATGCATGAGTCTTCTGCAGCCTTGTATGCTTAGTATATACTAGCAGGGCAATTTGTTTTACATTTTAGTATTACCCCCTCCAGAGAAAGATTTGTGCAAGTAAAATTTGACTATTTCATGTTTTCCTTGCAGAACTGATTGACAGTGATATAACACTATGATATTAGTATGATAAAGTTGCTCTATGCTTTATTTTAGACTGGTCATGTTTCTGCATGTGCTAATTCTGCAGCACACAGGGTTGTACCCCATCGTATCCAAGGGGATGAGGCTGATTGCTCAGGGGAAAGACCCGCTCGAGGGCCAGAGGCACACGTGTGGCATGGGAAACGTTTTCAACTATCACTCCACCGGTTTTCCAGAGCTTGACGAGTTAATGAGAACTCCTCAGCCGTTGATCTTCATCATGGAGCTGTTGCAGGTGAGCACTAGTGTCTCAGTAACTGTCTCAATAAGTAAGTTGTTTATTTACGTAGCACATTTAAAAATAACTAATGTCGAGCAAGTGCTTTAGAATAAAGGTGTACAATTAAAAAACAATGAAGGCCAAAAATAATACTTTAAAGCATTACAATGAGAAACTAATTAAAAACATAGTAGCCAGCGTGAATAATTGGATTGAATGTCATACCCTCCTTGAGTCAAAAGCCAAAGAGAAAAGATGAGTGTTAAGCAGTGATTTGAATATGTCAACACTTTTAGCGATGAGTACATTGAGGGGGAAATTGCTGCACGGATCTGGAGTTTAGGGTCAGGGGGCTCTGCTGGAGTCGATCTCAGCTCTCTATGGGAGAAAGGCAGGGATACAATGTGGACCGGTCCCCAGTCCATCACAGGGCCACATATAGACAAACAACGACATCATACTCATTTCCACTCTTATGGAATGGTTTGACATAGAATTTTTGAATTAACCTGAAATACATGTTTTTGGACTGTGAGAAGAAGCTGGATTACGTGGAGAACAAGCAAACTCCACACTGAAAAGCCCATGCAGGGATTCAAACCAGGAACCTGCTTTGCTAGCTGGCCTCCGGCAGGAGGTTCCCTCCTTAAAGGAGCTTGAGGCCAGATTGTGGCAAGATTTATGAAAAAAATCTGTATACATTTTAAGTTTTCTAGTAATAATGTCAGATGAAGCGTTCCAAACCCAAAAGAATGAGCCCTCTAGTGTATCTCTCCGTTGCCTTGAACAGGCTGTGTGCTGCAAAATGTGCTGCAATTCGGTCCCGAATTTCCCGCGCTGGGCTGTGGATGTGACGTCACATGACGCTGCATGTGCGTTCTCCCCGTTCTCCCGTGCCGGCTTCACTGTTGGCTGCAGTACCCCCAACGGCCGTCGTGGTGAAGGGTGGCGCTAGAGAGTCTAATTTCTTAAAGGAGCCTCAAGCTCCTTTAAGGTTTCTTCCCTCCTAAAGGGGAGGTTTTTTACCTGCCACTGTTTATGTAATAATTGCTCAGGAGTCATGTTCTGGGTCTCTGGAAAGCGCCTAGAGACAACTTCTGTTGTAATAGACACTATATAAATAAAATGTAATTTCTTGTTTTGTCTCTTGCACATTCTCTTGGCATTGTTGGTAAATCACAGCACGTTGTGTGGTAATATAATCCTACAAAAATCCCAGAGGTTTAAACTTCTGCCTTATGTAATTACATGGAAATGCTGTGATTAAAAGAAAACACCTATGGTACTTGAGGCAGGAGTGAGAGCGAAACACTGGTGAGCTTGTGAGACCAACTTAGAGCGTTAGAGATTTCAGTATGGACAACGGCCAACCGACCAGAAGTGGTTTACAATCTGGCAGCGAGCACGCTGAAGTCCAGGGTTGACATCCCGCTCTAATCATGATGAGGAGCAGGTGTGCAGCAGCAGCAGCTTCTAAGCTACCTGGTCAGCCATGCCCAGCCTCTGCCAGAACACACACACACACACACACACACACACACACACACACACACACACACACACACACACACACACACACACACACACACACACACACACTAAAAAAAATTCATTGTGCTGCTTTAAAAGACCATTTTCAGAGAGAGAACTAATCTAAAAAGACAGGCAGTGCATTGCAGTATTTGAAATAAGAGGCTGTAAAATCATGCAAGACAGTAGGAGACACGCCAGCAATTCCAACAACTAAATCTTTGGAAAAATAACACAACGATAAAGAAAACAAACCAGCTAAACAGAAATGATCACAATATTTCAGTAAACCAGACATCATTTCAACCGAGAAATGTTTTTGTTTTACTGTCTCTGAGGTTGATGGATTTCGCACCGCAGGGCCGTTGTTGAAGAAGAACAAAGTGAGACGGTGTTTAACCTTTTTTCTCCAAATCTAGCTTCTATTACTGTAAACCAGGAACCCTGAACTATTAATCCTGCCGTTCTCTAATAATACACGGCAATGACGGCGCTGACAAAATTCCATTTCTGCTTAAAACATTCAGCTTTGAAATGATGAATTATCCAGAACAAGCTTGAAACTCACCGGGGGTCCTACCATAGAGGTAGTAAATTGCATTTTCCCTGAATTTTTTATTTATGTGAGTTACAACTTTGCAGCAGAAAGCTTTTGATGTTTAAGTCAAGGTAGTAATACCATAATGAACGAAAAAATACATCAGTGTTTGGCTTCTGTAAAAGCAAATAAATATTAAAAACAACAAGTCCTGGCTTCTGTAAAAGTTCCCCTGAATGACTATTTCCTGTAAACTTCTGCTGAGCAGAATGATGTTTTATGCACACTAATCCGTTTGGAATATCAAAACTAGAGGGAGATGTCCTCCTCTTTACTGCAGGTTGAAACTATATTTTCTCGCAAAATTAGTTCAATGAAATGTCAAACATCTGTTAATAACCTTATTTTCTTCAAATCTTTTAAAATAACATTATATAAAGTACCATAACTTGCAAAGAGGTAAGTTCCTTACAGGGTGTTTTTTAAATACATAAGTACATCCATTTAATTTTTTCCTCCCATTATAATTCTTTATACATAAAAATGTCCATTTTCACTCCCCTCTCTTGCAGGTAGGAGACCCCTTGTCCTACCACAGAGAGTCGTGGATGATGGAAAAAGATGAGAAGCTGCACACGGTGCCGACGCTCCACATGCAGGGCAACGATCTGGTCAAGCAGAAGAAGTTCAGAGAAGCTGCCAGCAAATACAAAGAGGCCGTCCTGTTACTGAAAACCGTCCAATCACGGGTGAGTGAGAGATGATGAAGAAAGGTGGGATCCAGAGAACTAAATGCCTGCTGTACAAGTCTGTGGATTTTGGGGGTTTCGTTGTTTGTATTTCCATGATTATTTTGAGGTACTTGGGACATGCAAGTCGGTTTTTTCCAGGAGGAGATCCTTGTTTTCCATTTTTGCTCTACATCCTACATCCCATCCTACATCCTTGCTAAGAGGGCTAGCAAAAGGGAAAAAAGGGAAAGCAGAAAGGACGGCCTATAATGGGAGTGGGTGTACAAATGGAGGCATACTGGAGGAAGAAAGGCCATAGTGAAGGCTATGCAATATTTTATTAAACCAGAATTCAGAATTCTTTTGTGCAAGTTGAATGTTTAACGTCTTTAATGATACCCCCAAGTCTGATGTTGAAACTTGATGATGATTGATGTTTGTTTAAATAGCCAGTGAAGGACTGCTTGACACATACATGGGACTATTTGGTGTATTCCTTTGTTTGAATCTGTAGGACAATGTTTAAATCTTATAAATCATCACAGCAAGTGTTAGATCAGCCGAACAGCAGCAGCACATATGAACATATCTTTGTTCCTCCATCTCTGCATGTGTGTAGGAGATGCCGGGTGATATAGACTACATTAACTTGGGTCGGATGATTGTCCCTCTGGAGCTGAACTACTGTCAGTGCATGTTGGAGCTGGAGGAGTACTATGAAGTTATCGAGCACACTACTGAGCTGCTGGAGAAACACAAAGGTGAATGCAAACAGTTCTTTTTATGCTCTGTGGTGAAAAACATACCAGAATATTTGATACAGCACACTTTTTTGTCCTTTGGTGTCACCTTCTTTCTTTAAAAAAGGATGTTCATAAAATAAAATAGAAAAAGATCTTCAGGTCTTACCAGGGCTTCAAATTTGATAAAAACAACTTCTCCTGAACAAAAACACAAGACATTTCACTTAACCAAAATGTAGAAATAATGTTCCAAAAACAAAGGCTTATTGCTTCCACAAAAATGAAATATCCTTGAATAATTGATCATCAGCAAATTTGGGACCCTTTGGTCTGCAGCAATGACATGTGTAAACAAAATGCCAAAAAGGAAAGACTTGCTGCTGCTTCTCAGTCTGGGAAGGACCAACCATTTCCAAACAGTCCATCATTCAGTGGAAAAGATTATTCACAAGTGGAAAAGAAAGAAAAAAACTGCCAAACTATGTAAGTGGTTTACACCAAGGTCAGATTGTGCAGCTCTCAGAGATCTAACAAAAAATCCCCCAAATAAATGAAGAACGAAAATAAATGAATAAAATCAAAAACAAGTAAATTTAGAAAAACATTGCAGAGAAATGGTTTGTTTTTAATGGTTGCCTGGAGGAAGCCTCTTTTCCTGTAAAAAAAGAGCATAGCACCACCGCTTAGGAAGAAATCCCAACACTTCTGGAAAAATGTTAGACAGACAAGACAAGACTGGCCATTATGACTATGATGTAGATCATGGTTGACAAAACACCATGATGTCAACCAACGCAGGATATACCACCACAAACACCTCATATCAAGTATCAAGCACGGTGGTGGAGGCTTAATAATTTGGGCTTATTTGCAGCCCCAGTTCCTGGGAAACTTGCATTTATTGAGTCAACCATGAACTCCTCTGCACACCAAATTAATGTAGCATCAAACTTGAGGTGTATTGATCAACAACTAAAGCTTAGCCAAAATTAGGTCATAAAACAGCCTCAGTCAAAGGCCCAGACCTCAGTCCAGTAAAATACTGCAGATGAACCGTAAAGCAGCACAATGTACGGTAACTTTCAGCTTTTGTTGAGTTTGGCGGCTACTTTGGACAAAAGCGGTAGTGCTTTACCAGTAGTGTGGAAGGGTTCCTACCATCCACCTCCAAGTTACATAGTGCCAGTGAAGGTGATACAGATCCCTCAGACCATGACAGAGGTGTCATTAAACCTGTTGTAAGTTGATGTACCATCACAATGACTCTGGAAATATTATATTAAGGTGGAAAAGTTACATTGTGCTCCTTTAAGAGAGCATTGCATGAATAAATGCTGAAAAAAGGAAAAAAAACAAAACTTCACAAATATGTGGGCAGGGTCATGTAGAAAAGGATTCCCAACTGGTGGATCGTGACCCAAAAGTGGGTCGCTGACATGTTTTCTGTGAGTAGCGGCGGGCCTTTGCCTCAGGTAAAGATAACACTCTGACCCAAAGCTAGAGTATTTCTGGAACTGCTTCTGTGTTGTATGTTTATATTTGATGTATTATCAGGGACACACCAGCCAAGTCTGTTAAAGTAGGCTTTTGCTGAGATGTTTTGATTGTTATGTTTCATTGTTATGTTTCATCTTTGAAGCATGAATAGTTTTACTAGTACAGTGCTTCATTGAGTGGGTCCTAAGCTAAAGTTATATATATTTTGTAAATCTTTTTGGAACTAAATGTAATTTCATGTGTGTATAACAGCACTGTTAATTCTGTACTGTCTGAGCTTCAAACTGGACCATCTTTTCATTAAATGAATTTGAGATGTTGAACATTTTCCTCGATTTGGGTCACAGCTTGTGATTAGGGTGATGGGTCCAGAAGCTGGACGTCAGTCCTCATAGGTGCATCACTGAGCTGCTGAATAATTGGGTGTAGTCAGTATTTCACGCTTTTTCTTTTGGCTTACTTGTCTCTAAACGAATAATGACACTTCATGATACGACATGACATGCATGCTTTGATATGGAGTTATCACATCTGAGGTTGTCTTTTTATATTTTTAAAACTTAGCTGAGACCAGATGATTTTTATATGTTCTGGTATAAACATTCAAATTGAGAGAGGGTGTTCTTCACTTCACTTTTCACACTCCCAAGGTTGCATCACTCTGTCAGACCTCTGATGCGAGCAGCTGAATTGAAGCTGCTGGGGTTAATCTTGTGCATTGAGGTGATTTATTAGCGTGAGGTTCTTACGCTCTCACTCTCCTTCCAGAGATGTGAACCAGCAAACGTACCATATGTTCCCAGTCCTCCAACGTCAAGGATACTTACTGCTGTGTCTAAAGCTCTAATTTTCATCAGTTGTTTTGAGATGCGTGACAGTCACTGCTATCTAATGGGCACGATGACATGTATTTCTTCTTTTTTTATAGAGCTGTAGAAATGAAAGAAATCCAAACATCCAAATCCAAATATCACAGCTGGAACATGTAAAATGGAAGAGGGTGACCCTGCAGTGACAACTCACGTCATACTTTAAATCATGCAGACATTCAGATGTATGTACGCGATTAAACTTCAGAAAAAAACCCTTTTTTGGAGGAAGAGCAACCAGCAGAGGTGCCAGGAGGCTCCCTGTAATGTTGTGCTTTGACATCGCTCTGCTAACTTAAACGTTGTTGGCAACTATGCAGAACCCTTCACAGGAACACGATTCCCTGGTGGCAGTGGGCCTTTTCAGCAGTATATTGTGGCTACCCAGCTGGAAAAGAAATGTTTAGGAATGGTTTGTAAAACATGTCAAAAAAGAGTTTAAGGTGTTCACTTGATGTGCGGCTTCAACAGATCTCGATCCTGACAGCGATATCTGCCCTGGGAGTTTGGATTTAGGCTTGTTTTATGGGAGTGCCTCTTATGTTGATGCCAAGAATATAAAATCTACATAAAATTATTTGTCAAACTGTAAATGAAATAAAGGCACAAGTTCGGTGACATGCATTTAACCTTGGAGTCAGACTGTAAGTAATCAAATCAGCAGTCATGTACAGTCTACACTCATAACTGACTTAAACACCACACTTACATACATATGTGTGGGTGATCTCTATCTTTTTAAGACTGCCAAATCATTTGTGGTGAGTTTGAGTTTTTTGTTAGAAAATAGATGGGTGTTGTAGATGTGCTCTGCTTGAGAGTTGATAGCTCCAAATTTGGCTGTCACGTCTGACTGAATAAGTGCCGCTGGTTGCCAACCTGCTGGGTAAATCCATTTACAGAGGAAAGGGATTATGTGTAGATGTACGGAGGTGTGGTTGTTTTTGTGTTTAACTTGTAAAATAACCACTATGAAACAATTATAGTGTAATGTTTAAATTCTAATAATTATTGTTCTGTTCCATGAGTTCAGGTAAGTAGTTCGTATTACGAGCATTATAAGTGCAGCTCTTGACCGTAGCTGCTGGCAGTGGTGGAGCAAGTTTCCGTGTTGTTTTTACAAGCAGTCTTTAAATCTGTTAGAAATATCTATAACTGGAGATATGCAACGTTAAATGTCCCAGTGGTGCTGTGGTCCGGTTTAAAACCGGCTCTTCACTAATCCAACCATTGTGCTTCAGGATAAAACCCAAACTCACATGTCTGGTCCATTTTTTTCAGTGCAACTGCAAATTGATATTTGAAGGGAACATTTCTTCACTTGGAGTAAAAGTACACTTTGCATTATACTGAGTATTTGTAAATCTGCACCTGCTAAAACTTGCTGAGTCATGCTTCTGTTCCATTGTAGGTCTGTCACAGATACGCTGTAGTTGTGGCTACGACGTGATCTAACACGCACCTGCCCAGAAATGTAACTGCGTTGGGTCGACACAGACCCCAGCAACTGTGATTGGTCCACTTAGCATTTGATTTGATGGTAAATATTTTCAGCTACTACTTGTCAAAGTGGATAGATAGACTGCTGTCATTTCATTCAAAGCGACTATTGTAATCATCAGCTTCAGCTCGTGCAATATCTCCTTCGTATCTGTCTGAGGTGCATGAAGAAACCTCAGTGCTGCACAAGAGAGCCTGCACCACCAAGCAGTGATCAGTGGTGAAATTACAAACTCATGCAAACCCAGAAATGTGTAACGCAAGAAAGAAATTGATGTATTTCCTAAAAGATACTCTTTTATTCCATAATTTTAGGACATTGTTAAGCGCTGACAGGTCAGGGTCTGATGCGTGTTCTGGCTGTGCAGCAGTGGCTGCTGGATGTTGCAGCTCTGTCTGCTCCGAGAGTGTGTAGGAGGACATGAAGTTGACATCACTGAGGTTTCTGCAGCTGAAGCAGCCCAGGGAATTATACTGTCATACCCGTGGCTACTCATATAATCCTGAAAGAACCTCGCATGCTGGCACAGCCTCGACTTCAGAGCCTCATGAATTATGCCCCTCACCCTGTGACAGAATCCATTGAGGCAGTCTTTATTCTACTCTGTGTTCCTCAGCCTGGATTTTCAGTCCTGCACTTTATTCCCCTTATAGTGTGTTTTTGTCTGTGTGCACATGTACTTCGATCAACTTTTCATGTAGTAATACTCTAAATCTGTTTGAACAGATTATGGGGATGAAATGGCAGTTCCTGTAGCTAAAGTAATCACATTTTAGGATGAATACTTCTTTTAAGGTTGGATGGTTAGTTTCATGTTACAGTCGGATCATGCAGCTAATGAATGAAAACTTGAATATTTGTAAGTCATGGCGGAGGCTGTAGATCCCTTTATGGTGCTGAAAAGAATGATCCATGCCACACCAGCAGCGTCCCACCTTCTCTTTTCCTTCATAGCGTCTTTAGACTTTGCATTTCTTTCTTCATTTTCATGTTCTTGCCTTTACTCTTTCATCATCCCCTCTTCTCCCTCTTGCTTGCATTCATTTCCCCTGTTGTTGTTTATCCTATCATCAGTGTCAACAGCGGTTTAAGTCAGTCACTCCGCCGCTGTTTCATCCCTTCAACACAGTTGTTCTCTGGAAACGCTCGCTGCAGCGTCTCTCCCTTTTGCCAGAGGCGTCAGTGAAATCTGTTTTACTGTTGGCTGAATGAAGATTTAACATAAGCAGAAATCAAACACAGAGGAGCATGGGACCATGAGTGGGTATCCAAACTAAAGACACAGAAAATTCAGTCTGTGCGAGTTCAGTTTGCTCACATGTGCACGCCCACACACTTTCCATTTGAAAAAGCTCAATTATTTGATGCTGGATGGGAAGATTGCTGCAGCTTTCAATACTGATACATTTCAGATTAAAGACAGCCGTCATCTTAGTTTAGCGCACAGACTGGAAATGTTTAGTCTGGTCCTGTCTAAAGGAAGCCTATTCCAGTGGAACTACTAAAGCCCATAAGACATAACATTTTATGTCTTGAGCTGTTTTGTCTTGTTATCTATTCTGTACAGCACTTTGGTCAGCTGTGGTTGTTTTAAACGTGCTTAACAAATAAAATTGGATTGGATTGGATAAAGCCCAGGAACAACCCACCCATCCGTCCATCCGTCCATCCGTCCATCCATCCATCCATCCATCCATCCATCCATCCATCCATCCATCAAGAAACAACTATTCACCCTTTATCAGGGGTTTTATGTGTTGCATTGTTACTTTACAGAAATTGAAAACCTGCAATACTGTCATATTTCATTCCTTCTTTTATGGAGGAAATAATCTTTAACAAGTGAGTCATATCAGTGAATTTTCTATTTTTATGAACATTGGCTACTGTAAGGGTAGATTTTTTACCATGTCTTTTAGTCTCCATGGAAAGCAAAGCTTACTTGATATTCGGTGAGATATAAAAAAGCTTCTCTACCAAGAAGCAAATGATGACATATCTTATAATGTTAAACTTTTTGCCAGGATTGGTTTGATGAGGACCCAAATGCAGGAGAGCAGGAGGCAGGAGTTCACAAAAGCAGGATTTATTGAACAAAAAGTGCTGCTGAGCAGGAATACAAAAAACTCAAAATTAGGATTCAAAAACTGGGAACACGGAGGGAGGAAACAGTACGGACCAGCTGGGAGCAGGGGAAAGACAAGACTAGATATACACAAAGGATAACGAGACACAGGTGCAGGAAACAGGAGGGACAGAACTGAAACACAGGGACATGAGCTTACAAACAAAAACAGGGAAATGTCAAATCCTGACACTTTTGAGTTACAGATGGACTATGGACAGAGGTGGAAAAAGTACAAAAATATTGTAAAAGTTCAAATTTTCTGCTTGAAAATTACTTAAGTAAAAGTAAAAAGTACCCATTAAGAACATTACTTAAGTAAAAGTATAAAAGTATCTCAACTTAAATATAATAAAGTACCAAAAGTACATGGTGTAAAATGTACTTAAGTACAAAACTAAAAAGGACAAAGTACAAAGTACAAAATTCAAAGTACAAAATTATTTTCAAAAGGATTGCAAAGAAATGAAGAATCCAAGAATTTGCTTACAACTCTAAATAATGGTGATATTATTCTGACCCCTTTAGCGTTTGTTTCCATTACCCCATTTTAATTTCTCCCTTTGCTCATCACTGCTGCTGTCCCCCATTGGCCCCGCTGACAGGTCCACCCCCAGCCTGTAGTATGCAGTGACAACATTAAGCAACCCCAGCTGATAAAGGATGAGACTTTTGAACTTTTAAATGCCAAAACCACCTTAAGGGGTGGAATCAAAGAATGTTGCGCATGGACACGCGTCGGCTGCCGCTCAAGGCTGATTTATGATTCCGCGTTACACCAACGCAGGGCCCGTACCCTACGGCGTAGGGTGTGCGTTGCCGCGTACCCTACGCCGTAGCTCTGCGCCGGTGTAACGCGGAACCATAAATCAGCCCCCGCTGTGCTGTTCTTTAATTTGTAGCAAGTAACGATGTGTCCAATTTTAAATATAGCGGATTAAAAGTACGATTTTTTCCTTGAAAATGTAACGAAGTAAAAGTAAAAGTACAGAAAAATGAAAGTATCAATAAAAGTACAAATTCTCAAAAATCTTACTTAAGTACAATAACGAAGTACTTGTACTTCGTTACTTTACACCACTGACTATGGAGCAGAATACATGTATTGTTTGATATGCAAAAAACACTGCCAAGTGTGCAATAATTGGGGTTTAAAGGAGTAATGACATTTGTTCAAATTTCAACAGGGATATGGTGCAAACGCACCGCTTACAGCCAGATCTTTTCATCTCTGATCCCAGCAGCTTGTTGTAGGGGGTAAAGTTAGCATCTACAATCCTCTTCACTCCTTCTTCTGAAGGGTGTGCCTCTTTTGAAATCAGTTTTACAGATTTGATTGCCCCACCTTAGAGGGACAGAAACACCATAAAATATAAAATGTATAGCGATAAGTTGGATGTATGTACACTGGAGAAAATGTAGTCTTATCTTCTGTCTGTGATGCCACAGTCCTCTATAAGTTTTGATGGTTCACTAAATCACAAATTTTAAGATATAGGTGACACGGTGCAGGTATATCCTCAGACATAACTAATAATAACTTGGAATAAGAAATTGGGTCATGATTTTAATTTATTTGCTTGTGTTTTTTCCCAGACTGTGTGAAGGGGTACTACAAGCGAGCCAAAGCTCACGCTGCCGTGTGGAACCAAAAGGAGGCTCGGAGAGACTTCAACATGGTGGCCCAGCTTGACATTACTCTGGCCTCGCTCGTCCACCGAGAGCTGAGGGCCCTCTCAGAGCGCATGAAGGAGAAGTACTGGGAGGAGAAGGAGCAGTACTGGAACATGCTGGAGAAAACTGAGAGCACAAATGGAGAGGAGGAGAAAGAGGTCTATGATGAGGAAGAGAATGAGAAAGAACAAAAAGATGTTGAAAGTGTCACAACCGCAACCGAAGCTACAGTGGGAGAAGAAAATGGCTCAGCTCCACTGAAATGTTCCGAAGTTCAAAAAGAGGAGCATAAGGTTACACCATCTGAGGGAATTAAAGAGGAAACAAGCTGTTCAGAGATCAACCTCAACACTTGTGATAAAACTGAGGGGAAGGACTGGCAGCAGATGTTACGACTCGTCATGTTGCTACAGAATCAAGGAAACCTTCTCATTAAAGAAAACCGCTTCCAAGAAGCTTCTGTCAAGTTCAAGGAGGCTTTAGAATATGTGGACTTCCTGCAAAATAAGGTACATTTGATGGATTGTGAGGGGATACAAGTAATCAAGTAAAATTACGCTTAATGTGATGATTGTGTCCAGATAAACATCAGGTTGGATTTTCACCATATTACCAACAGATTTCTGAAACAATTCATAAAATGATTACAGAAACATTGCTTAAAAAGTAGTTTACAAAAGGACTGGTGCTCAGAAATTATAGTCAAGAGTCATTATCTCTTTATGCTCTTTACTAAAGAGCAGCTGTGGCATTGCAGGGATGCTGGCAAACAGAAGAGCAAAGAACGCGTGCTAAAAACAGCAACTATCTGCAGAGACGTCACTGTCACAGAACCTGGCCTGCGCTTCTTTAACTCCCTCCTCTGCCACAATTCACCACCTAACTCCTTGACGTCTTTCAGACTCAACAAGCTGTTTTCTGTCTTCATTTTTAGTCCTTATCGCCCCTACAATCTTCTGAACTCCCTTTACTCATTTTCAACTTCAACTTAACTTTCGCAGCTTTGTTTTTTTTCTCTGTCTCTCTTTTACCCTTTAATAATTACACTTTAAAAAAAACATTTCTTCTACTATTTGTCCTCTCCATCCTCCTCCTCCACCGTGTTTTCTCAGCAGGTGTGCCAGCAGGACGAGGACTGGGAGTCGTTGGAGAAAGTGCGTGTTCCGCTGAGCCTCAACATCAGCCAGTGCATGTTGGAGCTGAAAGAATACCAGCAAGTGGTGGAGCTCAATAGCACGCTGCTGAAGAGGCATACAGGTGCTATTTGTTGATATGAGCACAGTTGCTGCACTGCGGGGGAAATGGCAACCAACAATCTTATTTTGGTACAGAAATAGGAATTCAATAAGAGTGTTTTTTTCTTGCATTTTTGCCACATCATTTGTAAGCTAAGATGCATGGTGGCCTTCAGCAGATACCTGCTTCTCACTTTATTTAGACACTAAATATATATATATATATATATATAAATATGTAAAGACACAGCAGATATAAAAATAAAAAGTATACATACAAATATACAGTGCACATATTGACTTTTAAAATAAAGACAGAAATAAACAAAACAAATGTTACATTTTTAATGGAATATTGCAACAAACAGAAATCCAGAGAATTACTCTCACTGCTGTAAGTGTTGCAATGTCAAGTTCCTTCAAACTGCAGGGGGATCTCCTGTGTCCGGCTCTCTTCATGTCATTCCAGGAGCTTTTGATGGGATTGAGGTCAGGACTCTGACTGGAGCTTTCCAAGACTGTGATTTACTTTTTTGAGGACACGTTGGTTGATTTTGAGGTCTGCTTCGGGCCATTGTTGTATTGGGAAATGAACCTTCTTTTCATTTTCAGGTTTTTGACAGAGGACAGACCAAAATATTACCCCAGACCCAGCTGAGGAGAAAACCCCAAAACATAATGCAACCCCCCTTCACCATACTTTACTGTTGGCACAAAGTTCCACCTTTGTCTCATCAGACAAGAGCACATTTGTCCACATTGTTTGGGGTGACTGAATGATTTTTTTTTAGCATATGTCAGAAATGTTTTCAGAGTCTTTTTTTGTTGTAAGAAACACAGTAGCTTCCATCTTGCCCACCCTACCCCACAGCCCTCGGTATTTTTCCATGCGCATTTCCTGATTTGTACTTTCCAACACCTACAATAAGTCACAGCCCAACAACAGATGCCTTTTATCTGATTTTAAACAGAATTACTTGAGTTGACATTTAACTACAGCCCTGATTCTGAATGTGACTGGTTGAGTCTGATGAAACTTTAAACACCAATTGTGAAATGATGTACAAATCGGTATTTTTTAAATGTAAAAGGTTCCTAAGTTGTGACATTTATGTTAGTATTTCTATCCTTCTATCTTAAAATCTTGCAGTATGTATATGCACTCAAGGATAGACATATCAAATTGGACTCCTTTTCATTCAATCATATCTGTAATATCTCATGCTTTTCTTTAATCTATAATTTTTTAATCTCTTATTTTATATTTATATTTCACTTTCAACTTCTCTGGTTGCTGTTGCACCTTGGATATTCACTTCATCCTACGTCCACAAAGTTTGTTTCAATACTTTCCAGTTTGTTCTTGTTGACCTATTTCCTCCTACTGCCTTTATACAATAAGTCTTTACACTTGTTCACTCTTTTTTTCCCTGGCTCTCCACAGATAACTTTAAGGCCGTGTACCAGAGGGCACGAGCGCATGCTGCGTTGTGCAACGAGAATAAAGCTCGGAGAGACTTTGCTGCGGTGGAGAAATTGGACCCAAAGTTCAAACCCTTTGTCCGGCAGGAACTAAAAAAGCTCAGCGAAAACATGCGCGCTGTGCACGCTCGCCAGAACAAGACGTACTGGGATACAACAATGGACAAGTGGGGGCCTGACGGAAACAAAACTAAGAGTGCGGCAAGAAAGAAGAATGTCAACGATGCTCAGAGAGCCACTGAAGAAAAAAACGAAGCCGATGAGAAGACTGAGGGCAATGAGGTTCAACAGAAAGAAAGGTCAGAGGAACACTGCCTTGTTGAGACAGAGAGAGGAGAGGATGCAGTAGCAGAGAAAAGTCCAGACCAGAAACAAGAGCAGAGCAATAAAGAACCGGAGTGTGGGAGGGCCAGTGAAGAGGAGCCTGATAAAGGCAATACAGAGAGTGTTGTGGCTCCTGAAGCTGGGCCGAGTGGACCAGATAATCACGCAGCAGATAAGGACAGCGATCCTCAAGCCACCAGCTCAGGCAAAGATAACGCAGTGAGCAAAAGATCAGCACGTGATAAAGGCAGAAAGAAGGTCAAATGCCAGTCAAACGATGCACCGAACTCACGCAGAACAAACCCAAACAACAAAGCCTCTGGTGGTAAAAGAGGGAAAAAAGGTCCCATCAGCACAAGCCAATAAGTCAACGATTGTATTGATCCAAACGTCACAATTAAAGTGTAGGCACAGAGATGAATAGAGCTAAATCCGAGTGAGGAAAGTAATATATCTGGATGCAGAGTAACATTAGGAAATATTGATTCATCCACTTAAAAATCCAAATATAAACACAAAAGGAAATATTTACATAAACCCTGTGTATTTGGCCTCATTTTCAGTTAAGTTGTATTATTAAATTCTCAAAGGGATCATTGCAATCACATAAAAAGCACAGGCAGACAAGGAGCTTGCCAAATACAAAGTTTTATTTCTGTACACAAAGAGTAGAAAGCAGCCAGTAACCCACTTGTTATTATTACAATAAAAAGCCTTTTTTCCTCAGAAAACTTCTTATACAGATTAAAAACTCCAGAGAAAAAGACAGCAAGAAGTGTGGGAGTTCTGGACAAAAACAGAAAATCAAAACTATTAAACTATTTAAGTGATTAATGAGGTATAGTAACGGTGAGTTTGAAAAAAAAAAAATAAAAAAAAAAGCCTCAGTTTACCAGTAAGATATGAGATTCTTCGCCTTGTTATACATGTTGTGTGACACACAAGTTCTTGTTATATGGTCTGATGTTGCATGGCTAATGCAGGAGGGGTGTTGGGGGTGATGGAGGGGTCCGACTCAGAGGTAGGACAGTGAGAGGGGTGTGGGGGGTAAACAGGAAGCTGACAGCAGAATATCAGTTTACTCCCATGATCAAGCAGTCATGCAGCGATTAGACTCACTGTGTTAACGAATCACCGTCAGTGCAGAGATGCATGGTGCATGGAAATGTAAATCCATCTTATAGCAATTTAATTTAATTATGTCATTCTGCCACCTCTTAATCATCTTAAAATAAACATGACTATTCTTCACATACGGGGAATGCATCCTCTTTTCTTTTCCACAACCTGTCACTGCTACATCAGTTTATGGTACCCACTTACAAGAGTATGGGGAAGCTGCGTGTGATGGGTAATCATCATTGTGTAATGAGATGAGTAAGTACCCACAGATAAATGACTATGAATAAACATTGCTTGTCATGGCTATTTTTTTTCTTTTTTTTTTCTTCCCTCCCACGGGCTGAGCTGATGCTCTTTGTTCTGACTAAGATCTGTCTGACAAAACCCGTTCTTAAGAGATGCTGATGCATAAACAGATTCCACAAACGATGATGAAGATCTTCAGTGCTTCCGTGGGGAAGAACTGGACCAATGGAAAGTCATGTTTGGGAAAAAAAAACAAGGTGCTCTTCCCTTGCTTCCCTTAAGGCTATTAGCATTTGTAATATGAACAGCCAATCTTCCGTCCGACTCACAAACCTGTGGAACTATGTCCTTGAGGACGGTTCCCTAGCAACAGTATCAAAACTAACAGGCAGCAAGTGGTGAGGAGGATGGTGTCAAATGTGAGTGCTGTATGCCCTGAGCGGAAGCCCATAATGAATGCAGCACATGGGTTTCAAACTCATATTCATGACGCTGGGCACAAGATGAATGCATGTTTTGTGAGAAGTAGGTGGGATGATTGCAGATGTTGCACAGACTTTCATAGTTTCAGGCAAACTCCAGTCTTGCTTCAAGGTTTTGCTGTGGCAGGCACATCAAAGTGGATCTTTCCAACCAGCCCTCAAGCATTAAATACCTTTCCCTTCCCTACTTTTCCCTCATGTGTTTCAGATTTTTAGTCCATTCAAGTGTGCCCAGAATTATGGGTTCACTTTTGAGAGCTCTATTGAACCTGTAACCATGGACGATCCACACTCCACCACTCTTTCTCCTCACTTCCAGTCAACCACAGGTTTGCCCGGGGACTGACAAACACTATAAACGTCTGATGAAAACCTTCTTTCCTGAATCAAGACGCTGGATTCAGCTTGGTTTTAAGGCATTAATTGGCTGTGCTATGTTTAGAACACAATGTCCCTCATCACGCTAATAAGATGAGGGCAAAGCCATTCCAACCACACGTCCTTTTGTGAATCTAAATGCAATCAATTATGTATCAGCTAGGGAATTGACGCACACAGCACCAATACCCGCTGCTCTGTTAAAATCTAGACGGAATAAATGGATTATTTTGGGTGATGTGGATGTAACACTGCTTTATGTCAGTGTTCTTTAGACCTCCTGTTGCGTCTGGAATTGGCCTGGCAGCGAAAGGGGGCGTTTGGAGCTCTACCTCTTGAGCTCCTTCTGTCTATATTTCTGCACACAGCAGGAGAACAATAACATCCCTGGGTGGAGGCCTGTGTGCTGATATTTATTGGCATATATTTCTTCAACAAATTGCAACACCAGACACAATACAATTTGGATCAAAAATGAAAACTTGCCTGAATGCTGCGAAAGATGAAATGACCCTACATTTTCTTGAAAGCATACGTGGGGAGTGTATTTGTCTTTCTTTTTGTTTTTTGTATTGTAACATAACGTGTAATAGATCACACAGGGAGCTGTGTGGTTGTACATAATGGCAAAGAGTATTGTAAATAGGGAGTATGTATAGCAGCATACGTTTATGTATGAGTGTGCGGGGGGGAAGGGCTCAGTTAGGACAGGCAAGCGATGAGAACGACAAGCATTTTGTGACTATCATGTGCAACACAGTGTGTGCATACATAGGCGCTGTGCTATCGGGCACTTTGGCTGTCATAAATAAATCATGAATTTGAGTGAAAAGTCATTTCTCTCCAATTTGCACCATGGAGCCACACGAAACCAGTCAACCGTGAGTCAAAAGGCTCAAAACCCAAAAGGAACAACCATGACAACAACTTGAAGGAAAAAAAAAAACAAAAAAGAACACCAAAGACAAAGGCATTTTTGACACAAGGGGATACCCTTCCTATTCGTTTTTGCATTCTTCAAAATTCTTTTCATGGAAGGTTGAATTTGTGCTCTGGACTGATATAAAGCTTCACACCTCTGAACAACTACACAAATACTGGTAAGCACAGTGTTTTGGATGGACTTTCTTCCTCTCTTTTGTCTCTCCCTGACCTTGCCGCTAACAATAGTTGCCTTTGGCTCATTAGCGTGGTGTCACTGAAGTTATGAAGCACAGAAGCCATAAGGACATCAGCGTGAGCCATTAGCACTTTGCATGAGAAAGCCTCTTAATGCGAAGAGTTCTGAAGGAGGGTTAGCTGTGAGTGTCGCAGCTGCTGCCGCGATCACAGGGCCTGGCTGGTCGTGGCCTGATCTCAGCAGCCTCAAGCCCCTCCCTCTACTATCAGCATCTTCTCGGGCCATCTCTCTGCTCTTCGAGGACCACTCCAAGTTAGATGTGTGAGGTGGTGCCTGAGGTGGGGAAACAGAGGAGAAGTGTAAAAAAAAAAAATGAAAGGAAAAACTTTCACAAGTTTAGAAGCACAAGCAAAACACCAAGGAAATGTTCTTGGCTGCAACTAAGAAGGCTTTAATTATGATAATCCCTTTCTCTGCTCAAGTTACCAGCTTTGAGCTGCTCCGAAAATTGCATTTGAAATACTCTAGGCCAGTTTATAAAGTGTGTGCCAGTGATGCTCTGTGTCATTCTGTGATACAGTCTACCTGTCATTCTTATCTTCCACCTTCTATCTGCTAGTTGATCTTCCCTATCCCTCCCCCCGACTATTGACCGGCAGCAGTACATATTTGCTCCCCCTTTATGTCTCTTGCTCTCCCAAGGGCCATCAAGTTTCTGAAAGGTGGTGCACTGGAGCAGCAGAGAGGCATCCAGCCTCGAAGAACTCACCTGGTTCTGAAGGGAAGACGTTTCTCAGCTGCTCAATGACCTCCTGTAGCTGCAGAACCGTATCCTGCTCGTGTTCCAGATCATCCCCTAATACACACACACGCACACATGCAGGTTTTCCATGTTACGGATGGGTTAGTGCAGAATGTGAGGGGAAGGGATGTGGTTTCACTTTCAACATGCATGCATGCATCAAGCCTGCATCTGAGCCTGGCTGCACATCGCTGACCTGCTGCTTCGGTGTCAGTAGTCTCCCTGCTGGCTGGCTCTCCGTGACGACCCCCTCCAGACACAGGGGAAGACAGCGTGGATGGTTCTGATCCGTTGGCTTCCGAATCATCTTTGGGCTGTTTTTAGGAGAGATTTATTACCATTCAATTTCAATTATTGCTTAGATTTATCATGTTTAAGACCTTAGAGTCAGTTAACCTTCCATGCATTGATGAATGAGATGTTTAATGGTCCTCAGTCAGCAGTGAACAAATAGCATCTTCCAGCAAAATTATAAAAAAAAATCTATTTCACTCAAAAGCTGCAGCATAAAATGAAAAGAAAGGGAAATACACTACAGACAGATACAGTTGAGGATGTTATATGCAACACAGTTTTTGTGAGTACTGTTCTGTGTGTATTTCTGACATCCTCACCAACTCTCTTCTATTCAATCTAAACTTTCAAATTTCAGACCTCAGAAGTTCACATCGTATTTCTCTTTCTTTGCATCTTTCCCATATTTCTCCCCCTCTAATTCCAACCTGAATGTGCAATTTAGTTAGTCCTGCTGTTAATAATTCACACGTCGTTGCAACAGAATGATTCAGCTCCCGCTCTCCTGTGCCTTTCTCTGTTACAGCTTTTCTTTACATGGCTATAGATTCTGAAATAGGTTGCTGCAATCTATGTTCAATTTTTTATCGTGTATTTCTTTGCATTGTTTTTTTTTTGTATGTGACAGTCTATCTTGTATGAATGCCTTTGACAGACGATTGTACCTGACGTATTCACGAGGATGCAATAACTGGCAAAGAAAGCTGATGCAATTAACTGGAGATATTGAACACTACAGAAGCTATTGATGACAGTCACAGTTTCTTATAATATCACAGATTGTGGCAAATACATAGTGGTCAACATTGTGCAAATATATGCAAACTGAGCCATAGAACTCCACACACGCTCAGTTGTGTTCTTGATGTTATGTTTAATGAACTGAAAGATAAACAAATGAATGTGAAGCTCTGATAAACAACTACTAAACCTTACTAAATGTTAGTTTCCATCCGTCAATGTGAGTATCAGAGTAAAAAGCTCTTTGCATTCCATCCTTATCTCCTTATCTTAGTATATCTGAAGTAAAACTACAGTACTATATCCTTATAGGATTTCACAGTATGGAATAAAATCATCTACTCTGGCATTTTAATTAATTATATTAAATTTTTCATTATGACGAATGTATTAAGCTGAGGTGAACATATATCTCTAATTTTTAATTTATGAATTCCCTCTGATTTACCAGGAATCCTTCTAAACAGAGCAGGGAAACAGAGTGAGATATGTTTGTATGATTTTTGATCAATGCAAATATGACATTTGTCAACAGAAAATGAAAATACAATGCATACACATGGTTATATTTCTAAATAATATAGTGGATAATATAGTAATAGCAATTAATGCAATTTATTTCAGCTGAAATGCAGTAGATTATCCCGCCTATATATATATATATAAATGTAATTTAATGTATTTTTTCAGGGAATCCTTAAAAATCCTAAAAAAAAAACAACCAGAATGGCACAATAAAAGTACCTAATCATATCTGAAATGACCTACTTGTAAGGAAAGCCCCTGTGCATTGCTTGTAAACTCAGCTGTACCTGTAGCAGCAGCTCCCTGAGCCTGCGCAGCTGGGACTCTAGCTGCTTGTTGTGGTCCTCCAGGATCTGCATGCGGGTCTCCAGGCGTGTTTTGTGTTGCCGGAGGACCCGTGCCTCGGCCAGGAGCTCTTCGTCCTGCTGCCCCGCCGAAGGCGACTCCAAGCTGTCCTCTCCGGCCTCAGTCAGCATTGGGAGTGACGCTGCCTCCTCATGTTTCCACTTCAGACGCCTGTACTCGCCTTGCAGCACCCTGAGGACCCGCAGTGGAGGATGGAGGAAACCAAACATATTTCAACACAGCTAAATACATGTATCCAGCTCCCACTTTACATAAAGAGAAATGCACTTACACATAATAATCTGACATGTGTTTATGAATTTCTCAGTAAGAATAATTTCACCTCATACACCTCACTTCATACAGGGCAGCAAGGTGCTCATCTACACTTGACGATAAACTCCCCGGTTGTGTAATCTTGTTTTGAATATGTGCTTTAACAGTCAGCCTTTCATATGCCTTGTTTACGCGAGACCGTGCTGTTACTACATATTTGTGCATATGAGCTGATGTTTCAGAGTTAATTGATTCGGCTCCTTGTAAGTCACGGTTAAGAACATGCTTGTTCATGGAAAGAATATGTTATAACCTTCTGTGAAGTGCTCTTAAAACAACATCTTTCATGCTTCATGGACAATGTGTGAAACAAATTTACATTTTTTTGTTGTTGTTTTTTTAAGCTTGCACGTACAACCCTGCCGCAGCGAATTGAACTGCAAAGCCTCCAGATGGAGGGCGGCCACTCTCTCTGCTAACCCATGGCTGATTGTGTTTATTTTGTACTCGTTTTTCAATTTACACTCAACTTGGTGTATGATTTGTTTTTGTTGATGAGCAGTCTGTCATGGAGTTTACCCTTCCTGAACATGAAGTACGCCGTGAGTTAATGATACTGTGGAGGAGAGTAAATTGCAATGATTGCCATGAAAAAAGACCAATCATTTTTAAGTTTATATTGAAAAACGTATTATTTGATTGGTGAAATGTTGGATAAGGGAAGTTTTCCACTGGACAGGCAACCTGTCCAGGAAGTAGCCCTGGTTTTTGCAACGAGAGAGACGGGACAGACTACAGCACAGCCTCCTGATCCCAAGTAGAAAGTAGAAAGACTGGGAGAGGGGAAAAATAACAACCCTTTCCTAGAAAGTTATGTAAAGAATGTAAAAAAAAAGACACAAAAAACCCCAAAAACTAAATCATTAAGACCCTTTGTACAGATGAAATATAGTGGAAATGCAATATAAAATGTTTAAACCAGATCTCCATTCTAAACATTGCCGAATACTGAATTAATCTGGACCATTAAAAATATAAACTTTTCTGTAAGGGAAACCACTGAGTATACTTAGGAACAATTTTAGGAACAACTGAAAGAGAATAAAATTGTCACTTCATACCTCAAATGCAAGCTACAACTTTGCCATGGCAAAAAAATAAGTTTTTCAAAAGATTTGAAAACATTGCAGCCTATGTGCCTGAGCTCAGCGCAGATGTGCTCTGACATCTTTGATGTTATTGAGATGTATTTTTTGTGCAAGTTGTCACCTAGACTACACATTTTTTTAGGTAACATCTTGCTTATTTCAAAGTCAAGCTGTATTCTGCACTTTATAGCAGGAGTCCCGGTGCTAAATTGGCATTCCTGCACTCCAAATCTGTCAGCTACTGAAAACATGTACAATAAAGCCAGTCCCAAATTACTGAGAATCAGAAATTCCTTATCAAGCAAGAATGGGAAGTCATATTTGTGCTTTAAAAATACTGCAGTTGATCCCCTGAGTTCACAATGCCTTTGGAGTGTTGTTGAAATGAAATAATAAAAAAAAAGATCATATATGACAGTGGTAACCCACATACTGTTCACATTTTTTTTGTCCTAATATATGTATTTAAAACACTTTCAAATAAATATATGGTGTGATTGCGTTATAGCTTTCCAGAGTGTCTTAAAAGTTACAGATACAATTTTATTTATTTTTCTTTTTTAAACCACATTTTACAGTAGGGCCTCTGACAACAGGAGGAATCTGTCCGGATGTCAAATTTATAAAACATCCATTAGCCAAAGTCATGTTGCATGCGTAATTCTCCTAAAAGCAAATGGCTCTTATTAGCAAATTGATTTATATATGTATATATATATATATATATATATATATATATATATATATATATATATATATATATATATATATACATACGTATATTTTAATTCCTGTAAGTCCAGATCTCCTGAGGCATAAAGGCAGGTTCTTTAAAAAAAGATTTGAAACACTTCTAGTGATTAATTGTTCAGCCACACTCTTTGTGGTAAAATAAACAAACAAAAAAAGTAGAGCACACTATGTTGAAGACATGTGTGGCAGAGTGGAGGAGCTGCAGCCACTCAGGCTGACGGGGCACAGGTGTGGCCCGTCAACCTCATCACCCTGCCAGCCTTATAAAGAGGACTGAGGAGTCAGACTGAGGCTGAAGCTGCTGGCGTGAGGTGCTTGTACACTGGGTGTTGGTGAAACTGGGTAAATAAAAGGGTTCTTCACAAAGCTCCGTGTCTCTCCATCCTGTCGGTCGGGCCCCGTGGCACTCACCGTGCTACACTGGCGCCCAACGTGGGGCCCGATGGGAGGAGAGGCATGGAGCGGGCCCTGGACGCGCTCGCCCAGGCCATTGCGGACCTGGCCGCCCTGCGCCGGGACCAGGGCGGGCATCAGCTCGCTGTGTTGGCGGCGCTGATGCCCGCGGATCGACCCACCCCTGCGCCCCGCTTGAGGTTCACTGCAGCAGCGCGGGAGGGGCTGGCGGCGCCGCAGCTGAGAGGCCGGGAGGCAGAAGCTGCGGGCCGCCAAGCGACGGCTCCCGAGACGGCGGGGCCGACGGAGCGACCTATCCCGGCTCCACGCCTGAGGTTTGCCGTGGCAGCGCTGGCGGCGCTGCAGCCGACCGGCCGTGAGGCAGTCGCTGCAGGTCGCCAGGAGTCGGAGGCAGAGTCGGAGGCGGAGTCGGATGCGATGGCGGAGTCGGCTGCAGAGGTGGAGGCGGACCAGCAGGGCGGCGTGACGGAGGAGGCGGTCCTGGACACGCCAGCTCCAGACCAGGGCTGCGCCGTGGAGGAGGCGGTCCTGGAGGCGGACCAGCGGCCGACGTGGGTCCGCGTCACGGAGGAGGGGGTGGTCCTGGATGCACCGTCTGACCCGAGGCCACCATGGGCCCGGTACCGAGAGCGGCGTTATCGGCGGTCGGCCCGTCGCCGAGGACGGCCGCCCGACCGTTCCCGCTGGTCGGCCCGAGGGCGACCTCACGACGGTGCTCGGCGGCCGTCTGAACCAGGAAGGCCCAGGGCGCAGACGGCGGTTCCGGGCTTCCTCTCCCGCTCCGCGGGGGGGGGAGTAGGCTCGGCCGGACGGACCCCGGCGCGAGTTTGGCGTTGGGGGTGTGTGGCAGAGTGGAGGAGCTGCAGCCACTCAGGCTGACGGGGCACAGGTGTGGCCCGTCAACCTCATCACCCTGCCAGCCTTATAAAGAGGACTGAGGAGTCAGACTGAGGCTGAAGCTGCTGGCGTGAGGTGCTTGTACACTGGGTGTTGGTGAAACTGGGTAAATAAAAGGGTTCTTCACAAAGCTCCGTGTCTCTCCATCCTGTCGGTCGGGCCCCGTGGCACTCACCGTGCTACAACATGCTTTTGTTAAAACCTTAAATAGGTCAATGTCTCAGACACCCAAAGGGCACAAATGGATGTGTACACGCAGCATTTTGCTTTGGGTCTGAAAAGGACATAGGTGATTCATAGGAATCATTCACAGAAAAGATCCCTCTGGTTACCATTCATGTGGATGTGAAAATATTAGCTTTCCTCTTTTGGGGAAAATATTTGTGCACACCTATATACATTCAAATTCAGTCATTAACATGTTTTGCTTCCACTCTATCTACATTTTAACTGCATGGGCCCATTCTTAGTGGGCACGTTAATTCTCCCCTTCAGCTCAGTATGGCACTTTTCCACTAGTACCTACTCAGCCCGGCTCGGCTCGCCTCCACACGGTTTGGCGCTTTCCCACTAGGGGTCTACCCATGCCGAGTAGATACTTTTTCTGTATTTTCCGAGGTTCTAAGCGGGCTGAGTCGGGCTGTATCTGACGTCATCACGCTACCGATTGGTCAGGGTGTTGGGAGTCAGACGTCTGAGTCAGGATGTGACATCAGCAAAAGAGCGACTCTGACGGCAGCTTCTTGTTCATTTTATTTGACAGGCAATGGCAGCAAAAAAGTCTGTTTCATGATCCAACTCTGAGGTGCAGATGTTCATAAACCTGGTGGCTGAGGAGAGAATTAAAAAGGGATCTATGTGGGCCATAAGGAACGACAACATCTAACAAGAGCTCTGTCACTTTATAGCTGCTCGTGGCTACCAACGGACTTTTCAGCAGCACCGAGACAAACTAAAAGAAATTAACTTGATATCAGACACAAGCCACAGACCCAGCAGCACATACTGTATATCATCTCCTCCAGGTTCTACATCTTTAGTGTTGTCTTCTTCGTTTAGATCACACAATCAAATACGTCACAGCAGCTTCCTCCAACCTCCTTCTGCTCCAGGTGCTGAATTGTAGTGGAAAAAAAACCAGGCCGTGTTGAGTCGAGCCGAGCTGGTACTAGTGGAAAAGTGCCATAATGGTTAATCTGAAGGAAGATTTACAAACAGTTGCGTGTTATAGTATTTTACCTGTAAGTTCTCTTTTTTCAGATACCTCAAAGGAATTTAGGGTATCGCTGTCTACTTTAAGTACTTTTTTTTTTCAAATTCCAGCAGCCATAGTGATGACGGTGTAAAAATGACAGATTTTTAACAACAAAGTAAACTAGTGCCAGATTCAAATGATCAGATTTGAATCCATTCCCCCACCCCCGCTTGGCTACAGACCTGTTTTCGTTCTCCAGGTGGGCCAGGGTGCGCTGGAGCTGCTCCTTGTCCTGGTGCTCCAGGTGAGCCAGTAGCATGTGCTGGCCGCAGGGCGAGTCATGGTCCAGGGCTGGGCTGGAGTGACGCAGGAGGTACTGATCTTCATCCCTGAGTCCCCCACACAGGAGACAGCACACTGAGCCACCAGCACACAGCCATCAGCAGCACAAAGCAGAACCAACGACATGGCAGAGCAGACAGGCCAAAGCAAGACATGCAGAACAAGGACAGTGGTCGCAGGATGTGACACACTAAGGCAATAGGACGCACAGCAGGATGGGATATTGCAACACTGTGCTAGGTTAATAGTCCAAATACTAAATGCTCTGTAATAAACACTACACTGGCAACATACTCACGTGTATTAAAACTGAAGGTGCATCCTAAATTGCATAAGCACAACCGATTCATGATCAGAGCAAAGACAGAGTTTGAAATAAAAAAGGTTATAGTGGAGATCTAATGTAGAAAACTTTGGGCCGTTAAATAATAAATGGTTCTGTGAATATTTTAATGGAAAGACAACTGTTTGTTATTTCGTGAGTGACAATAATGCTGCAAAGGGGACTACTTTAGTGCTAAAGGGTAAAGGAACTTTGCAGGCTTTGTACTTTTATGTATTTATACATGGCAAAGTTCTGCAACAGTTTTGTCAAACTGTAAGGTTTGTTATTAAAAAGACCCTCTCTGAACCAGAAAAAAAGTTGATAAAAACACTTAATATGAAATAGGCACCTACAACAATAGTGCCATCTTTGCTTCAACAGCCTGCATGAAGACACACAAGGACAAGGTTTTGCTTTGACTGTCTTTGTTCTCCAACATAAACAATGCCATGAATCTGTGGATACATCTCAAAAGAGCATGAAAACAGAACCGCTGAAAAAATCTCTCAGAACAGAAGCTGTTTGAAAGATAAAAGGTCTAAAATACAGCAAATAAGCTGTAATACAAGCAGTAATACAAGCAGTAAGGAGTGTTCATGAGAAGTAACCGTCCATGATTATTAAGTTTTGCTTTGGGTCATTTTCCATCTTTGCCATTCAGTAAAACTGTTGACAGTTACAGACTGGAAATATGCTATCTTGCTTAAAACACAAATGACTGTTTCATCTTTAACTTTGTCTTTAGATAATCTCTTAGTCTCTTAGCTGTTCACAGCAGCCATTTACACTCACTCATAACGCTTTATTAGATATACTAGGTGTACCTAAAGTGGCAAGTTAATCTTTTTAAATAATTGCAATGGTGGTCTAACCCTTTGCAAGTAATGGTATATGAAAGAATAGCTGCAATGAAAATAAGATTAGCTTCTGTTATAGGCAGATTGAATTTTCTCCTAAATGTTGTAGTTTTGAATGACCTGGTTTTTCCGCTGTATAGCTCTGGACAGAAAACAGTTCGATGGCAACCAAAGCAGAAGCTGGGGGTACAGATAGCACAGTACCATGTATGGCACTGCACAGCACAAAAAACAATGCAACCCTCCAGGAAAAAAACTGAAAGAAAAATAAACCAGAGAGGCACTGACAGATACAGTACACAGAAAGGGTTTGCTGAATAAGGACACAAGAGCAGAAAGCAACAGCAGTGCTACTGGCTCAGGGTCAAAGTAAATTGTCGTGCATACAAAAACACAAATTTACATGCAAGTAAAATGGAGAATTTTTACCAATGATTACACATTATGGCAAAAAATGTCCACCCAAGCAGCATTCTAGATGCATGCACATGGCCACAAAGACATTGAAAGCAGGCTTGGGTAGCACAGGTGCCAGTACTGAAAAGTGTTGTGCTGCTGCAAAGCATTAAAGTTCTGTCTTCGCCTAAAGACTAGTTCTTTATGTGCTGTCAATCAAAGCCTTCTCTCAGAGCTGACATACATAAAACTCATCTGAAGAGAAATAATGAGCACACTTCGCAATGCACACACTGAGAAACACACCTGGAGTCCTAGAGGACCAAGGAACATTTTGCAAAGGGCTGCTGGGCATACAGCCTTTACTTCAAAGTGCAATAAAAGAGGAAAACATCTCAGAGGCAGAAGCCTTTGACAGCTTATACCGATGTCAAGAAAATAAGACGCAGACACAAATGCATGATCTCAAACAACCCTAACCCATACTCTCAGCCTTCCACAATGAGGAGTGACTGCCTCATTCACATCACAACATCCCAATTCCACTCACTGCCAAACCCTCTCAGCCAGCTTCTACAAACACAAGCAGGCTTTGTATACTATCTACACACAGCCACAGACCCTAATCGCAGCAGGAATGTGGATGATGAAGGGGGAGTAAATGCAGGCTGCTCTCTATGGGTCATTCTCATTATGTGGCTGATTATTTATGTGATTACCTAATCATTCCCTAACAGTTGAACATGGATGTACAAGCCTGAGCACACATAAACACACTAACTGTAAATATCTCAGGGGTAAATAGAGCACACACAAAGCAGCAGTTATAATCAGGGTGGGGGGCAATTGTGTGGGGGTGGCAGCATACTCACAGGCTTTCATCAGGAGACAGGCTATCCGTGAAGAATGAACAATTCTGGTTCTCTATTTCTGCCAACCTATATATAAATGCACACACACACATACAAAGAACACCGTGTCAAACATGTTATGCATATTCACATATGTATATGAAAAAAAAAATAGAAACCTAAGAAAAACACAGGAGAGTGGGTGAGTCAGAACAAATGTAATAGAAAAGAAACATACATTAATATTATCATACATTGGGGAAATATGTTTCAGCAAACGTATTCTGAGAGCAAATAATCCGAGCGGTTTAGTGCTTAGGTAGTGTGGGTAAGACCTCTGGCCTTTCAGTCACTGCAGCTGAGCACCAACTACCTGGAAATACCTGAAAAATACAACTGCAGAACAGGAGAAATTGTTCTTGCTTTAGTGTCCAAGCTGTAAAAACATCCACAGGCAGAGAGTATAAAACTGAACTGTACTTGTAACCAGCATGCAGGCAATAAAAAGCCTTTTAGTAATGTGCTGCTGTCCAGCACCATGGACAGCAGCCTGTTAGGACTCAGTGTGGTGTTTCAGGACCAAGGACAGCGCTCCCAGCTCACATTATGTCCACTGACTGCCAGCAGACAGCCGCAATGTACATGCAGCTCTGAAGGCTGGCTCTCTAAATACCACCCAATAAAATGGGCTTTGTTTAGAAATCAAGGTTTCTTAACTATTGGGATCATTAATAAGACAATCCATAGCCAGAAAAGTCACATCAAGGGGAGCAAAAGTTATGCTGAAAGGTTGAATTCAGAAACTTACATCAAGATTTCCACACACATATTAATTAAATAATTGTTACAATTGTGTCAAAAGAAGGTAGTGAGTCTGTTTCACTTTGTGGGTTTAATTATAATTTTTACGTTAGGGAAAAAGGTCAAAATTGAGAGTTTTATGGTTATCTATAGCTGTAATTAACATGATCATGCCTTTGATACTTAAATTTCAAATTAACAATCACCACCAAGATATTAAACTATACCATCTATTCATGCATCTAATATCTAGCCAGTGAATCATGCTGTTTTCATCAAAAGCATCCTCTTTAAATACCAGAATTGTATGACCATCTTGGTCTCACACACACGCGCACACAGACGCAAACACACACACACACACACACACACACACACACAAAGACACACACACACACACACACACACACACACACACACACACACACACACACACACACACACACACACACACACACACACACACACACACACACACACACACACACACACACACACACACACACACACACACACACACACAGACTGGAGCTGAGTGTCTGGAGTTACACTTAGTGGATTAATTTCGTGAAGCACCACATTGATGGAGAGTTGAGGATTACCACGGAGACAAGCCTCTGCAGCCACTTCCATTTTACACCAGGTAGTTTTAACTTTCACTTGAGATGAAGGGGATTGACTGGAAACCACTGTCACTTGTAAGAGTGGATAAATGGACACCTGAGCTCTGGTGCTTTATCAACAACAGTAGGCTTGCATAGAAGTGAGTAGATAACCCATTTTTCACCTGTAAAACAAAGTCTTAATTTCTATAATATTCTGAAGGTCAGTTCTGTACACTTAATGAACATTTAAATCGGGCAAAAAAAACCAAACGTAAACAGGGTAAATTTGTTGTGAATAGTGTTGTTTAGATGTAATTATTAGAATTGGTATATTTCTGCTGATGCAGTAATATTTTTGTGCGCATACTCACAATCACTGCCATGCTCATGACTACCAAAATCACAGTTTATGACCTTGCAGAAGCATAATAATTTACAGTACCCTCAAATGCCAATAATGCATATTTCTCTTCTGCTTCTGGCACCTTCATATTCTGTATATCTACAATTTTCACTTGAATGCAAATGACTTGCAATATTACATGCAAAAGACCAGAAATTTTAATGAATCACCAGCATCTGCTGTGTACAAAATATGATGTTAATGACATATGAAAGCAGCACATGATCAGAGCGTGGGTTTTCCCTCAGGTCTGGTAATTAAACATCACAGAGGACCAATCCACTGATGCACATGTACAATGAATCCAAAAATGTCATGCACATGCTCCACAAAATTGTTCTTTAATCTTCGAAGCATTCTCTTTGCACACTGGCACACTCCACGCTGCATCATCTTTCATAGTGTCACCGGCTGAAGGGGTGAGGGATAGGGGCAGGGGAGCTAACTGATGTAGAGGCTGTCAGGATCTTCCACACCTCATCCTATTTTTCTCCATTTTCCATTGAGACCACGGAACTGATAATTCAGGATTTATCTTTGACCTGTTATGGGAGTCCCAACCTGTGAAACTAACTGCTTGTAATTCAGTATGGTGACACTATTCATCAGAAAGGCTCTACAGGAAGACTCAGTCAGGGGACAACAGCAAATGGGAATGGAACGGACAGAAAGTAATAGGAAATTGTTGTGTGTTTGGATGTGCACAGATGTATGTTGAGCTCCTTCAATGAATCCAAATAGGTGACAGAGGAAATGAAAAAGAGAAAGAGAGAGAGCAGGAATTGCAGAGAAGAAACCCACCAGAGCTCCAAGAGGTTTCTATTATATTTTTCTCATCTTTTTTTCTATGAGATGTCAAAGTAATGATGATGATTAAAGGAATCAAGTTCTGCATCAATGTGAAAAGGTAGGCGAAAAATAAAGATGTGTAGAGTAGAAGATACAGAGGCCGTCATTGTTTGACATGGCTACATATCTGAATACTTGGTATTCCATTAGCGGGGTCTGTGCTAATTTTACAATGCTCAAATATTGGGATGTGTCTTTTTTCCAAGAAATGAGAATGCAGCAATAATTTTTAGGAACATCTATGGGGCTGGAACAAGTCCCTGCTTTGGGACACTTCAAAGCAGCACCAAGTCAACACCATCCCCAGTCCGTATTGGGTGCGATGTTGGCAGGAGATGACGTTGTTCAGCCCTTTAATGTCCCCTTTGAGTTTGAATTGTGTATTTTCATTCATTGCCACTATTGCAGTGTGTGCAATCAGAAATGCCACAACAGTCTAAGCTCTGTCCATGTTAACATTGTCATTCCAGTCTGGTTTTATTTTGTTTGCTTTGTTTTTCCTCTTATCAGTTTCCACATTCTTCTTAAGTTATTGCTTATTGGCAAGTAAAAAAGAAGATGCACTGCTGCCACCAAGTGGTATGGAGTGAGAGTTTGTTGATTCAGTGGATCCTGCCAGGTCTTTCAATATAAATCGAGACACAATGGCTGAACGGACTGAGGAGAAGGTCAGTTCTGTTACTGTCATGAGTTGATTTGTTAGGACCCAAACGCAGGAGAGACCAGGAGGCAGGTGTTCCAAAAGATGGTGATTTATTACTCCAAAAACAAACCAAAAGCGCAGCTGAGCAGGGTTAACAAAACACAAGAGCAAAGAAAAAGGGCTAACAAGACACAGCTTTCTAGTCTTAAACATCAAACTGTTACGGTTTAGCTGGTTTTAGTTATAGTCTTTCTTCTCCTGTTTTATTTTGAACTTATTTTTTCTAGCTTTGGCTGTGTTCTCACTTTTGTGGTTTTAGTCCTCATTTTTTTCCTTTGGATTTTCATCTTTTAGGATTTCCCAGCTATTTTTAAACAATTACTGCTTTGCACACCCTTTTTGTCTTGTTTCCTTCCGTCTGTGCTTTGCCACACTTGCATCATGTTACTCATTACCTCCCTCAGTGTTTATACTCCAGGTTTCCTTTGTTCGCTGTCAGATCTTTGTCTTTGTTTGCCTTCGTGTAGATGACTTGGAGCTGGTTCATTTACTTGGCTCCATTCCTAACACAAATTCCATATCTTTCCTGAGGTGAGTCAAGATTATCTTGAAAGTCAATACAAAGTTTACAGATTTTTGGTAATTTAAATAGTCTTACATGAAAGTACACTTCAGCAGCTTCTCTGTCTGTTCAGGTTTTCAAAAATGTAACTGGTGACAGGACTAATCACAAGTCTGTTAATACTGTTAAGAATCAATGTTTCTTGTTGGCTATCTCAAAACACCATCAGAAGACTTGTTTAACCATTGAAATAAAAAAGTTTCTAAGCAATGTTCTTTTGTATCATTATGTATCATTTACTTTTCAATTGTATACAATACATGGTGGCATACAGTGGTGCACATGCCTCAGAAATATATTCAAATATGATATACAAATATGATGGTTGTTATCGACCAAAAGTTAACATGGAAACAACACATCGAATATATTAAAGGGAAAATTTCAAAATCACTCGCAATCCTGTATAAATCCAGAAATATACTGAATTCCAAGGCCTTGCATTTGATTTACTACTCATTGATTGTTCCCTATTTATCTTACTGTGTGGAATTGTGGGGATCCACCTTTAAAACCACCTTAAATTCAATAATAAAACTTCAAAAACGAGCCATACGTACAATCAGTAAGGCTGATTACTGCGCTCACACAGATCCACTTTTTCTAAATTCTCATGTTATTAAATTTTATGATTTGTTTTATTTTAAAATCATGCAAATTATGTTTAAAGCAAAATCAAAAATGCTCCCTGACCCAATACAGAGGTTCTTTTCAATTCAGGAGACTTGTTACAATCTTAGAGGTGTCTGTAATTTCACAGTACAAATGGCTAAAAAAGGTATGAAAAGGAGATGTGTCTCCATCGTTGGAGTTAAATTCTGGAATGATGCCAACATAAATTTAAAAACATGTCATTCTTTTGTTGTATTTAAGAAAAGGGTTTGTAAAGCTATTTTTGAAGCTTATAAGTGCAATTGACCATCTGAGGCTGAGTTATGCTTCTGCGTCAAAATGACGCCGTGCCTACGGCGTGTGGTTTGGATCGACGCAGAGGACACGCCGTCACCTGCGCCGTCAGTGACGTGCACCTCCTGAAAATTGTAACTACGCGTCGAGGAGACGCCGTCCACTCGCAGACCGAGAGGGCTGTGATTGGTTCGTTTGAAAGCGAAGCATTTCCGGTTTCCGGTTTGAATCAGTAGTGAACTTCCAGGGCTCTTTTCTTCGTTTATATGTGATTTTTTTTGTTTTTGTTTTTTGCACAATAGTTGTCCTTATCTCTTTGATTTACTGTGACCGGAAAAAGTCGGATAAACCATTCAGAAAAAGATCGCTAACTAGTGGCCGCGGGGGGTACTGCACCGCGACCAAATGAAGAGACGGAGAAGTCAGAAGGGTTCAGCACGGCGTCACGGCTGCGGCGTGTGCTCTGCGTTGGTGTGACGCAGAAGCATATTTCAGCCTTTAATGTTTCTTTGCTTTTCTATTGTTTCTTTGCCTTTTGTTGTTTCTTTGCTTTTCTATTCTCTTCTTGGTTTTCTGGAGGTTGGTAGCCAAAAATAGAAAGTTGTTAATATAGGATAGGCTTTTATAAGCAGTTTGCTTCTGCCTATGCCTTTTCAGTTATTGTTCAACACATTTTTTTGGTTTAATAGTTAATGCTGTGTACAATGTTTTTTTTTTTTGGTGTTGTTTTGTGTTGCAATGACTGAATAAACTTAATTCATTCATTCATACATCCATATATAAAACTATCATAAATTAAATAATTACATCTCACTATGATCTACTCAGAAACATTTTCCTTCTGCTTTCAGCTTTACCCTTGAAGGGTCACCACAACAAATCATCCTCTTCCATCTGACCCTGTCCTCTATCTCCACTTTGGTATTTCTCTTTGCCACCAACTTCATCTCTAACATCCTTCTACCAATATATCCATTGTCCCTCTGCACATGTCAAAATCATCTGGATCAGGCCCCTCTAACTTTGTGTTCCAAGCTGGAAGCCTGATGTCCCTCTGATGTCCTCATTTCTAATCCTGTGCATCCTCGTCTCTCCAAACGAGAACCTCAGCACCTTCAGCGCTGTTACCTTCAGTTCTGCTCCCTGTCAGTGTCACCGTCTCTAAACCATATAACAGAGCAGGTCTCACCACCGTCATGTAGACCTTCCCTTTTCAGAATCAGAATCAGACTTTAATGACAGGGTTTGAATACATCTTCTCTTGTTTTTACTCTGTTGTCACACTACACTCTTGACACTTCTCCAACCCCACCACCCTGCTTGCATTCTTCTCTTCACCAAATTTCACTTTTCCAAATCTTCCTTTGTTCTGAACAGTTGACCCCAAGTACTTAAACTCCTTCACCTTCTTAGCCTCTATTCGTTGTAACCTCACCAATCCACTCTCCGTTCTTTCATTAACATATTCTGTCTTGCTATGGCTGACTTTCATTCCTCTTTTTTCTAGTAGAAACCTCCACCCGTTTCCTGTTCTCATCACAGATGACATATGTCATTTGCAAACATCATAGTCCAAGAGGATTCCCGTCTGACCTCATCTGCCACCCTGTCCATCACCATTGCAAAGAAGAAAAATGCTCAGAGGCAATCATTGATGCAGTCGCACCTCAACTTTGAATCCCTCTGTCACGCCTATGGCAGACCAGTCTACTGTACTTCTCTACCACTCCACACCTCCTCAAACTATTTTACAGCTCCTCCCTTGGCATCCAGTCATAAGATTTATTTAAATCTTTCTCTATATTACCTACTAAGAAAATGCAAATTGCTATTCCTCACATACCTTTGAATCGAGTGTGTACATATCCAGAAACAAGCTTGATAATGTCTCTTATAGGGACAGCCTTAGCCAAACTCTTATGCTTCCATACAAAGGCTATGATTTCTGCACTTTGCTTCCAGCTCAGTCACTAGGAATGTTTGTTGCCATTTTAGATTTTTGGAAACCACAGTTTTATAACATTTACATTCTTCAGATGGAGGAGTCTAGTGGGCTTAGCATCATATTAAAAAGTCATGATTTGTGAAGAGCATGCAGGTTTTGTAAGTGATGCTTTGTCCAGCTCTAATAAGCAATTGTATTTTCAAAGCCCATCCAAGGGGTTCAGGTGCATATATCTGACCAAAGAAAAAAAATGAAAACGACAAGGCTTTCCCCAGAGTGAAACAGAGACATCTAAGTTTAAACAAGAGAAAAGGACAAGTCCCTCAGCAGGACTCAAACTCAATTCTTTTATGTGGCAGCTGATATAAGCACTGGTTTGTTGGTTGTTAAAAATAACTGTGATACTGACTAAAATCTCAATAATGCATGTATCCAAAATTATATTATAATACTATTTTGAATTAAATAATAGAGAAAGGAATAAAGGACAAGAAAAAGAGAAATAATTTAAAAGGGTCTAACTTCAAACCAATGAAGACACTAACGAATACCAATGAACTGGCCTCTTTATTTGGAGTTTGGAGCTGCAGACCTTACTTGTATATGTTCAGTATAAGCGACTGGCTGAGCAGGCAGATTCATGATGAAACCTTCACCTGTGCTGAATATCACCAGTATCTGTGTTAGCTACTTTACAGATTTAGTTTGTTCTTAGCTGTGAGGTCGATCCATCTCAACATGATTTCCTTTTCCTGAAGAGAGTGAGCAAGCTTTGAAGTTTTTTTTAATTACAGATGGATTAACAACTTTACTTTTTATCCACAGAAAGGCACCTTGACACACAGGTACAGACACACATACACTTGTCTAATAATTCAGCCCATGGGATGACTTTTGGACACACTGACCTGTCAGTGGTGTAACCAGCATTTTGATATCACTTCGACTTTCCATTAGTGTTCAAAGTGAGGTTATGTTGGAGACTAGGAATGAATTCAAATAAGAAAATGTAATATTCCCCTTTTTATCATGTGTTAACTGACAAGCAGAGAGAGCAAAAGAGCACATGAGCAAGAAAGAAATGTTCATCTATAACAGTGTACAGCACTGACACAGCTTTAGCAAAGGTCCTTAATGACATCCGCTCCAATACAGATAGTGGCAACAATTCAGTCTTGGTCTTACTGGATCTCAGTAGTGCATGCGACACGGTCAACCATTACATCTTGATAGAACGGTTGAAGAACTGCGTGGGACTTTCTGGCACATCACTTGCCTGGTTGGAGTCCCATATCAAAGACGGGGACTATTTTTATTCATTTTAACCTTTTTAGCTTGTCTTTAATTTCTGCTTTTAAACTCTTTCAATTTTTAATGCATTCAAAAATATATGTAAAGCACTTTGATTTATCTTGTACATGAAATGTGCTATACAAATAAACTTGCCTTGACTTATACCGCTACACAGTATAACAAAAATCTGAACACTCAACAAACCCCTCAAATTCATGCACTCACACACACATACACACACACACACACATAAACACAAATGGGCTGAACACAGCCAGCTGCCGGGGTTCACTAACTCAGTCAAGACAGCTTTTGGAGACAGAAAGCCCCTTTCACATGACTGTGCAACATTGATGCAGTTTTGTTCAAGGTCGCTGTGGCAGGGTGGAGGAGCTGCAGCCACTCAGGCTGACGGGACAGGGGTGCAGCTCCTCCACCCTGCCACAGTCACGTCACATACAGAACTCTGCTATCAAAAATACCTGCTATAATCTAGGCAAATAAATAAATACTGTACGTTCAATTATTTTGGTATCCACTGTATTATCTTTTGGTCTACTGTTATAAAAGAAGATACTTTTTTACCCCCAAGCAGCAGGAACTGATTAAATCAAATGAGCACATCAAGTCTGAGCATCTTGGCTCCATAGATCTAAATACTGTAGGTCTAATCTGTATTTGTGATATTTTTTCCAGGTATCTGAGGCTCCACAACAGCATTATGAATCAATACAACACATCCTTGCACTTTTGGTTAACAGGCTAGTAGTATTGGTCACAGGTAGTGTCATTAATGACAGTGTTTCATCACTGTCAAGGTTTTCTGTAGGTCCTTTAGTTATGCAGGTTCAGTCAAACAACAGAGCTTACAGCAATATATGCCAGATATTGATTCATTTATAACTCTTATCAAACACTGATCAGAGAGAAAGGATTGTTTTTCTTCCTCTGTCTCCATGGTTGGCTGTCAATAAGGAATCTTCTCTGAAATGTTTCATCTATCTGGTTATTTGATGACTTAAGCTGCGTCCCAATACTCCCCCTCGCCCTCGTTTTCTGCACTACCCCTAAATTTTGCGCGTTCCCGTGAGGGTAGTGGTGTCCCAATTCCTCTTTTCACCTAGGGGGAGTGGGCATATCGAGGGCTAGGGGCTGAGAATAGCCCCTACGGATCGAGTGTTTTCAGATGCTGACTTCGCGAGCGAGGGGCTATGAAAATTTCCCAGAATGCTTTTCGTCGTCATTTGCGGACTGAATCCAAAAAAAAAAACATGGCGGACATTTCTTAGTGAATAAATCAATATTTTGAGTTAGTTTCTGCATAAAAATGCGTTTTGATTACATTTCTAGCGACAAATGTATATTTTACTTTCATAATATTCACTCAGTGAATGTACATAATCCCTTTTTTGTCCGTTGTTCGCGAAGAATCGCGCCGGAGTAAAGGCTGTTAGGTTACGCCGTAGGCTACGTAGCCTACGCCATAGGCTCTGCGTCGATTTGACTCGCCGACCGAGAAACAGTCAGACTCGTCTCAGATTGTGACCAAGGGAGCAAGCATTTTTTTGTGAGAAATAGAGAGAAATAATCCTGTGACTTGTCAGATTTGTTTTGGATGTTTCTTATATAATAGTTTTCAGAAACCACAAAGTAATCCAGCTGTTATCTGGGTAATTTACACACTTTTCAGATAAAGTTGCCGAAGATCACGCCAGAATAAAGGGATTTATGGTTCCGCGTTACACCAACGCAGAGCCTACGGCGTAGGTTACGTACCCTACGCCGTAGGCTCTGCGTCGATTTAACGCGGACCCATAAGCTCCAGAGCCGGCAGACAGAAATCTCTTAATTTCGGAGCAAATTTCTTAACAGGCGTAGCTACAACTGTTAGATTTCATCTATTAAACCAACATTTTCCTAAATTATTTATTTCAGCCAGCGTAATTCTCAACAGAGCTGCAGGTTTCTCTCCCGGGACGACGGTGTGGGTCGACCCAGCGATCACGTCTGTCCCCCCGGTTGTGAGCTGCTGCTGCTCCCCGGGGCCGGGGGCTCTTCTCATCTCCGAAAACGTCGAGTCAAATTTCTTAACAGGCGTTATTTGGATAAACTGAGCCCAGGTTGCGGATCTTAAGGTTACCTTTATGCCTGAAAAAATATTAAACTTAACTTAATAAAGTGCCATATTAACAGCGCTACAGCTGAAATTAAAACAGCTTTTGGCTCTCAGCTTTCTGATCAGGGTAGGGATGAAAACGAGGGGGAGTAGGAGAATGGGACAGGCACCTGGGCCAAGTGCCCTAGATTTCAAGTGCCCTAAAATCTCCCCCTTCTTTTTTAGGGGGTAGGGAAGAAAAGAAGGACGAGTGAAGAAAAGAAGGGCGAGTGAAGGGGAATTGGGATTGGGCCTTAGTCTCATTTTGAACAAATGTAAATATTCTGAGGCTTTCTTTAAACAAACAACAGCACTTTAAAAGTATATGATAAGATGGCCACATTTTTGAGAAGATACAAAATAGATATATATATGATATTTATAGATATATGATTATACCTTTTATCATTTCGTTTATGCCATTAAATTGTGCATCTTTTGATATAAACTTTTTCAAGCTTGTAATTAATAAATATGGAACTATATTATGACATATCAGGATGGAATTTCTGATTATTTTCAGTAATCTGTTGATCATGTTCTCCATATATGGACTGATTGATTATTTGATTTGAACAAACTAGGATCAAACCCCTGAATGAACAAAATTATTCACCAGAAAATGATTTCACTTCAAACTATCAACCAGTAAAGTCTCACATTAAAACAGCATTTCAATATGCTTTCATGAATGAGTTAATTATAAAAGCTCCTAGATCTACTAGAGTCTCTAATACTTGTATCTAGTATATAATATATAGCAAGGCATTGCACAACGTTTCACAAGGTCTTTTCACATTCTGTTTGATAAGGAATTGGTAGCTGAGGCTTTTAGATAAAAAGAAAATGACTGTCCTATTTTTAACAGTATAATAAACACTTTTTTTATTTTAATAGAGCACTTAAATAAAAGTACTGCACTCAAAAATACTATTTATTTAAGCGATATCATTTTTCAATTTGTTTCTCCATTACTGCCTTAAGTTTAAATATGTTCTTGCATCGTAGCAGGACCCCCCAGTATTTATGATTTATACTGTGTTTCAATGAGCAACTAGCTTGTAACACACACAAGCACGCACACTTGCACATACACACACACTCACACACACAGAAGAAGTCACCACCTGTACTTATCAAAGCAAACTGGTAAGAGTGTGACATTGCATTAGTGCTTCAGTTATTAATATTTCAGCATATAAAAAGTTGTAGCTTCTCATTTCAAAAATAAAAGTGTTCGCTGGATCCTGTGTTATGTCAGGATCCTGACCTGGCGTAGCCTTCAGCGTGCTTGCCTGTAATTCATCCACTCATCAGCTGAACACATTTGCTCTGGTTTTCCTCTTTGTCATTACCAGATCATTCTTGTCCAGCATGTGTCAGCGTTGCCTGGCCAGGTATCCAGCATGACACAATAGTTGGCCTACGGTTTGTTGTCTGCTTAGCTCTCTTAACTTGTAAAAGGACACGTCACTTGTGAACTCTGGAGTCGGTCTTCACCATCTGCTTTACTCAGAACACTGAGGACGCTTGGAATCATCCCATGCATATTGTGGATTGTTAAAAATATGAATACAATAAACTGTGTTTACCTTTTTTGTTTACCTCTGTGTCTTCGCATCTTTGGTCCAGTTTCAGGAAAATCCAGACAGCTCAATGTTTGGTCTGCATTATGCAACCTAAATAAAATTTGGCGATCCATCATATTCCAGGAGGAAATGTGGGTGGAAAAAATTTGGACTCATCACCATTTTTATTAAATCTAATATAATAAAATCAGACGGCTTCCACACACTCAGTTTGAAAAGAACTCAAGGTACTGAAACTAATCAGCCTTGTGGACTTAAGAAAATCATTTATTAGTCAGGCTGATGAGGAAAAAGAGCCTTCAGTCTGCTAGAGAGCATACATTTCATGTCCTCTGATGAGTCCATATTTACACATTTCCAGAGGAATTGGTTCACGAGGGTCAGAAGAGCATATTAAGTATCTAGTTTCTATATTGGGACTTGCAGCAGCAGTGCAGTGATCTTCAGTTGGTCAGGTCAAGGTTTAGCAATATTATGTGCACAAAATACAAGGTCCACTGACCACATATTCCAAGATGAAGATACCTGAATGAATTGGTTTAAATTGTGAAATACTGGTTCAGGGAGCATTACACTTGATTTCCACATATGCATTGATCACAATTGAGTTCATACCTTAATCGTATTAAAATTATTTATACAACTTTATACAGCTGCCCGACTCTTCCATAATCAATAAAAGATCTGGGTTTAAAATGACTGCAACTCTAAGGCCTGGATGGTAATAAGTGCTGGGACACTGCATACGTTTATCAAAACAGTTCCGCACTAAAAATATTGGTCTGTGACTGTTTTTAGTGTCCACTCCGTGTAAATGTGTAGGAGGGAAACAGTTGAAGAGATGGATCAAAGATGAAAAGGAAAAAAAAGGCAAACAGAAAAAAGGGAGGAAAAGGAAAACAGGGGACATAAGAGGAGTAATGAGGACAACTGTGCCTGCTCTCTCAATGGTGTGGGTTGCTTTTGTTTTGGCGGTGTGTAAAAGTGTGTAAGAGCCTCGAGGAAGTGATACACAAAAGCACACTTACCAGCACACGAACACACACTCCCATTCATGTACTGCAGGCTCATTGGAAAGGGATATACATGTCCAGTCCTGCCCAGAGTGCGGAGCTGCCAGCAGCGCTGGGGTCCAGGACTGTGCCCTGTTTATAACCTGTCACACAAACACTAATCCACACTGACAGCCCCCCCTGTGACCAATGGCCTCACTGGCCTCACAAGTGACGAGCCACCGTGCATGCTGAACCTTGCTAACCTCCACACACAAACCACAAAGTGCCCCGCTCATCTGTCCCAGGGTGTGTTTGTGTTGAGGGTGAGAGTGAAGAGGAGTGGCAGGCGGAGCAGCCTCTATCCTGACCTGAGTACAGTACACAGTGCAGCCAAATCAATACTACAATCAGGGAAGACTAAAGGGTGAGAGAGCAGAGACGGGGTGAGTATGGGTTGTACGTGGGAGAGTGAATTTAGAGGGGGAAAAGGAATCATTTAGAGATAGAGGGGATATCACTGTAGAGTAATTATTTAAAACATACAGTAGCAGAGCTCTCCAAGGCACATACCTGCTTGCATAATGTTCAATCCTGCTGTGTGTGTCTGCGTGGGGCAGCCTGGGAGAGGAACACGGTCTGGAAGGAAGAGAAGCAATAGTCAATACTTCACAGAGCCATACTGAATGAGGCAAATTTAAATTTTGCTGACACGTTTATTGCAATATTTCAAACGTTTTACGATGCAGAGAGCCGTGGAGTCTGTGTGAATTCGAGTTAACTCTGTCCTTCTAATGCTAAGCTGGAAGGACGGCGTATCAAGGGAAAACACTGCAGGCTGTCTAGACAGATAAACAGAGAATTCATGACTTGTGTGTTCATGAAAAGAGTGCCAAGGTGAGAAGAGCTTTTAGTTCGATTGACATTGCAGTGGGTTAATGGCTCTGCACATCCTCGCATCGCTTTCATGCAACTGCTTTTTCTTTTCTTTTTTGCTCAGTCAAGTGTTGAGTATTTGCATTTTAAGCCACTAAACTTGTACTTCATAACTTCTAATAGAGAGCTTTAGATTAGTTACATTGCTGATTTAAAGGGCACCTATTATGAAAAACACGTTTTCTCTTGCTTTAACATATATAAAGTGGTCTCCCCTCAGCCTGCCAACTCAGAGAAGGAGGAAAGCAACCAAATTCTGCAGTGTCTGTACAGCCGCCCGGATGAGCCATCCAGTGTGATGTGGCTTCTAGGAGCCGTTCAGATTCTGCTCCCTTTCGTTACTTAAAGAAAATGCAATTTACATAGGTTGGCCTCCGATGCGTGAAACCACGCCCACAACTAACTCTGCCGGCCGGAGCTTACGCCATTTTTTCGTAGCGGTGTATCGCATCATTCAGGCAGCCAATCAGCACATGCCTCATTATCATAGCCCCGCCCACTCAGAATCCTGCATAGATAATGAGGTTAGAGAATGGGAAGATAAAGACATGGCTCAGAGGCTGAATTTCTAATTTATTTAGCAAAAGTCTCAGAGTAACCAAACACGTGCAATAAAAATCATCCAGCACCCTCTTTAATAATCATGTCTGCTGCACCTCTCACTTTTGTATTTCCTTTGTATAATTTTTTGTATTTTTTGTATAATTTGTCTGTTAAAATTGTATATAGGGTATACTTATACTTATTCTTATTTTTATTCAGTACTGTCCTTCTCACTACCTCAAACTGCTGCACCTTAAAATGTTTATACTGTAGATAGAAATACCACATAGAAATACCACATTTGTTTATTGTTTATTGTTTATTTTTACTACCAAAGAGCGAAATAACCGGAGTCAAATTCCTTGTTGGACAATGTTCGAACCTGGCCAATAAAGCTGATTCTGATTCTGATTCTGAAAAACAATCAAAAGCTTGTTTTTAAGTCATTCAAGGCCTGTTTTAAAATAGGTATTAGATGCCATAATAGGCCCCCTTTAAAACAGGAAAGTAATAATAAACATCAGCAGCGCACGTAAAGAAGCTTCTTTTTTTTCCCGAAGAGAACACATCTGGACGAGAAGATGGAGCACTGGGGGATATTTGAAACTAAAGAAGGGAAATATTTCTCATTGAGATCAGTTCACGCTGACCTTCTGATCAGAGGAGGTATGTTTACCTAGTGACATCATAATCTAATTTCTTGTAGAGAAAGTTCAGTAATTTAGTGTTTCACAAACAAATCATTTCTTTTTCTTTCTTTCTTTTATTTTTTTGATGCAGCCATAAGCATCCATCCATCCATTTTCTATAACCGTTTTATCCTTTGCATGGTCACGGGGGTCTGCTGGAGCCTATCCCAGCTCATTACAGGCGAGAGGCAGCCATAAACAGTTATCAGTTAATCTGCACTTAAGTGCACTTTCACAATGGCTGCACTGATTTGTTGTATCCAGTGTGAGGTTGTAGAGCCCTGCAGGGCTGTGTGCTCAGCCTTCTGCTCTTCACTTTCCAGTATGACAACAATTGTAGTTTGTATTTTGCACGCAACACCCCCACCAGCTGTCAAACCACAAACAACGGTCAGACTTACAGCGTGATGCACAGTGAATAATGTGCTGCTGAATGTCAGCAAAACAAAAGAGAGACTTTAGAGTAAAAGGGACCAGCGCACATATCGCTGCCAGCATCAGTGGAGCTGATATGGCCCAGGTGAACAGTTCAAGGATCTTGGGAATCAATATCATAGAGAAACTCGTATGTCATCACACATCTAAAACATGGTTAAACAAACTCAGACAAGACTGTGCTCCCTGAGGTAAATAAAGAAGGTTACACTCCCAAGCTTGTTTTAAGATTCAAAAGAGCAGCAATATGGCGTTTCTGAACAACACAAACTGATATGGTATGCACACTGGCCAGGACAGGAAGGCTCTGCAAGTGATTAAAACTGATGAAAACTCACGTACAAAATGCACCCCAGCAACAATCTGTTCACCCTGACAACATCTGGCAAAAGATTTCCTCTGCATTACATCCAGACTTAGCAGCAGTTTCCTCCTCAGACTGTGAGACATCTAAACACACAATAATCATTTATATATTTGACATTTTTACGACGGTATTTTTTTTCCTAAGCAGCACAATTAAAATATGATGATCGGTTTAATCTTGAATTTAGATGTAAAAATTATAAGATTTCCTTTATAGGATTGTTGTCCAAATCCAGACACCAGAGCCATTTGGGCCCTCTAGGATGTTGCAAATCATAGCTTGGACTTGAATCCCACTATTCAGAGATGAGTGTTTGATAACTTTTTGTTAAATGTTGCTATGGTTTTCTATGGTTGTGGAACTGATATTGATTTAATGTGAAGATGTGCTTAGTTTGAAGTTTCAAAAAATGGTGAGTACCACTGTGTATTAGGAAAGACTTAATGTTGCAGAATGATAATCCTATACATCTACACTTAACTGACTATTATTGGGATATATAGTCCAGAAGTTCTTGATTCAGTTCTCTTGGGACGTGCGTTTGAGCTCTGTGCTGGGTGTAGTGTGAACAGTTCCTCATCCTCATTTTTGAGAGACCTCAAATAATTGAGGTCACAAGAGATGACCACAACAGTGACACAACAAGGCAAAACATGAACTCATATCCAAGTGAAATCATCCTGGGTGCTGTCACAGCTTAAGGCTGCATGGCTCATGATGATTTCATAGATCTCACTCCTCTTTAATTTCCTTTTACATGAGACACGCTAACGCAACACGGCGCCTGAGTCAGAATGAGCTCACGAGGCTGAACCGTTACTAGAGCTTAACAAGGAGCCGTCCTTCACACACGTGATCGTGAACATGTAACGACAAGAGACAACTAGGTGAGTGTGTGTGTGTGTGTGTGTGTGTGTGTGTGTTTTGTGGGACTCACGTCTCTGAGCTTTCAGCTTCCAACACAGACTGCACAGGCAGGTAACCTCTCTGCGGGTGCTTTGTGAAGTACTGCTTTGACCTGAACTTGTTTTTCAGCGTCTTGGCAAAGTCCCTCATCTTCTCTCCTGAAGTTGTCTGCAGTCGCCGGGGTTGGCGGTCAAAGGATGGAGAGGAGAAGAGGTTGAAGCACAATAGGTGAATGGGTTAAAGACAAGTTAAAGACCCCCCCATCTATAATTTAGTTTACTTACCACTACTTTCTCTCTTTTTTACCTTTCTGTTCTTTTTAATCTATTCTCTCTTTTCACCCCCTCTGGTTTATTATTTCTCCCTCTGCCTCACTGTAGAAATCTATGGGTCCTTGCCTGCTTCACTGTTGGGAAAAACTGTACTCTGAGATCGTAAAATATTGTCCACAGAAACAAAAAAAAAAAAAATCATTATAAAGATAGCGAAAGGCCATCTTTATAATGTTTTACAGCCTGGAATTGATTAAAGTTTTAATCTGGGATCATTTTCGTACACACAAGTACTCCTTTGGAAACAGCTCTACTCTGCACTGCACTTGCCTGAGACCTTGGTTTTATGGGGGTTTAGTGCTCTCCGTGCCACTTTAAATGTGCATTATTTGAGACAAAAATAAAAGATGCGACTGATGAGAGGTGCCCAGTCTTTTCATCCTGTAAATATTAATGAAATTGATCCAATGGGTTATAACCTTTGTTAACTCAAGTTTGGCAGCATAAATCAAGAATTAGGAGTATGTATTTCACTGGGTTTCATTTTCTGCCGCAGATATCAAACCGTCTTCCTTTATGATAACACACTGGACAATGCTCTTCTTACTGGGGTGTAGTACTCCATGATGGGGTAGTGCAGCTTCTTTCCCTTGGACGTGCGACCGGTTAGAAAACACGTCTGGCAGATATCCACGTTGAACTGCTTCAAACTGCGATACCTGTGGAGATCGATAAAACAGATCAACTCAACAGATGTTTACAAGAGGAGTGGATGGGGTAGAGTGGGCTTGTGTGTGCTTGTTTTACGCTGTGGAGGCATGAATATGTTTACCCAGCCACACTGAAGGAGGGACTTCATTTCCTTTTGAAGATCATGAAAGGTTAGGGTTCTGGTTTGAGGTGATGTTAATGTTAAATTGGAGTTAAGGCGCCATATTGTTGACAAGTCACTTTTTTAAGGCTTCAGCACAAAAGGCTGGTATACGTACAAGACCATAAAAACATCTGTGTTGAGTAGAGGTGGGTGCAATTCATCGATGTGTCGATGCATCGCGATGCGTCACGTGACGATTTGGAATTGATTACCGGTAATTAAAAACATTTTTTTTATTTTTTTTTATTTTAAGTTATCCTATCCAGATTCCAGACTGAATAAGCTGCTGAATCATCTCATTTTCAAGAATGCACATTTCTTATTATTCACTTGAAATATGGCAGATATGTTTACACTAAGTACATATCTTGTTTACTTGAATTAATGAACTCATTAAATCCATATGTACGTTCTCAGTGTTTTCCGCCAATAGAGGGGGCTCTCATGCAAGTGCAGCTTTCCCTGGTCAAAGTTAAGTCAAAGAAAAAATGTTTACATAGTCATAAAATAAATGATTTTGTGTCTTTGAAAAATACTTGTCAAATGTTCAAAAAACCTTGTTATTTACTTAATGAGTGTTGTGAACTGAGTTAATTGATTGGCTATTTATTTACAAATGTAGCCACAGATGAAGACAAAATCAATCTTGTATGGAAAAAAGCATTAAAAATCACAATAATCGAAGAATCGAAGCTCCAATAATCGAAATCGGATCGAATCGTGAGGTACCCTTGTTTGCACACCCCTAGTGTTGAGCATGATGCTCCACTCAGTTGTACCAGATTTTGCTCTTATTTCTACATGACAACAAGACTTTTTTTAAATAATAAATAATAATGTTTCCCAGCAGAACTTCCTTACTTGAACAGAAAGGGCTCCTGAGAGTCAAACAGTTTGGAAGATCCACAATATTGTTGTCTTTCTGAGCAGCAGTTCAATTCAATTCACTTCAATTTTATTTATATAGTGTCTATTACAACAGAAGTTGTCTCTAGGCGCTTTCCAGAGACCCAGAACATGACCCCGAGCAATTATTACATGAACAATGGCAGGTAAAAACTCCCCTAGTGGGAGAAAAACCTTAAGCCAAACAGTGGCAGGAAAAACTCCCCTCTAGGAGAGAAAAGGGAAGAAACCTTGAGCTGGACCTGGATCATGAGAGGGGGCCCTCCTCCCGCAGCAGTTAATTAACTTATCAACAGAAGAGCAAATAGCTCTGTGGATCTTAGTTTTCAAAGGAAAAGTCAAAACTGGAATAATGAGCTCACACCACTTTGAATCAGACTGCTTCACTAACCTGTGGTGATACAAAGACGGATCAATAACAACGGTTCATGACAGATCCACAGACGTTGGAAATGTATCTAAACTTGGTATATTTCTTTGGTCTCATTCTAACAGCCGTAGCATCCTTATAAAGTTAATAATATTGTTTGCCACATGTGGGTATCAACTGTATTAGTTGAATATCCTATCGGCACGCTTTAATACGGAGAGACGAAACAGAGCGACGAACTGAGCGCGATCATGTTTTATGTGCATAGCTACACAACCTCAGGGTTCCTTGGTAATAGTGTTGGTTTTGGTTTTTGCTTTACAGTCTGTGCCAGTCTGCCCCGCTAAGCGTGAGCCCCGCTCAGCGTGAGTGTGTCTGGTGGGAGTCACCTTTGTTTGTTTGCTGCCGATCAGTCAAAACTGCAGAACTTAAACTGCCAGTGTCAGTTGTTATTTCACAGCCTGCGTCAGTCTCTCCCACACACTGACTGGCAATTCTCCCCTTCACACACAAACACACACACACAAGCATGCACGCACGGGTCTCCTTATTATCCGTGTCTGACTCCGGTTCAAAACATAGACGGCTGTCTGAACCTCACTGTTCTTGAAACTGTGGCCATGTTCACTCTCCAAACATTTTCGGTGTAAGCGAGGTGTGGCGTGTCGTTCCTACTTCGGCTCTCTCCATCAAGGAGACAGAGACAAGCAGACAAGCTCCTCTTTTACATTTAAAGCGACAGGTGGACAAATGCTGCTATTCTGAAAATGGCACTTTATGCAAGGTGAAACAAAAGCTGTAAACAATGATCAACGGGGTGTTTTGACCAATAAATGTCAGATACCTAATTTAGAAGATCCAGAATTGCATCAATTTTGTGGAAAGGTAAAATATTTAACCTTTAAGCTTAGAATAAATTTAAAAAGAAATGTAGGTTAATGTAAAGTCCTTTGAAGTAGTAGAATCACAGGTATACATACGTATATTAGTGCATACACTCAAGTGTTCATAGCTACTTTTCTAAATATTATAAAGTATAAATTAGTATCAGCGTCTCAAAACTGTCCATCCCATATGAGTTTTAGTGCATGCGTCCCATCGGTACTTATACCAGAGTTAATAAAAGAATCCACAAGTTGCAGAAAAGATACACTACAGGTAGGAAACACAGGTTATGGAAATATTACAGCAGTTACGATGATCAAGTAACAACAACACTGTCAGTAACAGATGTTTTAAAGGCAACCGGTGAAGGCTGAAGTAGAACACTTCCTGAGATTGTTTCTTATGAATTTACTTGCACTTGTATGTTTTCAAATATTTCCATCGGCATCATGTTTCCCAGCCATACCTACCTGAAGCCCTTGATGGGACACTGCTTGCAGACATAGCATTTGGCCTGGTGCTTGGTGGACTCTGCAGCAGCCACGCGGTGGAGGACGGGCAGCCAAACCATCGACTGGGGCTCAAGACTCATCCACTCCAAGAAGTGAGACACCTCGATGGCAGGTTTCCCCGGAGCCTGGAAAAGGTTGGTTGGTTGAAGGAAGAAAAGAGATATGGTTCACTGTAAACAACTCAAATACAGACCAAGGGAGGCTTTTCCATGTCAAAGGTGGTATGACTGGAGAGAACGGCAATACAAGATGTGAAATACTAAAGGGCATCTCCTCTTTCCATGAAAGAGCTTAGACCGTTAAAAGGGCAAACAAATCAGTGTATTTGTGTTTGCATATTGTCAGTTTTTCTCTCTCTTGGAGACAGCTTATTGAGAATTGAGAGAGTGGAATAAAAAGGAAGCCAACCTAATAAAGGAATAACTTCCTAAGCGCTAAGAATCTGTGATGTGCTAAATTCTCATTAAGTGTGCATCACAGATGCATTAAGAGGTTGATTTCCCTGGGGCTTGCCTTACTGCTCAAGCAGAGTAACACAGTAAATGTGTGTGTGCGCACTGATCACAGACTGTGAGGTGAATGGAGGTGTGCAGTCTCCGGGGCATGCAGGAGCTCTGCTCTTAGTGGAGTTAGCCGGCTTGCTCCCTGTGGGAGGTCAAACGGCAGCTCCTCGCATACTGAACACCTGGAACCGGCTCTGCTTATACTGAGGGTGCTATCGCAGCGCGAAGCAGAACACGAGGCAGATGGGAGGCTTTTCTCCTCATTGAATTGGCTTCTGTGCATAATGTAAGACCTTGAGCAAAATCATATTATTCTGGGTAACTGCCTCACTCAACTTTATGTGTGTTGGGTCAGGTTCATCTGCTCTTCTGTCGGGGAATTGAACAGTCAGTGCGGGACAGAGACAAATGTTAAACGTACATCGCCACAAACAGATGTCACTCATTTCTAAGTCAAGTGATAAAATGGCAAATGGGTCACTCTCTATTTCATCTACACGTAAAAGCCCCGACATGGCGCAAATGGTGAAACAAATTGAGTCTAATCAGCCATAGCTGATATAATATGGACCAGAATACTGTGTGTGTAATTAGGACAGGGCATAAAAATTAGGGAATTACAAGGCTTTGCTGGACTTTTCATATTCATCCACTTACTTCATTTATATATTCCAAAAAAGGGATATTCAATAAGAAGTTTTTATGCAGATAAAATGTCATACATTATCTATCGGTGAATGTAATTATCTGCAATAATTGCGATGTACTCTTAATATTATGTGTCATAAATGAACATGTTCAGTGCATTTGCAGCTTCTTCACGAGGTGTAGAATTATAACCATTTCAATTTTGGAAACTATGAGTTTGGTCGTCTTCGTTCAAAATTCAGACCAATGCTGATGTCAGTAAAATACAACTTCTCCTTCTCATTTTCAGTACCAATTGTTTTTCCATTATTTTCAAGCTTCTGCATTAGAAATTCTGTTTTAAACTCATATCACTCACTTTACCCAGAATTGTTCTCTTCCAAACAAGTGGATGTGTCGTATAATTTGTTTATACATACTAATACATTTGGAAAACTTGTCGATAGTAATAGTGTGGTATATCGGGGTTGTTCTCTCTCTGTCTGTCTCTTGTCGATGAGTGTGGGAAAAAAAGGATCAAAAGACTACAATAGCATTTAACCAGGGTTTCAAGATAGCCTTTGCATATCTCACTGAAGCAAATGAGCTATTGCTTCGAACACTGAAACTATTACAGCTCCTGTGTGAAAAAAACAATAGCTATGAAGGACAGCTCAAAGAGCTAAAATAATATAAACCTACGGCTGCATGATATAAAGACATTTTAATGAATATTGGGATTTTTCTTTTCCAACCAAGACTGAGACTACGGCACTGAGAGACCATACTTTTCATCCCAATACAATCTGACTCTACACCTGTTTACATCGTAATGTACCATTGTGTGTAGCTCTCATCAGTTGAAACACGGCCACCTTACCTCACTTACGGCATGCAAGCTATTTTAGTTTAGCTCATGCTAACCTATAATACTAACAAACGTATGTCTACACTAGCCTAATTTCTTACTCAATCTGTCAATTCATCCTTGTTTCAGATGTCGCTACTGACGGAACATTTGAAATGTGGACGGCCATGTATTTATTTACCATGTATATATTATTTAGGAAAATCTGTTGCACCAACTATGCCAAAACAAATTCCTCGTATGTCCAGTAACGTACTTGGCAATAAACCTTTTTCCGATTCTGATTCTGCCAGATTGGGTTATTACTAGATGCATGGTTGAGTCTTGCTGGTATCTGTGTGAGTGGCTGGACTGGAGCAGTGAGCAACCGTGGGCAGGCTGCAGCCAATCAGCCCCCCCTGCGTAAGCTCAGCTGCACTGGAAACCCCCCACCACCGTACAGGCCCTGCAGCCCAGAGGTCAGCCAGAGGTCACCGCCGTCTGTTAGTACATTTAACAACAAAAAAGGCCGGATTATCTTTTAAAAAAAAGGGATCATGCTCTTAATTTACAGCTCACATGTTATGTTAACCAAAACTTTGGGGGACTTGGTGATGACAGCTAACCATTGGATGCCATTGACCCAACTCATTATGCTGTCTCATAACAGAAATCGATCTAATATAAAGAAAGGACAGCTTTATAAAGAAATGAGCTCACATACAAAATGTTGTGTATGAAAGCACAAATGATAGAAGAACAGCAAACATTTGTTAACTGCTAACTCTACAGTAGGCAGAATGCAAATATTTACTTTTTTGTAGTACTAATCCATATCAGAAACAGTTAATATACCAAAATGTATTATTCAGAGCCATTTTGTCTGACAACGCTCAAGGATAAATTATTGGCTGTATCACTCGGCCCGACATCATGGTGTTTCAAAGGCGATAAAGAATAAAAGGGTCCAACAAATGTTTTCATCTATTTTACTAAACATACCGGTAGCCTACTGTATCTGCAGCACAGCACATCCATTAATGTGTTTAGGCGTGAAATGCATGACTGTGACGGCGGCTCACCACACGGAAGCAGCTACGAACACTCGGTTCCACATTGCTGCCGCCAAAAGCAGCAACTTCTCCCAGCTGGCGGGGGATCTGGATGGCTTCATGGAGCAGCATGCTGAGGTGACGCTGGTCTGTCAAACCTCCGGGACCAGACACCTGACGGAATAAATCTGCAACACATACATGCAATTATCCACCATTATGCAGTAACTAAACTGCATGAACATCACATCTGCCTGTGTGAGGTTGTTGCTCCTCAATAGATCTGCATCTGTTGACTGGGAGCAATTGTAATTTCCTGCTGCAGTTAAGCATTTTGAAATGTACTTATGTAACTAATTGATCAAATCCCTCATGCAAGGATGACTTTCGTGAAAGAAGCAACACTGTAAAATCCAAATCAGTTTTTCATCTATTTTATCAGCTACAACTTTCAAATTCTAGGCAATAAGGCTTCTTTAACTTCTTTTTACTGAATAAAACTTATTGCAGTGATATGAAAAAAAAGATGGAATCAGTAAAAATGGTCTGGGTGGAGGTGAGAAGATGAAAACGCTGCATTAGTGGTGTCTTGACAGATTTTGAAAGCATTCCTCACTAAGTTAGAGTCTGTCTGTCACTGAGGAGATGAATACTGGCAGGCGTGCGAGCCTTCCGCACAATGCAAGTATAAGTATCCTCCATATCCTTGTCTTTGTGTACTTACTCATCCCCACGGGGAGAATGTTTGGCTTTATCACCTGCATCTTAAACAGTCTCTTCCATACAGTCCTCATAACACGAGCTGAGGCGTGTTTGACATTTTAAATGCATCTACAAAACTCCTGATAGGACTTTGTCAAGTTTTACGGAGACGGCTCCACAGTATATTTGTTTGTTACATCTTAAATTTGCCTTTTTCACCATGCCAGACTCAGTGGGAAATTGTTGTTGAGATAATTCACTCTGCACTAAAAAGGTGGATAATTTGACAAGTTATGCAGGTAAATAATAGTTATAACTTCAGAACATCATAATATATTCAAAAATTGATTTCAATGAATTCATTCCAGAATAATTCTGCGATATAACACCCAGAGAAGAGCCAGCAAAAAACTGGCAGTGATGATGAAAGAAAAGATGCCAAACATTTCCTTCAAAACAATATAAATGCCGTATATTGTTTTTCCTTGTCTGGCCTAATCAAACATGATTCAGAGTCAGAGAAGTTTCTTAGGACCACCACACGCTTACCTAAACAGAGCTGATAAAGATCCTGCACCATATAAAAAATGTTTTAATCTGCTATCTTTCAGTCTTAGATCGCACACAGATGGTGTGCGGAGCGTGACTAAACCTGGCATGGGTTTATGATTGTTGTCTCAGACGTTGTATAAACTACAAGCTGCTCCAGTTCCAACTATAATCACTGTAAATGCCCACTTTCCATTTCATCTATATCTACAGGAAGACTCGTAAACCACAGTTACAATAGAGCAGTGAAAGCACATCTCAGACTCCAGCTGCATACTAATATCAAACCAAATGTATTACATCATACTTTATAATCAGAAACTGATGAAATGATTGCATGAGTTCTTTGCCATTTGACTTGAAAAGAGTGAAGGCGATAGATGTTGAGAGTGTGCACGAGTGGTGTCTTTGGTGAATGAACCTTTAATGGTCTCTGGTGCACTTTGTGCATAGAAAGAAAGCTTTCTCCACGATAGCGGCAGAGCCATTTCCTCCATTACAATAAGTGCTTCTCTTTATGTGACACTGACAATCAGGGCCGCTTTGTTTTGGATCAATTTGTTTTTCATTCTGTTGAGAAGATGCATTCACCCACACGAACGGGCATCTGACTCACATTTGTACTTCTCTTGGACATCAGCATTACACAAGCTCACCAATCCCATCTTGAAGCTGAGAACTCGCATTTTGCCATTTCGAGCGCTGCAGAAAAAGAGAGTGAAGACAGAGAAAAATGACTTCTTGAAAGGTAAATAATCTCAAATCACTGTTGCATACTGGATCATAATAATACATTTACACAAAGCTGGAATCCTGCTGGGAGGAATTACAGGGTCAAAGCACCACAATAAAGGTCAGTGAAGCAGTGTGAAATTGTATTAGAGCACATTCAGAGTACATCAAGGGGCTACAGGGACTTGATGAAGTGTTCTGTCCATTGGCTTATGCCTAGAAGTGCAATAACAACCTCATTTGTCACATACAAACACAGATACTGCTCACATTTCCTATACTTGTGAGGTCCAAAGTGCTTTAGTTAGTCGGATCATGCCAGTAGCAAGACTACATACACACATATATATATATATATATATATATATATATATATATATATATATATATATATATATATATATATATATATATATATATATATACATACAGTATATGAGTATATGTATATGTGGAAAGAAATAAGGAAAACTGAATGAGAGGAAACACTTTTTCCAGCTCTGGTGCCAAAACAGCGTGGAAGAATTTAGTGCCAAGCTAGAGCTTTACTGGCGGAAACCGGACTAATCAAATCAACATTTCAATCGTTAAGTGAGAAATCAAGAACATCAAATCAATGAAGTATGAAATTGAATAAGAGAGGATTCAATTTCCCGAGCTGGATATTACTTTGAATATGTATTGGGAGGCAGGGAACACAGATCTTTAATTTGCAGTCTTGTCAAAACTCAAGTTACATTAAAATAAAAAATAAATACAGACATGAAGGAGAGCAACAGTGTTAGATTTGGGGTTTGAGTGACTCTGGTGAAGCAGTGGCTCATGACTTTTCTCACACACACTTTCTGCAGTGTGCACCACACAATCCACTTGTGCTCCTCAGAGAGCACATCAATCCTGCACACCCTGCTTGTGTGACAACCCTCTGGAGGGCACTTACAAATGTGTATGAACACAAGCATGCTGCAGTGTACTGCAAAGCACACGCAGCTGCAAAAAAATCATGTAAAATTGACTTCCAACATTTAAATTTCATCCTACCATTACTCAAGATTCAAAAAAGCAATTACTGAAATGTATCCAGAGGATAAATCCTTTGATTGTCTCTCATTAGTAGCTTGTGGTTAAGAGCTACAGACTGGATTTAGAGCACTCGTTGAGTTATTCTTCTTTTTTGTGTCTGTGCTCTGGGTTTCCTCCCAGAGATGGCACAAAATAGTCAACTGGGAACAAAGATGGGTAAGTGTTGGTGTCAAAGAGGATTTGTTTCTATTGTGTCTCAGCGGGACTGGCTGGCTCTCTGCCAGGGCACGGTTATTGCAGCTTTAACTATTGCAGCTCTTTATTGATGTGCGTACACCAAGGTATAGAAACTGGTTGCATCAATCTGGAGACATGCTGTTGTCCTGTGACTGCTAAGAAAAACTGTTTTCAGTACTCACCTATGACATCAATAAGAGTAAGCTTGTGTGTTTTCCGTATGTGTACCTGATATATAGAGTAGGTATTGATTGTCTCTAATCACTTTCATGCTAATAACTTTATACAATGTAAATGACTTGCCAGCCTTGCTGAGCACACTGGCTCATTGAGATTTCTGGATCTGCTGTAGGAATGCTAGTACATGAATGTGGATGCTTTAACAATACACCCGTGTGAAGCAATCATCTGCTGCTTAATGTACAGACAACAAGGACACACATTCAACAAAGTCAGAGTCTTTTCTAAGAAAATATTGCTGCTTTGCTTCGAACAACCCTGCTTACATAAACCACATAGTTATAGTGGGCATAAACTCCACTAATGCTTCTGGATATCAATGGAGCATCCTGCATATGCACCAAATATTCATCCATTTAAATACCTTGCAGACTCCACCGACTCAGCAAATAAGGAGCATGCATCAATGCATTAATCATGCAGACCCATTGTTTTCAACAGAACCCGCGGTCGGAGTAACCCACTGAGTTCAGCAGCGCTCTTACAATACATAGCACTGTAGTCAAATATAGCAAAACTGGAACATATGTTGCACTGAAAATAAACAGCTGGGATTTTAAATGAACAGTCTCCTGAGTTTTTGCTTTAATAGTGTGAAAAAGTTGTTGGTTAAAACACACTTACCCTCCACAACAGGGTGATGACAGAGGGCAAAGCTATGTGCATTCAGCATATTCCTCCGCTGACGAACACACAAACTTTACAAACTTTGGACCAGTCCCATATCCCTACCTCTCACCTTGTTGCTCATTTCAAATTATGCAATATCTTTTGCATGGTCATGGCCACACACACACACATATACACATGTGTATGTATATATATATATATATATATATATATATATATATATATATATATATATATATATATATATATATACATATATGTTTTTCCAAATGAAGAAGTGTATCTCATGTAACTTAAGTTGTGAATAGGTTTTCCTAAATATTTAGATATATGGGAGCAGTTCTCCCAGTTTACTCACCTGTCATAAACATTGAGCAGCCAGTTGAGACACATATCAACGCAAAGTGGAATGTTGATGAGGGTCGACCTCTCCTCCTCCAGCCTTTCGTACAGAGCCGTCAGGCCATGAATTACCTCCACTACATCCATCACCTGCTCCGCCTGCTGCAGCTCCTGTTCTCGAAACACTTCGACGAGGCTGCTCAGGGCCACTAAATCCACTAAACAGAACACAGATATGAACACTAAGGAGCACAGGAAAAGAAAGTTTGCCTGTTGCATTCGTGTGTGTTTTTTCCAAACAAGTGCAAAACTTTTATTGTGAACTGAGGAATTATGTTTCCAATAGTACCTATGCTACGTGTGCATTCTGAAATTTCTGTGTGATTCAAGTACAAAAGCATGCATAAACATTTGCTGAAGCCTCACTGCTTTTGTTTAATACATGAGTGTCCATTCCCTTTCGACACACAGCAGGAACATCCTCTTCTACTCAGCAAACGAGAGCACAGGCGACAGCAGTGCTTATTCACCCCTTTTGGCTGCTTAAGCTCTCCATATGTTTCAAGAGCCAGTGACACAAATTTGATTTTGCTCTTCTAAACTAAATTTCATGCCCCATCCCTAGGAGTGAAGCTAAAAGGATGTCCGCTGATGCCAGGTATAATTGGATAGCATGATAATGAGGTAGAACAGAGAGAGAGGAGATAAGAGGAGTAGTCTCAGGTTTTGGTGGAAATCGTCTAAAAATGTATTTCTGATGGGCTCCCAAGCAGCACTGCTCAATCATTCACAATGCATATAGAGAGAAAGAGTGGGGATTCTGGAGTTATCAAGGCAGCCTGCCAATTAAATTCTGTAACGATATCAACCCACAGACCAGAGGAGGGTGAGATAAGAGAGCTGGCGAGAGAAAGAAAGTGGGAGAATGACTGACAGGTTTTTATTATAACAACTCCAGATGAGGAAGGGAGAGAAGGTTAGAGGAAGGTTGCAGGAGAAGGGAAAGGAAGTAGGACTAACAAGAATAAGCAAATGTGCAATACTGGCATCATTTCGGAGACAAACACAAGCTTAGCCGGGGTCACAGCATTGGAAGTCTGAGCACTACGCATGGTGGAAAATGAATGAGAAAGGAGGTAGAGACCCTGACAGGGTACACAATCAAGCTTCAACCATGCAGAAAAAACTAATTGCTTTCTATTTTGTAACTCAAATGGACCAATTAATAGCTAGTTATCCAGTATGCTAGCCATCCAGGCTGTGATGAAAGTGAGGATGGAATCTGGTAAACGAGTAATTCTAGGGGCTCTTGAGATTAGCAGCACTTTTGATTGCTGAATTTCAATTCCAATAGTAGTGGAGGACATTGACAATATTTTCCAACTCTTTCCATGTAGGGCAGAGAGGATCAATGGCCCTTCCGACAAATGAATAAAGAAATGTGCCACAGCTTATCACTGTAGCTCATTCCCACAGAGAGCCTGTCATTGAATAACGGATGGTGCAGGATACCAGCATAGTATTTAACCAGCCACTCAGGGGCCACAGTCAGAAAAGACTTCAATCAAATACTGTACATACATCTCAGAGCCTTCTGAACTCGGCGCAGCTTCATAGCTGTTCTGTACGCTGAGAACTTGATATTGTTCAGATCCGCTAAAGGAAGGACACACAGATGACAAGAGATTAAAAAGGAGAGAGAAAACAAATCCATCCGGCACTGCTCTCCATCCTGCCATTGAGCAATTAGAAAATCATTATCTGTCCGAATGTTTATCGCAATACTGCAGAAGTCATTAGTCGCTTATTGTACTATTAACATTATTTATGCGCATATCTGTGCACATGCATGTCTAGCTCAGCATGCAACAGTGTGCATATCTCTGAGGCAAGCTGCCTGCGCCAGGAGATATTAACTGTAAAACACATGATATCGTTCAATCACAATTAATTAGAGGCTAAGCAGGAAGCAATCACAGCCCTGGCTAATTGGACCTTGTAGGTTAATGACAGCAGAAATGTAGTCCCCAAGGTGGTTGAAATACAGGGGCCTTAATGAGCTGCATGACAAGGCATTGAGAGCAGAAGACCTGCGGCAGCAGAAGACCTGCGGCAGCAGGGCGCTGGTGATGCTGCAGCCCAACCAGCTACCTGGACAAAAGATCAATAGGGTGCTTTCACTGTCTTTCTACTCACCCAGAGCTTGGTACAGTTCTGTCATCTTTGGATGGTCCCAGCATGTCGTCTGGGCCTGATGGCTGATAGAAAAATGAAACAAAGGCAGAGGTTTGCATGAAGCAGGGAGGAATGGATGTGCTTGCTTTTTCTCAGGTCACACATCTCATGTCACAAAAAATGAGGTAAAAAAAATGGAGTACAAATAAGGTGGCAGGACACAGACAAACAGGCGAGGCGGACAGGGCAGTAACAAGCAGAGAGAGAGGAAAATGAGAGTGCATAAAAAGGTGACCACTGTTTACCAGATACAGAGAGAAGAGATTTCAGGCCTGGAAAGTGAGGATGAGTGTCACATATCATAAAACGACATGTTCAGGCATGAAAATCACACTAGGCTGCTGTTTTGTTTCATTTAGAAAAACAACATGAAACAAAAGTCAAACCTATAATGAGAAAAAATGCAACCGCTGTCTCCAAGGAAGCATCTAGAAAATGCATTATCTATAAAATAGATCCAATAAAAGGACAAGTGCAGCAGAATAAATGCGAAGCCCCAGAGCAGGAAGTCTGCCAGGACCCAGGGGCCTTTCAATGCTGCACTCATCATTTTACCTGTGCAAGTGTTCATTGATTGCTACCCACTGGAGTGCTACTCAGATACCTACACCTCCCATCTCCTCTGGAATATGACTGACAGACTAAAAAAAGATCCACAAGACTCTGTTGTAAATAATTAATAAGATAAATACTTTAAGTCTCAAGAGGAACAAACTGTGCAAATGGTTGCACAGCAGCAAACCTGCACACATAAAAACCGGCATCCTGTACAAACACCAATTTAAAAACACCCACGGTACAGTTTACTGAAAAAAAGCAAGAATGGAAAAGTAACCATGATGGATAGATGAGGTGAACTGATACATAAATGACTCCTCAATTGTAAAAGTTATTTTCGTATCATCCAGTATATTATTCACTCTCTAACACGTGTTTGCGGAATTCAACAATCCCTGAGTTTAACCTAAGGACAATGAAGATGTTTTAAAGTACATATTTTACACAGTTGTACCTGTGTATAAATAACAAAACATTTCTCTTTTCATAACATAATATCAGTGGGAACACTTGTATAAATCAATCCTCCCTGAAAAAAAATAAATCAGAAAGCAGTCTTAGCAAACGCTATTTAAAGGAGGGGAAAAAAGAGTATTTTTGTGTTGTGTTGATTTGTTTGGTTTATGTGTTTTTGTTCCTGCTTTCAAAAGCTTGAAGCATCGTGAAACCTTCTTAATTTTTGCCATTGTTCAAAATGCCCAAAGCTGGTTCCACTGACCCTCGAAGGAAAGCCAAACGTTCCATTTATGTTGATCAAAAATGTCATAAATAGATCAAAATAGATCAAAGAAATCATTATAAGCACTTCTGTGATTATTGCCACGAGTGTCAAATGATTAACTTTTTCATTTTTTATGTAGCGAGACCAGCTGCAGTAAGAGGAATTACAGACATCTCTATGTGGTTATTAAAAAAACAACTTTCAAACCCAGTTACAGTCCATTTCAGCGGTTTAGTGCGGAGCAAAAGAAAAATTATTTTAACCGGCTTTGATTTTCAGTCCAAATTAATGTGAGCCAGTGCAGCTTGAGCTGGGCCGCAATACCCGACTATTGACAGAAGGATCAATTTTCAGACTTTTGATGATGTGATGAATCTTTGCTCAGTTGTTTTGCACTTTCCTTTGAGCAGCTACAGCTCTATTACCACATGACTATGCATGTCGAAGTAGCATTTTGTATTTTAGATATTTTACTTGGATGTATATTTTTCTTTTTCTTCACCTATTTATACCAGAGCAGCAGAAATCCACTCTGCTTTGTTGGGGAATTAGTACTCAGCTTGTTCGACTCAACTTCATTAAAATAATCAATTTACCACACTAACAGCAGTGTTAGGAGCTGCCATTCGATCTGTATAAGGTGAGTGCGGAAGCTGAAAGTTTCAGCCATGCAGAAAGTCAGAGGTATAGTGTATGTTAACACAACTCACTAATGGTAAAGCCCGTGTTATGTCTATCCACCTATGGTCAAACAATTTGTCAGAGAAATAACAAAGAACCCTAACTTGTTTCCAACCATTTAACCTGTCATGGAAAAGTAAATTTACTTTGACAATGCAGACGCTGACCCTGAAGGCTCCACTTACTTGATGTAGTAGGGCACTTTGTTTGGGGAGATGGCACGCTCCCATGGTATCTGCACTGAACCTGAGCAAACACAGAGAGAGAGAAATCAATTTCCGAATGGGCTTGTCAAGCATGAAATGCCGTTGCACTCGGCGTGCCTGACAGTGTGTCAAGACACAGTGTCCGTCCAGACCTTTTCACGAGAGCAGAGTCAAAGAGACAAGTCCATTGTTTGGGGTTTCCACAGAGTGTTGGTTTGTTTGGCACAGCCTATTAGATTACAGTAAGAAGAGGAGTCCATGAGACAGGGTCACTGTAGCAAACTGAAACACAGGGTGTTCACCCGGGGATCAGAGAGGGCAGTCTGAATCAGGAGCAGCAGAAACTATGACAAACTTCATTGGAAGTTGTGCAACGATCAATAGTGGGAATAACAAAGTGCCACTTTGGCATCTTGAATTCAGTTTTATAGCTTTCTAGTTTCTACAATATGATAAATAGCCTTCGGCAGGAGGATCCCCCCTTATTATCCAGGTCCTGCTCAAGGTTTCTTCCCTCCTAAAGGGGAGTTTTTCACTACCCCTTTTTGGTTTAAGGTTTTTCTCCCACTAGGGGAGTTTTTACCTACCATAGTTTATTTTTATTTAATAATTGCTGGGGGGTCATGTTCTGGGTATCTTGAAAGATCCTAGAGACAACTTCTGTTGTAACAGAAGCTATATAAATAAAATTGAATTAAATTGAATTGAAATAAATGTATCAGTGTTTTCATTTTTTTTCAGAAAATTATGCAATTCTAGAAAAGCCCACGTATCCCACATCCAATAAGTCCTGGACATCCGATCAAAGAATTCTCTGTCCAGCTTTACAAAACGTCTTTAACTGTAAGGGTCACCTTTCATGAACTACCACACTACATTTGCTTAAAGTCAGGAATTTGACTGAAAATGTCTTAATTAGTCTTCAAACATTATTTGGTAGAATTACTTGTAAATTAGGATTGATGTCTTCTGCATTAACACAAACAAATGTTGTGATTTTCTTTGTTTGTCCTCTCACACACTCCTTAAAGCGACACTACGTAACTTTTCCACCTTAATATAATATTTCCAGAGTCATTGTGATGGTACATCAACTTCCAACAGGTTTAATGACACCTCTGTCATGGTCTGAGGGGGTCTGTATCGCCTCCACTGGCACTATGTAACTTTGAGGAGCATGGTAGGAACCCTGCCACACTAAAAAACTACAAATCGTTACGACTTTGACTGCTTTACGGCATACGTCACTTCCCCCTCCTTCCCGATTCGCAGTCGAGACGAAAATGGGCGGGGCTTGGAGCTCAGAGCCCCGCAGAACCTGTTGCTGCGTTGCTGCAGCAGCTCCACACAACAGACGTGGGGAAAAGATCCTAATGGTTTAACTTTTCACCGGTTTCCTGCTCGGAGGCAGAACCACGCAGGCCAAGTATCTGATATAACAGAGTAAAAGAGTGAAAGAGTCGTCGGCTCGCTTTGGATCGCAGCTGTAACGACCAAACACACAGTAAAGCCTGATTTATGGTTCTGCGTTAAATCGACGCAGACCTACGGCGTAGGGTACGTGGCGACGCGCAACGTACGGTGCGTGTCGCCGCGTACCCTACGCCGTATAGGCTCTGCGTCGATTTAACGCAGAACCATAAACAGCCTTAAACCACAAACACTCACACAGACCGGGGTCGGATCAAAACACGGGTTTTATTCCCCACTTCGCCAGCTAAACGCAGTTGCTGGCCAGCTCTCTGCGGTGCAATTAACCCCAATCTTCAGATAAAACTAGTTTGTTGAGGAAAAAATATTAACTCTTATTTGTAGCTGCAGAGGAAAAAAATAATCTCACGAGGAAAAAAAAATATTGCTCACGCCTCGCTCGGAGCCTCTTCAACATAATATGGCAGTCAAAAAAAAAGAAAAGAGAAGTAAGAGGGATACAAAACATGTACTGTATGTTGTACTATTATACAAATTTATTGAAACACATGGGTCTTCAGTAATGATTTCATATGGATCCAGACCGTTAATAATCATTATTTTCTCCATATACCGCTCCCTGGCTTCCTTGTTTAAGGTATCCCGGTAAATTCCAGTTCCTTTCCAGCAGTTTAACATCTTTTTTTGCGTTCCTTCTGTTCACTTGGTGAAACAGAAAAGCGTCCCGTGTTCTCTCATCAAAACAAATGCAGCGACGGGACAGGAGTTTTCCGGCAGTACGCGCTGGTGCTCATGGGAAACGTAGTGTTCTTTCTGGTAAAACACTACCGATTTTGTCCACAAGATGCCGCCAAACTCAGAAAAGCTGAAAGTTACGTTGTGCTGCTTTAAATCAAACCCTGACCATAATACTATCACCAACATGATTCCCCTTAGGGATGAAGTTCTGATCCTGGAATGCAGTGTTTTCCTTTTTCCCAACATACAGTATCATTTAGGTTAAAAAAAGTTATGTTTTAGCCTCATTTGGCCTCATATAGCCCTCTGGCTTGTGCACGATCTTGCAGCAATGCTCTCTTTGAAGAGCAATGACTTTCACCCCAACATGCACATTATTGTGGTTCAATGTTCTGATGTTCATCATTAACTAGCACATTGGTAATTAGGTGCTTAGAAATTAGCTTGGATTCTTACTTCACAGACTATTACACACCTTGCACTGGAATTATCTTTGTTCCAAGAATAAGTTATAATGTTCTTAAAGTCCTTTCATGTGCACATGCTCTCTGACTATAGATGTGTGGAATTCAGTCTCATCAGAGATGGTTTTCTGACATTTTCCAGCCACATTTTAAGACTTCTTATCAGAGTTCTTTACATCTTATTGTAATCCCCAAATCATTGAAACTGACTCCCCCTTTGAACCTGATTCCACCTTTCATTTATTTCACCTGTATTTCATCTTTAATCTCACTATTATGCAACACTGAACTAATTCACTCACAAAAAGTGAAGTGAGAGTGTTGTTGAGAAGAGAGAATTGAGCCAAAAGGCAAGACTCCCTGTTAACTAGTTCATTTACGTTGAAACTGCAGGTTGAAGACCGTACAGGTTGGCCCGAGTAATTGGGGAAATTATTGGCAATTTCATAATAATTAGGATCAGCCAGTGGCTGAGTTTAATTAATCAAAGCTTACATTTTTACATTTAGAGTTTTTTTTAGACAGAAAATGTAATTTCTTTTTTAGCCGGTGCAGCTCTGTTAGAGGAGGCAGCTGGAGATCATGCAGCTTCTGCTCATAACGTGATTTTACGTTTTTTCTTCATCATGGGTGCAAGAAATCGTTAGCATCTGTGTGTTGAAACACCAACAGTGTTTTAATGGTTTTATTACTGCAAGGGAGAAGTAGAGCTGCAGATTTTGCCTGAAAATTGCTTCATTCTGTTTGCTGCAGAATGAAGCAGTTCCTCTACTAGCAGACTGAGAAGTCACAGACACGAGGAGACGGCAGAGTAAATCGCCTGCCGTCAGCAATTATTTATTTTATCCACTTTACCTTTGGTTCCAGCTGTAACACTGAGTTTACGTGGGTACTTTGCTGATGTAAACATTCTGTTGCAGCTTTAGAAACTAAATCTAGCTTTTTTAAAAGATGGAAGCAAATCTTTCCACACAAAAGAAGTAAAGAAAAGACAAAGAAAAGAAAAAAAAATCCAATATGAGCGTCCATAAAATACTTTTGGTGAACTAAAGGTTTAAGCTTTAGTTCACATAGATTAATTATTTATGGTGTGTATTTTTAAATTGTCATATCTTATTTCGTGGAAAGAGAAAAAAGGAAAATCGGCCAAATATCGTCTGTCCTGATTCATAAAAAAAATATATAATATATATAGAAACCTCATACTGGCCGACCTCTGGCTCTGACCTTCACCTGTGGTCATGAATTATGGGTAGTGACCAGAAGAATGATATTGTGGTGAGAAGTTTAGTTATTGGGAGGACTCGGGTGAAGGTAGCTACACTTGCACACCCAGAGGAGCCAGCTAAGGTGGTTCAGCACCTGGTTAGGATCCCCCCTGGTGTTTCAGGCAACTGGGCGGAGGCCCCAGGGCAGACCCTGAACTCTCCGGAGGGATTATATATTTCTCAGCTGGCTTGGGAAGACCTCAACATTCTCCAGAGGAGCTAGAGGAGGTGGCTGAAGAAAGGGAAGTCTGAGCCTGTTTGCTTAAGCTGCTGCCCCTACAACCACAACTTGGTTAAGCAGAAGTTAATGGAGTTATGGATAGAAAAAAAGAGAGAAATGACAACAAGACAACATTTTTCTCCTGTCTGTTTAATTGGGATTCTACGGCTGCTTTGATGACTTCTGTGAAAACTAAGACTGGTAGTAAAGTTTAAACTCTTCGAAGGGGTTCAGAACTTTCAGACACCACTGTTTGTACTATATGTTAAAAACAACTACATGAATTAAAAACATGTTGGTGGATAAAAACTACTGATGTGAAGTCAGTTTCAGCTTAGCTCACTGCATTAGGATACACTGGCTGTGGAAAAGTGCTTAAATAAACCAGTGTTTCAGCAGTAAATCTGGGTGGTTTTGCTGAGGAAGTTGAACGCATGATGAGACGTTGCCACTTCAGATATACTTGCACAGAGTCCTGCAACTTACATCTTCTAAAATTCAACATCAGTTGCAATTAAATCACTTTTTCCGCCGCTGCTACGTCTCCACAGCCTCAGCAGGTAGAATGAGAGTCTGAGTTCAGAAACATCTGAGGGTCATGTGTGCTGGAGCTGATGAAGACAGACTAACAAACCCTGCCAGCGGCACATCTAACCCAAATGCATACATGCAAACTTAACAATTTATGCCCTCGTCAGCTTAGATGTACTGTACCAAACTCTCTTATTCCCCCATCCCCACAAAAACACGCACAAAAATATATGCGCACTCTCTTTGAGATGATGCTTTGGCACAGCATGTCCCACACTGGTGCAACACAAGACACCAACTTCAAATAGCAGAAGAAGATCCTTACTGGAAAGGAAGTGCTGCGATCCGGGGCCAAAGTCTCTGTGTGCATCCTGGAGCTGCTTCAGCCGCTCTTCTATGGATCCCTGAGGACGAGCACAAACAGACACACAAAGTTAAATCAAAGGGAATCGTTCTTTTCGTTCCCCTCCATCACCAATCCCCACAATAGGAATAGGCACAGACCACCCAGTTCTCCTCCATTGGTTAATCACAGTAGTTGTATTGTGTCTCCTTTTTTTCACTCAGCTGCCCTAGATTGTGAAGGACTTTGAAAGCCTTTGAAGAGCAGCAGGTAGGAAATGAAGACGGGGATTTCAAAATACTGTATTTACTGAAAATGAGGACAGCAGATCTCTGCTGCGATCTCCGTACGGAGAAGAGCTGGAGAGAAGTGAGGTGAAATTAAACAGAATGTGGAGGAGTCAATAACCATGGAGACTGAGTTGACAGAATTAAGTTTGCCATTGCCGTCAAAAGAAAACATTTCCCTCCAAATGAGATTTAGTGTGCATAATCCTGGTTTATTTTTAAAGTATTGGATTAAGCGGCCGAGCCCTTGTTAGCTGGATGTTGAAATGCATCCTCAAACAAAGGGAGTTAAATCCACTTTCTGTGAGGTGAAGAGACAGATGAAGACAGGGAAAGAAAGGGGGAAGGAATGAAGAGCTGTTCGACTTCTAAAAGAAGCACATCCAATTTGTAAGGTTGACATTCTCAGTGTACATATTTCAGTGCTCCCCCACCAGAAAATAAAACATACTGTACAATCTGGAGCGTGATTTAAATCTATTGAGACCAATATAGAGCATTGTCAATGTGCCGTGGAAATGTATCTGCCAACCATGCTCTGTCGTACAGTCTATTTGTTTTACAGGCTGGTTTAGGATGCCATAAGGAAGACAAATGGCAAAATTATCCATGACTGACAAATATTAACAAATCAAATTTGGAAAATAGATTTATGCTAGCATCAGAGCAGCCAAAATAAACAGGGTACACAATGTTGCTGAGATTTAACATTTATCCCTTTAATAAAGATGGAACTGGGAAGAAAGGAAACGTTCCTCTGCTCAGCTTGCAATTAAAATGCACATCTGAGGACCCCTTTCCATTAATTTTAAGGTTTAAAACTTCAGGTAGCACTGAAGTTAAGTCAAAAGTTGTTGCGAAATGTCCTTTATAATAATATATTTTGTGTGAATAAAAAATCAATAAAGAAATTGTAAAAAAAAAAAAAAGTTGCTTAGGCTCAGCTGACGCAACAAAACATGTGAGAAGCATCCAAGATCAGAAAACCTGCTGATGACCATTGATGTACAGTATAAAGCCCATTGATGTATATGAAGGATGTTCATTTTCACTAAAAATAACAAAAGAATATACAAACTCTAATTCGCAAATTGAATGGCCCTTGAAAGAGGTCAGAGTATCAGAACTCTACGCAAAATAACTAGTAACAGAAGCCAAACTAACTCAAACAATTGACCAACCAACGTGAAACAAGGGGGAATTTGAATAGTGGCTCTGCAGCCCACAAAACACAAAAAAGGGCTTGAACAACCTGGGAGAAATTAACAGAAACTAAAAAAATTTAAAGACAATTGTTCAACTCATCTAATATAATGTCAATTAAATGTGCAGTGTAGATGAACTCAAAACAAATTTGGTTCTTTAATGCAGCTGTTTGACTGGGTGGATCATAAGGGGATCATCCACCAAGCCAAACAGCGTTAGTACGTTAGTGTGACCATGGACATGGCAATTAAACTGCAGCTGTGAAAGTTCACTGTCAGTTGGACATATTATTCATAAGATGTAATATTTTAGTGTTTTTCAAACTGTTTATGAACTAACTAGAAGCTATTATATTTATAAGAGCCGTGAGCTTTCATGTTCAGAAAAGAAAGGTACGGGTGAGAAGCACTGCACACACTTGCTTTATATATGAGCACTTGATTTTAGTGAAATTCATTGAATATGTCCTCAACATCAGTTAGATGCCCATCTGGTGTGTACATTGAAAAGAAAATGGCCTTTATACACAGGGTTGGATCTGTAAACGAGAAACAAATAGCCGGGGTAGCGTGTCCCACAAAATATAAGAAACATCGCTCCACCCAATCACTGACAGAAGGATTCATACAGGAAGTGGGGGAGGGATAGGCAGGGTTCATGTGTTCAGGTGTGTTTTCTTGGGGAGCAATGGATGGAAGGACAGGGAGCATTTCATGTTTGAAAATCTCTTACCCTACCTTTAACTGCCTTTAATATGCCTATTAAGTTAACTTACTACCTGTCAACTTGTCAGGTTTCTGTTGTGAACAAACTACAATACGACACTGTGGCAGTTCACTGCCATGTAGATTCAGAGATCTGTATACTTAAAACGGAGCAGGAAATTAAACTAAATGCTGCTTACAATGTCCATCCATCCATGCATCTTCTTCCGCTTATCCGTTCCCGGGTCGCGGGGGCAGCAGCCTCAGCAGAGATGCCCAGACTTCCTTCGTCCCCAGAGACTTCCTCCAGCTCTTCCGAGGAGAGTCAGAGGCGTTGCCCGGCCAGCCGAGAGACATAGTCTCTCCAGCGTGTCCTGGGTCTTCCCCGGGGTCTCCTCCCGGTGGGACATGCCTGGAACACCTCCCTAGGGAGGCGTCCAGGAGGCATCCGATACAGATGCCCAAGCCACCTCAGCTGACTCCTCTCAATGTGACGGAGCAGCGGCTCAACTCCGAGCTCCTCCCGGGTGACCGAACTCCTCACCCTATCTCTAAGGGAGCGTCCAGCCACCCTGCGGAAGAAACTCATCTCGCCCGCTTGTATCCGCGATCTTGTCCTTTCGGTCACTACCCAAAGTTTATGACTTAGGTGAGGGTGGGTGCGTAGATTGACTGGTAAATGGAGAGCTTCGCCTTTCGACTCAGCTCCTTCTTCACCACGACGGTCCGGTACATTGACCACATAACTGCGGACGCTGCACTGATCTGTCTGTCAATCTCACGCTCCATCGTTCCCTCACTTGGGATCAAGACCCCAAGATACTTGAACTCCTCCACCTGAGGCAGGACTTCTCCACCCACCCGGACAAGGCACACCACCTTTCCCGATGGAGAATCATGGCCTCGGTTTTGGAGGTGCTGATTCTCATCCCTGCCGCGCCGCACTCGGCCTCAAACCGCCCCAGCACATGCTGAAGGTCCCGGTCCGATGAATCCAACAGGACAACATCATCCGCAAAAAGCAGGGATTAAATCCTGAGGTTCCCAAACCGGATCCCCTCCGGCCCCTGGCTACGCCTAGAAATCCTGTCCATAAAAATTATGAACAGGACCGGTGACAAAGGGCAGCCCTGCTGGAGTCCAAGATGCACCGGGAACAAGTCTGATCTACTGCCGGCAATGCGAACCAGACTCCTGCTCCGATCATACAGAGACCGGACAGCCCTTAATAGAGGGCCCCGGACTCCATACTCACTGAGCGCCCACCACAGAATGGCACGAGGGACACGGTCAAATGCCTTCTCCAGTTCCACAAAGCACATGTGGACTGGTTGGGCAAATTCCCATGAACCCTCGAGCACCCTGCGGAGAGTATAGAGCTGGTCCAGTGTTCCACGACCGGGACGAAAACCACATTGTTCCTCCTGAATCCAAGGTTCAACTATCGGCCGTATTCTCCTCTCCATACCCTGGCGTAGACTTTCCCGGGGAGGCTGAGAAGTGTGATCCCCGTATAGTTGGAACACACTCTCTGGTCCCCCTTTTTCAAAAGAGGGACCACCACCCCGGTTTTCCACTCCAGCGGTACTGTCTTCTTCCTCCATGCAATGTTGCAGAGGCGTGTCAACCAAGACAACCCTACAACATCCAGAGACTTGAGGTATTCAGGGCGGATCTCATCCACCCCCGGTGCCCTGCCACTGAGGAGCTTATGAACCACCTCAGTGACCTCGGCTTGGGTGATGGATGAGCACGTCCCCGAGTCCCCACTTTCTGCTTCCTCAATGGAAGGCATGTCAGTCGGGTTGAGGAGATCCTTGAAGAATTTCTTCCACCGTCTGACGATGTCCCCAGTCGAGGTCAACAGCTCCCCACCTGCACCGTAAATGGTGCCGGCAGAGTACTGCTTCCCCCTTCTGAGGCGCCAAACGGTCCACCAGAATTTGAGCGTTGAAGTCCCCCAGTAGAACAATGGAGTCTCCAGTTGGAGCACTATCAAGTACTCCTCCCAGGGACACCAAGAAGGCCGGGTACTCCGCACTGCTGTTCGGCCCGTAGGTACAAACAACAGTGAGAGACCTTTTCCCGACCCAAAGGCGCCGGTCTTGTTCACCGGGGTAAACTCCAACACATGGCAACTGAGCTGAGGGGCTATGAACAAGCCCACACCAGCTCCCCGCCTCTCACCCTGGGCAACTCCAGAGTAGTGGAGGGTCCAGCCCCTTTCAAGGAGCTGGGTTCCAGAACCCAAGCTATGTGTGGAGGTGAGCCCGCCTATCTCTAGCTGGTATCTCTCAACCTCACGCACAAGCGTGCTTACAATGTTCAGAATGCAAATGTTCAGATATGTTTAGATTATTTTCAGTCCCTAATGCTAATTTTAGAAACATACTAACCAGAAAGGACAGTTTAAACTAAAGAAAATGTCTCAAGCTCTGGAAATATTTTGTTATAAACCAAATTTAAGTTCATGAACCAGAAAAGTGAGAGACACAAGTGTTTATGATATCCTGGTTATACATACAACTTTCATGGCCCTAATTAATAAACACGCACCGGTAAGAAGATTCAGAGTTAGTGGTAGAGATAACCCATGGTTTAATGAGTCAATCTCATTTTCTATTAGAGAAAGAGATAAGGCATGGGCCAAGGCTAAAAGAAGTAATGTTGCTGGTGACTGGGTACAGTATAGGGCATTAAGAAATAAATGCACTAAGTTGATAAAAAATGCAAAAAGTGAGTATTATCTTAACTTGATAAATGAAAATCTTAATGATCCCAGAAACTTTTGGAAATTAATTAAATCTTCATCAGGGTCTATGACAAACTCTACTCTTCCTGATCTTTTGAAGGTAAATCAGAGCGAAATTAAGGGTAAAGAAAATATAGCAGAAGCATTTAATAAGCATTTTATCAATGCAGGCTCAGTCATTCTCTCAAATCTCTCAAATCTCCCTGCAGATGTGAAAGACAGTGTAGCCACCTGTCCTGGAAATAGTTTTGAATTTCTCCCCATTTCTCCCACTCAGGTTTACAAAGCTCTATCTAGTCTGGACTGTAAAACGTCTGCCGGTCCAATTTATTAAAATATTACTCTAGCAGCTATAACACCAGATCATCAGAGAAAATTCTCCTCAAGGTCCCAAGCACTCGAACAGAGTTGGGTAAATCAGCCTTTTCCTTTTATGCACCGCAAGCTTGGAATGAGCTACAACACAAACTCAACCTTAAATATTTACCCTCTCTTAACATGTTCAAACACATGTTAAAATCAGTTTTTACAGAACAGTGTCATTGTTTTTAATCAAGTGTCATTCTTGTCATGAATTCTTTTTAGCTTTCTGATCCTTGTATGTTTTATGTTTGTTTTTTGTTTTGATATTTTTTATTTTTTTTGTAAAGTTACTTGTCCTTGCATGTATTTTCTTTTATATGAAACTGAATTTCTTTTTTTGCTGCTATCTCTACCAGGACTCCCTGGCAGAAGAGATACTGTAACTCAATGGGACTTTCCTGAATAGATAAAGGATAAATAAAAAATGAAGTAGTTGTGGAGACGTTCCACTTAGAACCACACATATCAACTTTATACAGTTCTAAAGGAAATGCTGAAGACTAATGAGAGTTATTGAACAAATAAAATCCCCAAATATTTTGGGATCATGAATGTTATTACAAAATATTTTTGCAATCCACTCTTTCTCTTGAGATAGTTTAGTCTGAACAAACAGTAGCAGGCTGCCCAACTAGCAGACCAACACTTCCATCAACTACTCTTTTTCTATAACCTGAGCCAAAATGTTGAGAAAATCTTCAGAGAGCTTTCACGAAGCTCTGATCATTTTTTGAAAAAAATCCAGTGTGGTTTCACTTGGAGGAGAAAAGCTTAAAACAATGTAGTTTATTTGCTTCAGTCAGAGCAGGGAGCATGAAAAAACATTGACTTACAAATCAAACACACAGCTACTCTGTGCTGATCTGCTCTGTTTTGTTATGTTTTGTTATGTTTTGCTCCATCCATGAAATGTGTCATTCTGGGCAATTTCAGCACCACAGAGAAAATTTGAAAGCAGAGCAGACTCAGGGCTCAGCGAGGGCACATAGTGAAAGCTGAAAATTAATTTCCAAGAATCATTCAGGAGAACCCAAATCATCGTGTTCAGAGAAGAGAGACTGAGCGCAGAAGAGGATGCAATGTCTATTAAAGCATAATTTCAAGCCGCGGAAAAGGTGTCCCAAAGGTTACTTAATAGGAACAGGATGTACTAACATAAGGTGACAGCTGAGTGGGTTTTGTTGTGCTTGTAGAAGCACGAGCAGTTTGCTGAGGGTGGATACAGCTGATGCTTGAAAAACCCTGCAGTGGCATTAATCTGTAGATATAGAGCATCCATACATTTGCTGAAGCTATGCATTAAGAAGAGGGCATCTTAGGTTCATTCTTTAAAGGCTTGAACAGTAAGTGATGTGAGATCACTGCCCTTCTCATGTAAGTGCATGGGTTTAAAGTGGAAAGATGAACATCTCTGCTGTGAAGCTCCAGTCTGAAACATCTTAGAGATAGACAATTATGTTTATAGGAAGCTTGTAAAAAGCTTCAGACTAAGCTTCAGAATAAATTCAAGTCAATTCAGTTGTAAAGTGCATAATCATCAATCCATCTCAAGGCTCTTTATAAAAAAAAGCACTCAAGTTTTTTCATAAAGGCAACAGCACAGTTCAATCCAAATCATGTTCCAATTCAGTGCAATTAATTTAATTAATGCATAAGCTAATTTATTTAATTAATGTTATCAATGTCAGTTCATATCCAACGTATTCCACCTAAGTCCAATGTTCAAATGTAATTCATCAAAAATAAATAAATAAATAAATTACTCATCATCACTCACTCACTCAAAATAAATTACATTACATTGAATCTTCACTCTAGTGCTCCATTCTGAGCAAGCACAGGCTGATAGAAAAATCTCTGATTCACGGGCTAAAAGAAAAAAATTAAACAAAAAACAACCTCCAACTGAACCAGTTTTATGGGACTATTGTATAATGGAAACATGCAAACCACCGTACCCGGCTATACCGGATCGTACCAAACTGCTCAGTGGCTTTAGTTACTTAAAATACATGTAGGAAGGCCCCCTGCACACACTTGCTTTATATATGAGGACAAGATGGTTAAATTATATTCTGAATTGAACAGGAAGCCAATAGAAGGGAATCTAAGATTTGGGGAATATAATATCTCCTTGCTAAGACATATTGTATGAGCTGAATGCTGTTTAGAGTAGGAACAAGGTTTAAACAACTCCAAGGTTCCTCACAGTGGTGCTATATGTCATAATAATCTAATATAGACTCACAGTACTAAGTAAAAATTGTGTTTCTGAAGTGCTCATAAATACACTCTGAGTTGAGTTTAGTATCAGGAAATTAGCAGTTATCCAGGACTTTATGACACTGAGACATGTTTGTGGTCCAGTTAATGGTCAGGTACAGCTATGTATCATCTGTATAGCAATGCAAGTGTATGTAATATGATACTGTAATAATACCTAATGGAAGCATATATTTCAAAAGTAACAACCCAAGTACAGATCCCTGTGGAACACCACGGTTTGTGAGGAGGACTCCCCATTCACAAAAACAAACTGGAATCTGTCAAATAAAACTTACATGAACCAGGCTAGTATGGTTCTCTTAATATAAATAAGATGTAAGATGTAAGATGCGAGTGTCAAATAATTTTGTGACCAACTGTATCAAAGACAGGACTCAGATCTAAGAGTATAGACGGAGTATAGACGGAATCCACTCTCTGGGGCCACGAAGAAATTGTTGGACACTTCCACCAATCCTGTCTCCATACTATGATATAATCTGAATCGCGACAGAAAACCATCAAACAACAAACGTTTATATGTAAATGTGTTGATTAGTATTATTTACAACAGTCTTTTCAAGAACTGAAGAAAGAAAAGGCAGATCAGAAATGGGTCTATAGTCAGCTCACTCCCAAGAAAAGCCTTTTTTAGGAAGAGTTATAAATAAAGGGACTTTATAAGGCACACAGCCCATAAATTAAAATAGTGATTATGTGAACAGTCTGCGTGGTATGGTTTAGATGAAGCCATTGTTACTGACAGGTCAGATAAATGTAGCACCAGATGGTTCACGCATTTTTAGTGTTATCAGACAAAAAACCCACAATCACCTTTCGGTAGGGCTGCGCTGTATTAGAAAAAACATGCAATATACTGTACAATATCATAGTTGAAAATTGCGATGGCATAAATACCTTGCAATACATCAACTTACTTAAACTTCCATCCATCCATCCATTTTCCGCCGCTAATCCGGAACTGGGTTGCGGGGGCAGCAGTCTCAACCAAGATGCCCAGACTTCCCTCACCCCAGACACTTCCTCCAGCTCTTCCGAGGGGAGTCCGAGGCGTTCCCAGGCCAGCCGAGAGACATAGTCTCTCCAGTAGGGTTGTCACGATACCAAATTTCTGTTTCGATACCGATACCAATATGTATTTCGATACTTTTCGATACTTTTCGATACTTTTTGTAAAAAGGTGGAACACTCTCAAATGTCAATATTTTCCTTTATTTTAAAGCAGACTTTGGGAACAATAACAACAATGAATAAAATAAATAATTGGCATGGGATATTAAAATGTTCAAACCTTTAGAACAGTGTGAACAAGTAAAATAAAGCAATGCCATTCAAATTAAAGTCACCATGTTAAATAAAATACTGTAGCAGCAAAAACTCCTGCTTCTGAGTGGGTGGTGTCACCCTCTCTGAGCCAGGAGCACTGGTCTTCTGTAATTGGGGGAGGGAGGGGGTACAGTATTTTAATTAACATGGTCATTTTAATTTAAATGCCATTGCTTTATTTTACTTGTTCTCATTGTTCAAAAGGTTTGTGTTTTGAAACTATAGGCCACGTGAAACATTAAATGGGCATAACGAGAAAAATAAATTGAGGCTCATTCTATCATCTACAGGACTGTCTCAGAAAATTAGAGTATTGTGATTTTCTGTAATGCAATTACAAAAACAAAAATGTCATACATACTGGATTCATTACAAATAAACTGAAATATTGCAAGCCTTTTATTATTTTAATATTGCTGATCATGGCTTACACTTTAAGAAAACTCAAATATCCTATCTCAAAAAATTAGAATATTCTGGGAATCTTAATCTTACACTGTAAACCATAATCAGCAATATTAAAATAATAAAAGGCTTGCAATATTTCAGTTGATTTGTAATAAATCCAGAATGTATGACATTTTTGTTTTTTAAAAATTGCATTACAGAAAATAAAGAACTTCATCACAATATTCTAATTTTCTGAGACAGTCCTTTAGGATAGGATTAGATATTGTAGGCTAATGGAATGTTTTACAAAAGTGTGTTTTAATATATCATATTAATTAATATAATTCATTGCCTTAATGGTTTATAATATATATGAAACATTAAATAATATTAAAATATAAAAAATATATTAAAGTTATATTATAGTCTGTGGAATTTATTTAAATATTTTAAGATTGTAATTTTTTTTTTTTTAATATTTAAAAATTGCATTTATTAACCATGGACATGTTTTAACTCTCTGTATAGGCTACTGTAGGTTTACTACGGGCTGGGAGAGGCTCTGTACTTCTTTAATTGACATGACAGTGCAGTGAACTGGTGAACAAAGTTATCAGCTGTCGTTCTTGACTGAAGTCGTGGAACAAGTCCGCGTGGTTGTCCTTTAAATGTTTGGACAAGTTTGAAGTGTTGCCTCCTTTTGCGAGACACACTTGTAGCAGCGCTTGCACTGCGGTTTGAACCCGAAATATTTCCACCGTACTTCGGGCCCCCATTTTGTCCACAAGTACGGGCTTTTCTGCAGCTGCCATCTCCATTTATTTCAACTTTATTTCAACCAGCTCTGTCTGTCTAACACGTGACTTCTCGTTTCTCTCTTTTCCTCCGTCTAAACATGCGAGTGGGAGGGGGAGGCGGCTCTGCTTCTGCAACTACGTCACACTCGCTGAGCTCGCCGTGCTTAAAGAGACAGGCTCCAATTTACCAATTCGTTTGCATAGAAAAAATATATAAAAGTACCGTTTGTTTTTAAATGCTGGTATAGTACCGTTTTCAAAACTCTAGTACCGCGGTACTATACTGGTACCGGTATACCGTGCAACCCTACTCTCCAGCGTGTCCTGTGTCTTCCCCGGGGTCTCCTCCCGGTGGGACATGCCTGGAACACCTCCCTAGGGAGGCGTCCAGGAGGATCCGATACAGATGCCCAAGCCACCTCAGCTGACTCCTCTCAATGTGAAGGAGCAGCGGCTCGACTCCGAGCTCCTCCTGGGTGACCGAACTCCTTATCCTTTCGGTCACTACCCAAAGTCCATGACCATAGGTGAGGGTGGGAGCGTAGATTTACCGGTAAATCGAGAGCTTCGCCTTTCGACTCAGCTCCTTCTTCACCACAACGGTCCGGTACATCGACCGCATAACTGCGGACGCTGCACCGATCCGTCTGTCAATCTCACGCTCCATTGTTCCCTCACTCGTGAACAAGACCCCGAGATACTTGAACTCCTCCACCTGAGGCAGGACTTCTCCACCCACCCGGAGAAGGTACGCCACCCTTTCCCGGCTGAGAACCATGGCCTCGGTTTTGGAGGTGCTGATTCTCATCCCTGCCGTGTCGCGATCTGCCTCAAACCGCCCCAGCACATGCTGAAGGTCCCGGTCCGATGAAGCCAACAGGACAACATCATCTGCAAAAAGCAGAGATGAAATCCTGTGGTTCCCAAACCGGATCCCCTCCGGCTCCTGGCTACGCCTAGAAATCCTCTCCATAAAAATTATGAACAGGTCCGGTGACAAAGGACAGCCCTGCCTTACTTAAACTTAATTAAAGGTATTGTGACATCATTTTTAACATGCTTTTAACACTATTAAAAGTCTTGGCCAACATCCCTCAAATGTGTCTAAAAGAGTGTAACAAGAAAAACTTCACTCTAGTACTCCATTCCTGGCTTTTTATTACAGTGTTTTTTTGCGCCGTGAAAAACGGGTCCTTTTTCCCCTTTCCTGTCAATCATTGCTCCGCTCCTCCTCCAAACCTCCTCCAACCAACCGCTACACACTTCTGCCGTCTTCACACACACGCGCGCACACCGACCACAAACACCGACACACAGCCCAGACAGGGCGACTACAGCCCGGGGATGAAGTCCAACCGGGACCAGAGGACCGGGACCGCAGCTCCCCGCGAGCAATACGCTCACAGTGGCGTCGGAGAGTTATGCCGCGTTCCATTTGTCCTCGGAAGTCGGAATTTCCCAGTTCCCAGTCGGAATTTTCAACTGGAACGCCCCTCGAAGTGGGATCTCCTACTGGTAAAGTGGGAGAATCTTCACCACCCCCGAGTTCCCAGTTCCCAGTTCCGATTTCCGAGGTAAATGGAACGCGGCATTAAGCCGGGAGCGACAGGCGAAGCATGCACGGAAAAGCAGCACGGCGAAGCAGACAGTCCACAGCAAACAATCATAAAAATAAAGGCATGCAAGCAGCAGTGTCTCCTTATCTTAAGTCCAGTCAGTGGCCGCGGGTCTTCTTAGCAGTTCTCCTCCGGTGATTAGAACAGAAGAGGCTCTAAACTGCTCCGTGTTAAGCCTGATTTATGGTTCCGCGTTAAATCGACGCAGATCCTACGCCGTAGGGTTCAGCGTACGGTGCGCGTCGCCGCGTAACCCTACGCCGTAGGCTCTGCGTCGGTGTAACGCGGAACCATAAATCAGCCTTTATGGTGCGCTGGAGAGGAGAGGAGGCAGGGAGCTGGGTGGAGGGGGCGGTGATTTAGCGGGCCCTGACGTCACGGCCCGCCACCAAACCAGGTGCGCCGTTTTTGCACAGTTATGCGGAAAATCCCAGAAAGCACACAATACACTGAATGTTAAAAGTTTGTTGTTTTTTGGGTGTAATTGATGTCAAGACACCCAACAAAACACAAAAAATCAAGAAAAATGTGTTTTTCATGTCACAATACCTTTAATTACAATACTTTAGTGTTTTGACCTGGTGTCTGATTTGCAGCTCTTGTTGACCTCTGACAGCAAATAACTTCTTCAGACACAAGAAAATAGATTTATCATTCCTATTACAGCAGAAACTCTTTTTTGCACACATTTCCTCCATTTCTCTCGTTCCCTTCTTGTTGCAATGCTTACAAGACTTTTCAATTTCAATTGCATCTTGAGCAGTGAGGTTCCATGCTAGTGCATAACACCTTCAAAAATGACAGCCAACCATTTATTGCAATGTCTTCTGTGTTTTTGCAATGTTGATGTATATTGCTGATATTGCCATAATGATAGATTTGCGGTATATTGTGCAGGTCTACCTTTCAGCACATTGTAACTCAAATGATCTGAGAATAAACTCAACTTTAGCACCTTCTCTTGGCTCTGTTATCAGGCTGAAAGCCCTGGAGGGGAAACTTTAACCAATTATAGATTTTCTTAGACAAGAATTGCAGTTCCTGCAAAGAGCAGGATGTAGTGATTAGTTGAGTTTAATTTATTGCATCTGCCAGAAGACTTGGGTTCAAGTCCTGTTGTCTGCTTTCTCAAGATTTCTACAAACTTAACAGACTTGAAAGTGAGAAAGACAAAAGCATTTTTTTGTTTTGAAGGGTTTCCTGTGTGGGCCTCTGAGATTTTATCCTCTGAAAAAAAGAAGCACTCATTAATCTCTCCTGATTTCTTCTTATCATGTCCTTGACTACAGTGCTTTTGGAAAACAGCTCCTTAAGCTTTAAAATGTTCAATAAGATGCCTATGGGAAACGAGGCAGTGGCTGACTCCGAACTAAAGTGCCATCTACATTATTTTCTCATTTCATTAAACTGTGCTCTCTTAAAAAAATGAAAATAAAGAGACTGAAGTGCTGCCAAAAAACAACAGCTGTTAGAAAACAGGTCAGGGCTTAAGGCAAATAACTAACGAAACGACTCATTCATGTGCTGTGATGAATTGCTCTCCACTGACATGATATATGAGAGTGTCACGAAATGATTTTCATAATGTGAAAAAAATCATCGGCAAACAAAGTATGGTTTAACCTGTTAATAAAAGAAAATGTATAACATGAATTCATCTAATTAAAAGAATAGTTCAGCATTTTGTGGAGGTTTCTCATTATTCTTCTCTATGATACTGGAGCTTACAAGGAGACTGAAGCACTCACTTCTTGTAGAAACTGGGAGCCAGGAGGGAATTAATCAACTGAGCATAAAAACTTGAAGCATGAGCAAGCGCTAACCTATTTCCCTCAAAGGTACTACAGTTAACATATATAATGTGGCTCATCGCCAGATACACGTGACACCTTTATTTAATTCAGTTAAGTGAGAAGCAGACGGGCAGGTACAACCAGCTAGGCAGATGGGTAGTGGGATGATACATTGGTCAGGTGTAGTCCTGAGACGCCCACGTGTTTGCACCCTTAAAGTTCCAACTATTATGTGTGAATGTTTTTCTTTAAGTGCTTTGAATTCTGCTGGAGAAGTTACTGCTGACATGGTAAAATATGAAACACACACCCAGCTGCAAACTCTACCTGAAGTACTTTCCATCTGTTGTTGAGATGCTCCAGGGCACGGGCATTCTCCATGGACAAATGGACATCTGAGATTGCCAGCTGGTGGGCGAGGTCGTTGATGTGTTTCATGCCCTCCTTCACCTGGGTCAGCTCCTCTTTGAATAGCTGCAGCATCCGAAATGAGAAAGAGCACAAAGGCAGATCTCAGTGGAGAATTTAAAAAAATCTAAAAATCAAACAGAAAAGATGATAAACAAAACAAGGTGGATAGGTACACGAGCCTGTCCAAAAACATCCAATCTCTCAAAATCAATGGAAACTGGATTTTTCAAAGCTTTCTGCTCTCTTGTACAATCTATTTGGTGGCAACTGTGAATTCACATCTAAACAGAATGATATTGACAAGCAACAACATGTGTGTAAATAATGAGGAAACCCAGGGAAGGTGTGAACCAAAGAAGCGTGAGAGTGCGTGCACATCCGTTCATTTACAAGTTTATTTTAACAGGAACAAGACTGAAATGAAAAAAAAAAAGATAAAGGTCTGAATTCTGAAAGCATAAACCTTCAATGAAATCAAATGAGCATATCGTCGACCGTGTTCTGTGAGGCTGCAAAAAAGATAAAATGAATTATCTATAAAAATATGAAATACATTGAAACTGACAGTTAAATCAATGGGGTATTAAATGAAAAACCTATTGTGATATCATCTGCAACACTCACATTCGCCCCCTTCAGAGCCGGTAGCATTTAAAGCTTCTTTTTTTCTTAAACACCTACAGTGTCCCTTGCTGGCGGCCACCAACATGTTGTGTAACAACTGCAGATGTCCTTGCACATGTTAAGAGGTTCAATCAAAGGGAATAATATCCTCCAACAAGAGTGTAGATAGTTTACATTAGTCTGCTCTTGCGGTACATCATACGTGAGTAGGACAAGTGGAGGACAAAAAAACTTTTGAAAGAAGAAACACTGTTCCTTGCTGACATCAATTATACAGTACCTGCACATTTTGTTGAGTTTAATCATCCTGTTTCCTCTGAGATTTGCTGGCACTATGAATGTATCCCTCTCCCTTAGAAGAGATTTTTACTCACCTAGAGGGAACAGGTTGGAGCCAATGTGTGAATACCTACTTTTTGCATGAACACAGATTTTGCCTGAAAATTATTGCAATAATTTACTCGATATTTTAGACATTTTTTTTCATATAGGTTTGTCTTTAATGTCTTTATTTCCTCTTTTCACCCATTAAAATGTATTCCAGGTCAATCCATTTGTAATTATCAAAAGAATAAAACAACAACTAAGTCATGTTAGATGTTTTATTGTCACTTTGTTTTAAGTAATTTCAATGTTTGGGGATAACCTGTGATTCCTGTTTTTGTCCTCTGTTACTATGCTAGTGTACATCTGTATTTCACCAGACTCGTGCAACGTGCACACCAGTTCAATTCATCAGCTATGACAACTCATTTTCACAATATGGACATCATTTTGGAAAAATAATTAACCATGGATGGATGGATGGATGGATGGATGGATGGATGGATGGATGGATGGATGGATGGATGGATGATATACTAGAAATTTGGTTGGACAAAAAAGATGTGTATCTTTGAGGTTTATAATCCTCCCGGTAAAGGAGTCCAAAGTTATTTTGACGGGTTTTTGCCAACAGTGGGGACAGGAGACCCTGACATGCTGACAATTCTTTGCAAAAGGAAACAAATATTGCTTCATATGAAAGTGAAACAGATATTTTAACACAAATTCAACTCTTCCAGGCAGTTTCAAGCTGACGCTGTCTCCTGCTTGCCACCGTTTCCCCACAACACTCATTATCACTTTTAGTGGACTTGTGCTCTCACTTTAGCTGCAAGACTTCAAGATTGCTTTTTCCTAAAGTAAATAAAGAGGAATCGTTATTTAACGATCATCAGCTGTTACAACAAATAAAATCAGGTTTAAATACTGTACAAATGTTGCTGAAGTCAGATTAAGGGTTTGTGTAAACACGTTGTCTATCAGTGAGCTTTTATTCTTGACTGTTTAGATGTGAAATTCAATAAAAGGCTTCTGTTGATGGATGTGAATAAAACCCTGATAGCTCCATGGGTGCAGCTTGAGATAAGACACCAATAGGGAGAAAAAGTAACTAGCAAAAATGAAAATAATATACATTTAACACTTGTAATATGGCTTATAGTTGCAGCCTTTCTGTTTGTCAGAGACTACAGATGAGGCTAAATGACAAGCGCTCCCCTAAGAGCAAGCTGAACATGCACTGGCTGTGACAGGAGTCCAAACAGTGACATGATTATTGGGAAGGGCCCTCACTTATAATGAATAGTGCCACACAATTACATGCAGCAGCGGCACATGGGTCTCCATAATGACTAAACCAATGACCTGCCATTTGTGTAACAGCATCTTTTCGACTAAGGTTTACACCCTCCCATCTCACCACATGATTTGAAAGTGCCACGTACTTGTCACCATCTGTCACATCCCAGCTACTCCGAGGGGAATCAGGCAAGCAAAACAAACATTTTTAAGGAAAACAGCTTGGCATATTCTTGTATTCATGAGTAACACATCATTTCAGTGTTTTTGTTTCAAGACCACTGTTGTGATATTTGTTCACAGCACGCCAGAGTCACAATATGTGCTCATTCTAGAGTAGCTTGAGGCAGTTACCTCCAAGTACAAAATTAAATGATTGAATGTAATAATAACTAGAAAATTTCTGGAAATTTTGATATGGGCATGCCCTACCGCCCATTCGTCCCCTCTCGCTGCCTTGGTTTGGGGCTGTAGTGTTTGTGTTCGGGGCGGTTCTATGTCAGTTTGAGGTGTTTTTACGCTTGTATTTCATTCATTCCTGTGCTCCCAATAGTTATTAATGGGGCGCACTTTTTGGCATTTAGCGTTGCCACGGTAACGCTTTTGACTGAGAATAGTAATGCCCATCGAGGCAAGATGGAGACGCATCTAACGATGTACGCCATGCATGGGTGCATGTTCCGGTTCAGGCTACGTTAACGGATAGGTTTTTTTTTTCACCATGGTACAAAATCCCATCCGAATGAATGGGGCCTTTTGGCCTGGATTTTGACATAAAATTCCCTTAAATCCCAGCTTCATGAAATTTGAGTATGTTGAAGTTCACAGCGTGCCGAGTCGAGAAACATTTGTACGATGTCTCTACGATAACCTGTTACCTAGCAACAAGCGTCCAAAGTCAAACGGAAATTAAAAAAAAAAAAAGAAAGGCCAATATCGCAAAAACTTTAAAAATTGGCATAATGAGGTTCTAGGGTCCGTATGTGCCAATCAGGCCGAGTGTTTGAAAGTTTGAACGATGTCTCTACGATAAAGTCCGGCCGAGCAATAAGCGTCTGAATTTTCGCCTTTTTTTTTTGCTTTTTGGCATCTAGCGTTGCCACGGTAACACTTTTGACTGAAAAAAGTAATGCACATTAAGGCACGATGGAGACGCATCCAACGATATATGCCATGCATGGGTGCACGTTCTGGTTCGGGCAGCATTAACAGATTGTTTATTCACATGGTCCCCCATACAAATGCATTGGTTTTTGTTGCCATGGTAACAAGCCCCATAGGATAGAATGGGACAATTTGGCTTTAATATCTCAAAAGCTGTAAACGACAGCGTAATGAGACCTCAGTATGTTGTAGTCCACATCAAGCTGAGTCTTTTAACGTTGGAACCAAGTCTCTACGAAACCGCGTTGCCGCGCAACAAGCATCCGAAGTTCCGTTAGCATCAAAATGAACAATGTGGAATATCTCAAAAACCGTAATAGCAAGCATGACGAGACTCAAATATGTTGCAGTACAAAGCGTCCCGGGTTTGTCAATGTTGTAATGATGTCTGTACGATAAACCGTTGCCTAGCAACAAACGTCCAAAATAAAAGGGATTTTTTTTTTAAATTGAAAGTTAAATTTCGCAAAAACCGTAATAACTAGAATGATGAAGTTGTATGGTCCTTTAAAGACTCTCGGGCCGAGTGTTTCAAAGTTTGAACGATGTCTCTACGATAAAGTTCGGCCGAGCAATAAGCGCGGGAATTTTCGCCTTTTTTTTTGCTTTTTGGCAACTAGCGTTGCCACGGTAACCCCTATTACTGAGAAAAGTAATACCCATCGAATCACGATGGAGACGCATCCAACGATGTATGCCATGCATGGGTGCACGTTGCGGTTCGGGCCGTATTAACGGACGAAAAAAAGTGCGGAATAATAAGAATAACTAGAAAATTTCATGAAATTTTGATATGGGCATGCCCTACGGCCCAATCGAGCCCTCTCGTGGCTTTGTTTTAGGGCTGTAGTGGTTGTGTTCGGGGTGGTTCTATGTCAGTTTGAGGTGTTTACAGTTGTATTGCATTCATTCCTGTGCTCCCAATAGTTATTAAAGGCGTGCGCTTTTTGGCGTCTAGCGCCCCCCACGGTGACACTTTTGACTGAAAAAAGTAATGCCCATCGAGGCAACATGGAGACGCATCTAACGATGTATGCCATGCATGGGTGCACGTTGCGGTTCAGGCTACATTAATGGATAGGTTTTTGTTTCGCCGTGGTAAAAAAACCCATCCGAATGAATGGGGCCATTTGGCATGGATTTTGACATAAAATTTCCTTAAATAACAGCTTCATGAAATTTGAATATGTTGAAGTCCACAGCGTGCCGAGTCGGGGAACATTTGTAGGATGTCTCTATGATAATCTGTTGCCTAGCAACAAGCGTCCAAAGTCAAACGGAAATAAAGAAAAAAATGAAAGGTCATTATCGCAAAAAGTGTAATAATTGGCATAATGAGCTTGTATGATGCGTTAGTGCCAATCGGGCCGAGTGTTTGAAAGTTTGAACGATGTCTCTACGATAAAGTCTGGCTGAGCAATAAACGTTCAAATTTTTGCCTTTTTTTTTGCTTTTTGGCATCTAGCGTTGCCACAGTAACACTTTTGACTGAGAAAAGTAATGCCCATCGAGGCACGATCGAGATGCATCCAACGATGTATGCCATGCATGGGTGCACGTTCCGGTCTGGGCAGCATTAACAGATGTTTTATTCACATGCTCCCCCATACAAATGCATAGGTTTTTGTTGCCTGGTAACAAGCTCCATAGGATAGAATGGGACAATTAGGCTTCAATGTCTCAAAAGCTGTAAACGACAGCGTAATGAGACCTTAGTATGTTGTAGTCCACAACAACCCGAGTCTTTTAACGTTAAATTAAAGTCTCTACGATATCGTGTTGCCGCGCAACAAGCGTCCGAAATTCCGTTAGCATCAAAATTCGCAAAGTGGAATACCTCAAAAACTGTAATAGCAAGCTTGACGAGACTAAAATATGTTGCAGTACAAAGCGTCCCGGGTTTGTCAATGTTGTAATGATGTCTGTACGATAAACCGTTGCCTAGCAACAAACGTCCAAAATAAAAGGGATTTTTTTTTTAAATTGAAAGTTAAATATCGCAAAAACCGTAATAACTAGAATGATGAAGTTGTAGGGTCCTTTAAAGACTATCGGGCCGAGTGTTTCAAAGTTTGAACGATGTCTCTACGATAAAGTTCGGCCGAGCAATAAGCGCGGGAATTTTCACCTTTTTTTTTGCTTTTTGGCAACTAGCGTTGCCACGGTAACCCCTATTACTGAGAAAAGTAATACCCATCGAATCACAATGGAGACGCATCCAACGATGTATGCCATGCATGGGTGCACGTTGCGGTTCGGGCCGTATTAACGGACGAAAAAAAGTGCGGAATAATAATAATAATAAAACTAGAAAATTTCAGGAAATTTTGATATGGGCATGCCCTACCGCCCATTCGACCCCTCTTGCTGCTTTGGTTTGGGGCTGTAGTGGTTGTGTTTGGGGTGGTTCTATGTCAATTTGAGGTGTTTACGGTTGTATTGCATTCATTCCTGTGCTCCCAATAGTTAAAAATGGGGCGCGCTTTTTGGCGTCTAGCGCCCCCCACGGTGACACTTTTGACTGAAAAAAGTAATGCCCATCGAGGCAACATGGAGACGCATCTAACGATGTATGCCATGCATGGGTGCACGTTGCGGTTCAGGCTACATGATAGACAATGACAATGGATAGTTTTTTTTTCACCGTGGTAAAAAACCCCATCCGAATGAATGGGGCCATTTGGCATGGATTTTGACATAAAATTTTCTTAAATCCCAGCTTCATGAAATTTGAATATGTTGAAGTCCACAGCGTGCCGAGTCGGGGAACATTTGTACGATGTCTCTACGATAATCTGTCGCCTAGCAACAAGCGTCCAAAGTCAAATGGAAATTTAAAAAAAAAATGAAAGGTCAATATCGCAAAAACTTTAATAATTGGCATAAGGAGCTTGTACAGCCCGTTAGTGCCAATCGGGCCGAGTGTTTGAAAGTTTGAACGATGTCTCTACGATAAAGTTCGACCGAGCAATAAGCGTCTGAATTTTTGCCTTTTTTTTTGCTTTATGGCATCTAGCGTTGCCACGGTAACACTTTTGACTGAGAAAAGTAATGCCCATCGAGGCACGATGGAGACGCATCCAACGATATATGCCATGCATGGGTGCACGTTCCGGTTCGGGCAGCATTAACAGATTGTTTATTCACATGGTCCCCCATACAAATGCATTGGTTTTTGTTGCCATGGTAACAAGCCCCATAGGATAGAATGGGACAATTTGGCTTTAATATCTCAAAAGCTGTAAACGACAGCGTAATGAGACCTCAGTATGTTGTAGTCCACATGAAGCTGAGTCTTTTAACGTTGGAACCAAGTCCCTGCGATACCGCGTTGCCGCGCAACAAGCATCCGAAGTTCCGTTAGCATCAAAATGAACAATGTGGAATATCTCAAAAACCGTAATAGCAAGCATGACAAGACTAAAATATGTTGCAGTACAAAGCGTCCCGGGTTGGTCAATGTTGTAATGATGTCTGTACGATAAACCGTTGCCTAGCAACAAGCGTCCAAAATAAAAGTGATTTTTTTTTTAAATTGAAAGTTAAATATCGCAAAAACCGTAATAACTAGCATGATGAAGTTGTATGGTCCTTTAAAGACTATCAGGCCGAGTGTTTCAAAGTTTGAACGATGTCTCTACGATAAAGTTCGGCCGAGTGATAAGCGCGGGAATTTTCGCCTTTTTTTTTGCTTTTTGGCAACTAGCGTTGCCACGGTAACCCCTATTACGGAGAAAAGTAATGCCCATCGAATCACGATGGAGACGCATCCAACGATGTATGCCATGCATGGGCGCACGTTGCGGTTCGGGCCGTATTAACGGACGAAAAAAAGTGCGGAATAAGAATAATAATAATAATAATAAGAAAAGGGAAACCTTTTCTGGGTACTAATTTACGCCTTCATTTTCATGTTTTTCCTCATTTTTTCGGCCGTCTTTTACTTTTTGGGGATTTTTTTTTCCCACATCAGTGCGGGGTCATGCTGTACACCCGCTGGTGCGCAGTGGGACTTTTGCGACTTTAGCATGCTAGCAGCATTGCCCTTTGGGCCATTCTGGACGATTGCAATATGGTCATGCCACTACTTGGCATGCCCATAAAAAGGGAAACCTTTCTGTATACTAATATATCGCCTTCATTTTTCAGGTTTTTCGGGCCGTGTTGTACTTTTGGGGGATTTTTCTTTTCCACATCAGAGCGGGGTCAGGCTGTACACCCGCTGGTGCGCAGTGGGACTTTTGCGACTTTAGCTTGTTAGCAAAATGCTAGCAACATTGCCTTTTGGGCCATTCTGGACAATTGCAATATGGTCATGCCACTACTTGGCATGCCCATAATAAGAAAAGGGAAACTTTTCTGTATACCAATATATCGCCTTCATTTTCATGTTTTTCCTCATTTTTTCGGGCGTGTTTTATTTTTTGGGGATTTTTCTTTTCCACATCAGAGCGTGGTCATGCTGTACACCCGCTGGTGTGACGTGGGACTTTTGCGACTTTAGCTTGTTAGCAAAATGCTAGCAACATTGCCCTTTGGGCCATTCTGGACGATTGCAATATGGTCATGCCATTACTTGGCATGCCCATAATAATAATACCCTTTAGGGGTGATTAAAAAAAACAAAACAAAAAAACTAAAAGAAACCAGAGAGGTGTGCTGCAGTCGGTTTAGCTGTGTGTGTCTACCTTGGTCGCGTCTATGTGGTCCTGAAGGGAGTCAATAAAAAGATCCCCAACAGGCTCCCAGGCATCCCTGACCCCCTCTGCCTGCTCCAGAGCCCCCGCCAGCTCCTCCATGGCTGCCTGGATCTGTAAAAGCCGCTCCAGCGTCCTCTCCATATGTCTGGAGGTTTTGAAGACAAAGCAATTCAGTATAGTTAGTTGCTTGACCTGTTAAAATGTGGAACCGATGCCAACACACAATAAAACCACACTGTAATACCTGATTTTACTATGATTAATTTTGCCTGTGTGCAAAAAGATATCTTGCATAGCATCAATCAAAACGGTATAAAGCATCTCAAGTCCAGAAGTGACTTTTTGGGGTGTTTTTTTAATGCTGAAAACCATAAAAATGATACCTGACAGGCCATTATTGATGATTTAGAAAAGTCTTTTCTTCCTGAAGCAAAAATCGATGTGGGATCTCCTAATTGTTTCTTCTATGAATTATAGTCGCCCCATTTTGTAATCAGATCATGGCAAATTTATTGTGCGTAATATATTTCTTACAGTTTAGAATACACACAGTCATGAGATTCAAGTGTCGTGTTTATGAACTCTTCCAACCTTTCCAACAGAATACACGTCGTTTCCCACCACACGCTTTCCAACAACTTTCATACCCTATTATTTTTTTTACTGCTAGAGACAGTAAATGAGAATTGAGTTTGCAAATAATACCTACCAAAATCTGAAACATACTTCATCCATGAATAATTTAAGTATAATTTCTTATTGCTAACATTTTATCTCATAGGGAATACAAATTATGATTATTTCTTTCACTTTGGGTGGATTTAAAAAAAAAGGTTAACCGTAGAATTGTCTTAACGCAGTTATCTTCTATAATATTATAACCCAAACAGCAACGACAAGTAATGCTGATATTTTGAACCAAAATGTTCCCAAAGTTTTATCGAGTATTAACCTTAGTTATATAAATTGCATTACACTCAATGTAATGAGTGTAAATTGCATTACACTCAACATCTTCTTTCTGTTCAACGTCACCTTCGGGAGGCTCTTTGTACTTTTACAGCCACCTTCTGGACTGAATGACTTGACAAATTGCAGACATGGTAAAATATATTTAAGTATCAATCAAGTCCATTCAGACAACTGTGCCCATTTAGCAGAAAATGGTGGCATTGTACAGGAGCTGTCACTATGAGGTCATTAAAATAGATGCATTAGAACATTAGCCGCTTTTTTACTGTAGATTCTGGAGAGTAGTATAAAAAGATGTCTTTCTCAGTTTCTAAGATGATTAATGGGAATGAGAAGCTACAGGTGCGGTGGCTCTTGGTGTGGATAGATCCCCAAGATATCATTCCTCACCTCTGCGTCAAGCCAGATATTTATGATATTTTTTTTCCATATTTTTAAGCATGAGTGTGTGAGTTTTTATACGTGGATCTTGATTTTATTATGTAAAGCACTTTGCTCTACCATCGTATGAAAAGATCTAAATGAATAAAGTTGGATTTGATCTGATTTGATACAGAAACAAAAAAGGAAAGTTGTATTAAACACATTTATGTTCTTTTAATCTCTCTTTCATCTGTTGCGACTTAACAACATGTTTTGCCGTTGTGCTGTAGATCTTCAGAAAAACTCCCACATGACCATCTTTGAAATAAATGTGTTTGAGCCATGTTTCCTGATTTTTCCATTTTCCATAGCGGACTAGAAGCATACTGCTTTCATTACTTCATCACTTAACAAAGCTGTACTTAAAGGGAGGAAGAAAAACCTTACCTGTGGCGGTCAACACAGCGTGCTGTCAGTTTTTCCCACAAGTCACTGGCTACGTTTGCCTGCTTCCACACGGAGCGACTCACATTCAAGATCCGCCGACGTGGAGACACCTCTGGGGAAGGTGGAAGAGGTTAAGAGACCGGGATAAAAGTGTGAAGATGGGAACACATTCCTGACTTTAATGTCTCTCTGTAGGGATTTTAGACTATAAGAGCACAAAATGACTCCAGACAAAGTGATAAGAGTAAAGGAGGAAGGAAAGCAGGGCCGGTTAGAAACAGATGGTGTAGTGGTAGACATGTTACTGTGAAGGATTGTGTTTCCAGTCTTTATATCAACCAGTGCATTCAACATCTCCCGGATTTCAACCATGCCTCTTTCTGTTACCCAGCTTTCACACAAGTTGTCAACTTTTTTTTTCTTGTTTCATTTAATATCTATTCATTTTTCCTAGTAATATATGCTCACATAATATAATTTCGCTTTGTGGATTAATAAAGTGTGATTGAATTCAAAAATCAAATCAAATAAAGAGTTAATGAAATAGAAAAGGTGTAACAACACAGTAGAGCTGAAATAATTTGAGAAGACTGGTAAACTTACTGTAAAAGAGAGGAAATTATATAAAGTGGGCATGACAAGTTAGAGAACACAGTAAGAGAGATTGAGTATTCCCCAGGTGAGCACCCAGACATGAGAGAAAACCATTAGGAAGACGATTTGACAGTCAGAAAATGGATGAGCATGCTTTATTGATCTGAACAGATGGTAGAGATGGTAAACTTGAGCTAATTGATTCCCGACCCTTTCCCTCAGCTCAGTGCAACACCAGAGGACAGATCACTGCTCCTGATGCAAAATTTCACCTGCATGGGCCCTGTCAAATGATCTGTGGGTGTCAGCTGAGGGGGGATCATGACATTTTGGCTGCCAGTGAGGTTGACCCAGAGTGCAGGGGGAGCAGACCTTTTCCATCAGTCAGGGTCTCCTCTGGCTCCTGGAAGGGGTGCTGCGCAAGGAAGGCCTGGGCAGACTCCAAAACAGAGTAGATGAAGGGCCCACGAGACTTAACATCCTCCATGAATGCCTGCAGGGAGACAGAGAAGCAAGAAAGAATGATATAAGCGGTTCCTAAGCTCAACTGCTGGATGTGGAGGAGTGCTGTAGGCTGAGCTGAATCCGTGTCTACTCTTCAAATAGCACAACCTCATCTAACGCAGACTTGAAAGGAACCTTGGTTAACATGATTTATATGGCTGTTTAGATTAACATTAGCTTTGGTTACATATATTTAAAACGACTAGATGTCTTTCTGTTTGTAATAGTCCCGCTCTCGTCATTATTTTTTGAGTGGCAATGCATTAGTGGCAGTAGTGGCAAGCAGGAGTGGGGGAAAGTTCCCTATGTCTGAGCAACTGGTGCCTATTGATCATATACATGCAGCTTATTCATACTACGACTAAAGCTTAACCACTGGCGGATCTAGACTATTTTACATGGGGGGCCAAAGGGGCGACAGGAGGTCTAGACAGGTTGGCGTGGGACAACATCAGCGCAGTATGAGGAAATTCCAATGTCTATGTAAACTTCTTTATGCTGCTCCTTGGAGGGTTTTGGGGAACATCTTTAAGTTAAGTTGCTGGTGCATCCCTACGCAAGAGTGTCAGGGTCACAAACAACACAATTCTGAGATTAAAGTCAGAATTCTGATTTTTTTTTCCTTAGAATTGTATTTTTTTTTCTTCAGTGGTCCTGATACTCTCCCATACATCCCCTTTGCATTTTGATATGTCTGGAAAAAAAATCATGAAAAAACATAGTGACAAATAAAATGACCAAATGCACTAACACTGTTTCTCTACCACAGAAAATGAATTTTAAAGCTTTACACATCCAACCTTAAAACAGAGGATTTTTCTTAAAGGTATTGTGACATGATTTTTTGTGTTTTGTTGGGTGTCTTGACATCAATTACACCCAAAAAACAACGAACTTTTAACATTCAGTGTATTGTTTGCTTTCTGGGATTTTCCACATAACTATGCAAAAACGGCGCATCTGGTTTGGTGGCGGGTCGTTACGTAAAGGGCCGCTAAATCACCGCCCCCTCCACCCAGCTCCCTGCCTCCTCTCCTCTCCAGCGCACCATAAAGGCTGATTTATGGTTCCGCGTTACACCGACGCAGAACCTACGGCGTAGGGTTACGCGGCGACGCGCACCATACGCTGAACCCTACGGCGTAGGCTCTGCGTCGATTTAACGCGGAACCATAAATCAGGCTTAACACGGAGCTGTTTAGAGCCTCTTTTGTTCTAATCACCGGAGGACAACTGCTAAGAAGACCCGCGGCCACTGACTGGACTTAAGATAAGGGGACAGTGCTGCTTGCATGCCTTTATTTTTATGATTGTTTGCTGTGGTTCGCCCTGCTGCTTTTCCGTGCATTCTTCGCCTGTCGCTCCCGGCTTAACTCTCCGACGCCGCTGTGAGCGTATGGTTGGGTTGGAGGAGGTTGGGAGGAGGAGCGGCGCAATGATTGACAGGAAAGGGGGAAAAGGAAGCGTTTTTCACGGCGCAAAAAAACACTGTCATAAAAAGCCAGGAATGGAGTACTAGAGTGAAGTTTTTCTTGTTACACTCTTTTAGACACATTTGAGGGATGTTGGCCAAGACTTTTAATAGTGTTAAAAGCATGTTAAAAATGATGTCACAATACCTTTAAAGCACCTTATTTTGTGGAGTATCATCTTATGTTGCTACACTGGAATTTTGAATAGATAAGAAAAACATATCAGTTGGTTCAGCTGAATCTGAGGGTTGCTCCTCTGACTCCCTGCCATCTTTTTCCTCCTCATCTTCATCGTTTACCTCTTTAGTATCTGTCCCTTTATCTGAACCCAATCCCCTCTTGTCTTCGTCCCTAACACCACTGTCTTCTTGTTCGTCTTTTTCTTCACTTTGTTCCTGCTATGTTCGCCTCTCAGTGCCCCTCCTCAATTTTCGTCCATTCTCTCTTCATTTCTATAACTTTCTTCTGCTTGCTTCTCCTGGTTGCTCCCTCCTTTTTTGCAAAAAGAACTTGTAACTTTTCTGTATTCAAATGTTGTCTTACAGGGGATGAAGCGCTTGAGGCTGAATCTCAGACCTCGCCCGACAACAAAAAACTCTATTTTCTGATTGGCCGATAGGTTGGTAACGCAAGACAGCTGCTCTGAGCTGTATGAGCTCTCAGCGCACTGCAGGCTAGTCGGGCCTTTGACTCGTAAGATGGGCTGTTGGAATTTTTGTGCGGGGAATTTAATGATTTCTCAGCATGAGAAATGGGTGAGGGTGAGACTTAGGAGCGCTGCGATACACCAACAATTCAGAAATAAGAACCCGTTCTGGCGAGCAATTAACAGACGTACTGAAGAGTTGCCTTTGGTGGTTGGTTCCAGGTTGAAATTTAACTTTGTTAAATAAATTGAACTTGACTTGAGCTTAAAAATAAGTGAAAATATCACATGTGGGCTGTGGAAGCTTAATTATCCCACAGAAGTTTGCCAGCTCGCTCTCTCTACTGCGGCTCGAGTGCTCTCATCCACACAGCAGGAGGCCCGTCACACAGACTTGCAGCATGTGCAGGGGTGTAACTATTTTAGGGGCCAAAAATGATCTTTTATAGTTTTAAAAAAATAATTTAAAAAAATCAAGCCTTTTTTTCAAAGTCTTTGGAAACTTTTGAGCAGAGTAGTCATTTGTTTTTAGTATCTTTTTAAGGACTAGGGGGGTAACGGGGGGGGGGGGTTGCTCCCCCACTAGAGTACTGCAGCCTCCACAACCATCGGTGGTGATGATCTCACTGTCAGCTTGTTAGCATTGGCCTTTTTGAACGGACTTCTTAACACTAGATGAGTGTTTGGTTTGTTGATAAACTTGGGATTCAGTCCAGTCCGACTTATAAAGTACACTCCATGAGTCTATAGCTTGAAGAACCATATCTAGAAGTAATAACTTGAGTAATTTGAGTAACTTGTTTTTTTGCAAGATCAGTATCTCACAACGTTGTTTGAAAATTCTTTCCACCATTCCTTTACAATGTTGCTTGATAGAAATACATTAGGCTGGACTGTACTGGAAGCGAGTGCAATGTTCCTTGATGTAAAAATTAATTAGTGTTGAAAACAGTATCTACTTGAAGCCTTTGGCATTGAGTATTGAGCATCCTCCTCAGTGAGGAGGATGCTCAGCACGGAGAGTCAAACACTTACAGGATTTATTGACAGAAATCTGGCATCCAAGAAAGGGCAAATAACACCTGATGGATATTAAAGGAGCATGAGGCTCCTTTTAAGAAATGAGACTCTCTAGCGCCACCCTTCATCACGACGGCCGTCGGGGGTACTGCAGCCAACAGCGAAGCCGGCACGGGAGAGAGAACGGGGAGAACGCGCATGCAGCGTCATGTGACGTCACATCCGCAGGACAGCGCGGGAAAAGCGGCCCCAGCCTTGCAGCACATTTTGCAGCACACAGCCTGTTCAAGGCAACGGAGAGATACACTAGAGGGCTCACTCTTTTTGGTTTGGAACGCTTCATCTGACATTATTACTAGAAAAATTAAAACGTATACAATTTTTTTTCATAAATCCAGCCTCAAGCTCCTTTAAGTGGTAAGTACAAATGAATTCACAGTACCGTCTCAAAGAAAAACACAATGACAAATGAGGTCATCATATTCAACATTTGCAGTTCAGATAAGGAAAGTCTATCCACTTCGACACAATAAATTGAACTTTCTTTAGATGAGGTGTGGAGTTTTTCTCTTCTTCAAATTTGTGAGATATACAGTTAAATAGATTGTTTGTTTGTTTTTTTAAAAAAGGCAATAAGACTTCAAGTAATGTGAAGACTGCAAGTAAAAACCAAAAAAATTAAAACTCAAACTTCTCTTATCATCACCCTGCAGTCACATTTTTAATGATGCAGTTAAAGTGATTTATTACCAGCCGCTAACATCATGGCCACCCGGGTGAAAACACATGGAACGCACGGTGATGGTTTATTGTTCACACTTCTACAAGATAGTATTATGATGAAATATTACCAGTGCAGCACAATAGGAAAAAGAAAAGAAAAAAATGCAAAAGACTGAAAAACATATATTATTATACTTCTATGATGTATGTATCTTCTGAGTGCAGTTCAGCCCGAACATAAAAGTGAAGAGTCAAATCCATATTCAAGTCATCAAAATCTCACTCGCCCTTTTAAGAAAGCTTTCTAAAGCTCATTTCATTGGAAAAGACTTCCTGCAACCCGGGGGTTTCTAGAAAAGCTAACAAACGTGTCATACCCCACTAAAGCTCAATTTCTCAGCTTTTAAAGAAAGTATAGAAGTGAAGTTAAAAGCAAAGAGAGTTTAAAATATGAGGCAACCCTCAGGGAGCAAGTTCAAGTAGATGATTTCAGCAGTGTTTATAAATGCTCGCCCCCCCCCCCTGCTTGGTTCATTCCAGTTACTCCATCTCGTTCTTACAACTATATAAGGAGCCTGAATGACTTGTCACTCAGATATCTTCAGACGTCTTCACTGCCAAGCTCACTGTTGCTCTTAAAAATCAAAGCTCCTTCCCAGCTCCACCTGTTATTTCATGGACAGGCAGATTATGTTATGTTTGTTATCCCAAATATGTCTACCTGTAAGCATAAAAAATGTGTAATTAGGCAGAGACTAGACCAGTATGCTTTCTAATTAAAAAGTGCATCCACTGCAGGAGTTGTTTGACTGAAGTTGGAGTTTCATGTTTTCCACAGATATATATATAAAAAAAAACATAAAATACAAAACATTGAGACGTTCCTATAAAAATGTACTCTTGTGACTCAAAATCTGAAACAGAGATTATGAGATTATACCATGTCTTAAGTAGGTAAATGAGTAGCTGTGAGGTCAAATAAGTGTCAATATACAGTTTGTATCAGCATCATCTGAGTTAACTTTGCTGACATTGATACAGCGTGTGGCGCAGCAAGACACTACATTTAAACTATTGAGCAGATATCAGAAGCTGCGTACTGTTCATGAAGCTTAAATCAGTTGATTTTATCATGCCATGCCAAGAAAGAAAGAAAGAAAGAAAGAAATGAGCAAGAAAGAAAGAAAGAAATGAGCCTGAAAGAAAGAAAGAAAGAAATTAGCCAGAAAAGAAAGAAAGAAAGAAAGAAAGGAGCAAGAAAGAAAGAAAGAAAGAAATGAGCCTGAAAGAAAGAAAGAAAGAAATTAGCCAGAAAAGAAAGAAAGAAAGAAAGGAGCAAGAAAGAAAGAAAGAAAGAAATGAGCCTGCCAGAAAAGAAAGAAAGAAAGAAAGGAGCAAGAAAGAAAAAAAGAAAGAGAGCAAGAAAAGAAAGAAAGGAGCAAGAAAGAAAAAAAGAAAGAGAGCAAGAAAAGAAAGAAAGGAGCAAGAAAAGAAAGAAAGGAGCAAGAAAAGAAAGAAAGGAGCCAGAAAAGAAAGAAAGAAAGAAAGAAAGAAAGAAAGAAAGAAATGAGCCTGCCAGAAAAGAAAGAAAGAAAGAAAGAAAGGAGCAAGAAAGAAAGAAAGAAAGAAAGAAAGAAAGAAAGAAAGAAAGAAAGAAAGAAAGAAAGAAAGAAAGAAAGAAAGAAAGAAAGAAAGAAAGAAAGAAAGAAAGAAAGAAAGAAAGAAAGAAAAAAGGATAAATTCCCGTTGATGACGTTTTTGTGTAACAAACATGGCGGATCTGAGAGCGAGATAGATTTATAGAACGATGGAGTTGAATTGGTATTTTTTTTAATCGTCATTTTTATCGTTATCGGGATAAATGCCAGAAATTATCGTGATACATTTTTTAGTCCATACCGTCCATCCCTAACACCCAGATTGTTTCCTATTACATATGTGCTCTTGATAGAGCGTGTCTCTTTTGGTCCCCCTCTCTCTTTACCACTACACACCAGGAGAGTGCCAACATTACTGCATATACAGTTTCATTCTGTCTGTCCCTCTGCTGTTTTGTTCTACTACCGGTGAATGAGACTCCGTGATACTTAAACCCTCTGGGCATTCACCGAATCAGGGCCGTGCCCTCAGACCTGGATGTGGTAATTATCTCTCAACGCCCACAGGAGGTCTCTGTCTGCTGAACTCAACAGACCCATATGTTTTGAGAATAGCAAAGATGCTAGGCACACTCCCACACATCCTTTAGCCATCTCGCAAGGGTAAGGAGCTGCTCCAGCGTCCTACAACCAGGACAAAAATCACACTGCTCCTACTTCATCTGATCTAAGTTCCACCAACAGCTACACTCTTCTCCTGGGAGCCATAGGCTCTACAAAGAAGGCTAAGAAGTGTGTGATTATCCTTGACTTTAAAAGCATATTCTTCCCTCTTTGCTGTAGTTCCCATGGTAACAGTTACTAACACCAAAAGACACATTTATAACAATAATTAGTGATAACAGCTGCGACCAAAAGTGTTGACAACCAGTTTGAGACATTAAAACCCAACATGCCCCTAACGTGTTGATCTGTGTGTGCGCCCGTTCCTGTGTGTGTAAATTTGTAGCAATGGGTTAATGTGGCTTGTACTGCTCTTTCCAATCTAAAGCTCCCAAATGGACAGTTAACTTATCATGTGAGCCGTTGCAACAAACTGCAACAAAGATTAAAGTATGGTTTGTTAATGTGAAAAAAATGAATCAATAAAAAAACCTGAAGCTTGATTTCATGTAAAAACACAATCTTTGTTGAACCAGGCTAAGAAAAACTGTAGCAAACACCTTTTAAGTTCACCAAATCAACAAAGGTTGTTTTTGTTTCTGAGTTTATAACTTGTAAGAGAATTAATGGCTTTTATTTTTGTGCTTCAAGATTAAACCATTTCACACAGGCTGAGAAGCAAATGCATAAAAAAAAAGACAAATGACACAGAAAAAGAAGAAGAAGAAGTTCTACCAGACTCTGGCTGAACACACACAAACACATGCCGTCACACTATGTGATCTACAGAAGAATCCCATGAGATTACAGAGCTGTCTGCTGGTACCGAGCCCAGAGCACAATAGGAGACTGAATCTACTGGGAGTAATGGCTGTCTGGCCTCTATACACAGAAGTGCCAATTAGCTGAGGGCCCACATCTTCTAGTCCAATTGTACTCACTATGCAAATTACAGATGAGGAGTTCACTGAGAAAGAAAACACACACACACACACGTCTTAACTTTATGTTTCAGGACGGAGCAGATACCCAGAGCCTTCCCCGGCCCTTGAAAAAAAGCCAACCTTCTCCATTCTTCTACACTAATCTTTGTTCTGTATTAAACACACTGCAGGTGTGAGACTTACTGCCAGGGATATTCCCTCTCTTCACGGTAACTTATTTAGGTGAAGCCAGCATTCTCAATCCTCTTACAGCATAAAGAGATTACAATTTCACCTAAAAATCTACATAACTAGTTTGAATTAGCAGTGTTGTGAACCTTAGCAGTGACAGTGTTTCAAAGCCTATTGAGAACCGCAGGACTTGAGCCCGCCAGGCCTGATAAGACCAGTTGAGTAAAGTTAAACAGAAAGCCCCAAATGGAAATCCAACACACACCAGCTGGCACCAAGCAAACAGGCAAATATATGCAGTGATGGAAAGCTGGGGCCTGAGATAAGATTCCCAGTGCAACAATCAGGGGGGAAACCTGCTGTCTGCCTTGCTCCTTTTCCTCTCTGACACATGGGCTCCAATCATAAAGTTCCCCCTCCGCCTCACATCCTTGGTTCCTTCCTATCCTGCTTCCTCCCTTCATCCTCTCTGGCTTTCTATTCTTTCTACCCTCTCTTTAGCTGCTTTGCTGCCCAAAGAGGAGCTGAGCCATGGATTCCCTGAGCCAGCTGTCATGTTAAAACTTTAATTCCAGCTAAATTTCACACTCAGAGGCTTCATCTTTGGTTGGAGGAACATTAAGAGCGGAGCCTTCAGATCAGATTAAGATACATTATGCATGGAATGAAGAAAATTCAGGGGGAGGAAATGGCTTCATTGACTTGGTTAAACCCTGTTGATGGCATCCCTTTCACTTTCTCTGGATACTTTTTCTCAATGTGCTTCTGACACAGATGAGGATAAATTTTCATTTTATTTTCCTTTTCAGGTGAAGCAGATAATTTTTTGCAGCTGCAAAAGACACACAAAATCCCATCAAAGCAGGAATACACACTCATCCCAATGCACAAACACACACATCTATACCACTCTCACCCTTAGAGATACGTCCTGCACCATCTGTTGCCATGCCGAATACATGCAAGCAAGACACGCTCATCCAAACATATGCAAACACACACACACATGAAGTGTAACACAAACTCCTCTTAAGATCATTTATTCACATTTTTTAAAATGCTTTAATTCTCAGAAGAAAACTCCAAGGCAATTTCCAAGTCTGCTTTGTTAGAAAAGTTTTAGTACGGCCAGAAGAGGAAGAGGAGGCATCATAGATCACAAAGATATGCTGTGCTGTCATTTGAACAAAAAAGAGAGCATTGAAAAGAAAAATCATGTTTAAAATCATATGCTATATTTACCTGAATATAAAACTTTTTCCCACAGTGATTATATTTAGAAAAGTTAAGCTGCCTTATGCTCAGAGTCTAGAGTTTAAAGCACCAACATCAGTACATCCATTTGTCACTCAGAAGAAAGAGACGCAAAATTAGTTTGAATTGGCTCAAAATAAAGAAGATTATGCTGTTATTGTAAACAGAGCAGAGCTACAAAACAGCTGCTAGGCAGTAAAACCATATGGTATCACAGAATGTGATATAAAACCCCAAAAAGAGCTGACCTTAATAACAATAACAGTCTAAAATAACTCTACTGGGCTCTTCCATGTGGCTGACTGGAGAATTTGTCTGTAAATGATTAAAAAAACAAAAAAGAATTGACCAGCCGAGCCATTATTTAATTGTAGGTCTTGTAAATCACCAGAGGTTCAACAGAACCATTCACCATGCCTGGACCAGACTCTGCTGGTACAAATGGATGATCTGGTGCTGTGGACTGGGTTTTTCAGTGAAGGCCAAGTATCTCTCAGTTTTGACCCTCAGACTTTGAAGATATGCTGCCGTCTTTACTTAAACTAGGTGTGGGGCTCTTCTTTCCATTAGATGTGTTTTAAAAAAGGGGGAGTTGTCCTACAAGCACGATTACCTTCTTTTTGGGTCAATATCATATGATTCTTAAGCAACAAATAAGAGCATAATTAGGAAAGGGAGAAAAGCCAAGACAGATAATGGGAAGAGAATAAAAACAGAGCAGGTGGACAGGGAAATACAGTGAAAAGTATGTTTGGTTTATGTTGCTGTTGTCCATTTTAACTAGCAGGCTGATTCCACAGTGCACCAACTCGGATGGAAGTTTAATTGAGGTGAAGGAGGAGTTACAAACGTTTGTCGATGGACGCTGCCTTCCTATCATGAGCAGAGAAAATAGGAGTGCGAGGTGGAATGGGAAACCTTGCTGTGGTCGGACAACCAATTGCAAGAGTGCGTTAAAGAAGACCACTGGAAGTGTTTGCATGTTTGGCTTGAGTACACAGGTCCAACATCATAAGATGCATCATTTGGGACCAAGAAATGAAAGTTGTCCTTCAGTTAAAAACTGTTTTTAAACAAGAATGTGAATGAAAAGAACAAACATTATAATTGCTTTACCCTTCAAAACCATCTTGAGGAACGTCTATACTGTTGAATCCCAATTATAACAATTAAAAGCATGAATTCAACTATGATGAGTGATAATACAGTTACTGCTTCTCCTCAGCAGACAGCATAGGCTGATGATTTTTATGACTTTTCCGAGTCAGAAAGGCAAACGTACATAAACTTGTCTACCTGCTGGGCATTTCCAGTTGAGTTTACAATCCTCCCTGAACACAGAGCACAGGGGACTATGTCACATTTCAATTAACTGGATTTCACAGGAGAAACTCTTATCCCTTAAACATGTCCTGGGATTTTTACAATTGTCCCAGCAGTGGGTGTCATTACCACAGGCAGAAGCTCTTCTTTTGAACTCTTTGGTAGACTAAGTAAGGGAACACAGAAACTCACAGTCATAATGATGTCTCTCTAAGTAAAAGAGCTCAGAAACTGAATAAATGTACGGTAAATGTGACAAAACTTTAACAAGTATAACTAGGCATACTACAGGTGTTTTGTATTAAAGCGGCACTATGTAACTTTTCCACCTTAATCTAATATTTCCAGAGTCATTGTGATGGTACATCAACTTCCAACAGGTTTAATGAACCTCTTTCATGGTCTGAGGGGTCTGTATCGCCTTCACTGGCACTATGTAACTTTGAGGTGCATGGTAGGAACCCTGCCACACTAAAAAACTACACATTTTTACGGCTTTGACTGCTTTACGGCATACGTCACTTCCCCCTCCTTCCCGATTCGTAGTCGAGACGAAAATGGACGGGGCGTGGAGCGCAGCTCCGCAAAAGCTGGTAACCCGTTGCTGCATTGTGGCTGCAGCAGCTCCACACAACAGACGTGGGGAAAAGATCCTAATGGTTTTACTTTGCACCGCTTTCCTGCTTGGAGGCAGAACCACGGAGGCCAAGTATCTGATATAAGAGAATAAAATAGTGAAAGAGTCATCGGCTCGGTTGGATCGCGGCTGTAACGACCAAACACCTTCCACACAGTACCACAAACACTCACACAGACCGGGTCGGATCAAAACACGGGTTTTATTCCCCACTTCGCCAGCTAAACGCAGTTGCTGGCCAGCTCTCTGCGGTGCAATTAATCCCAATCTTCAGATAAAACTAGTTTGTTGAGGAAAAAATATTAACTCTTATTTGTAGCTGCAGAGGAAAAAAATAATCTCACGAGGAAAACAAAAATATTGCTCACGCCTCGGAGCCTCTTCAACATAATAGAGCAGTCAAAAAAAAAGAAAAGAGAAGTAAGAGTGATACAAAACATGTACTGTATGTTGTACTATTATACAAATTTATTGAAACACATGGTGAGTCAAACATTTACCAAAGCATTTACCAAAGCAGCTCCCAAACACTCCTAAACAAGGTAGCCGGAGACGTGGGTTCTGCAGAACTGCGGCAGTAAATCCTTTCTTTAGTAGGGATTTCATATGGATCAAACCGTTAATAATCATTATTTTCTCCATATACTGCTCCCTGGCTTCCTTGTTTAAGGTATCCCGGTAAATTCCAGTTCATTTCCAGCAGTTTAACATCTTTTTTTTGCGTTCCGTCTGTTCACTTGGTGAAACAGAAAAGTCCGTCCCGTCTTCATTAGCTATCAAAACAAATGCACGCGACGGGACAGGATCTTTCCGGCAGTACGCGCTGGTGCTCATGGGAAACGTAGTGTTCTTTCTGGTAAAGCACTACCGCTTTTGTCCAAAAGATGCCGCCAAACTCAACAAAAGCTGAAAGTTACGTTGTGCTGCTTTAAGCTAAAATACTAGATGATCTGTCAAAGGAAACTTCCCAAGAAGTCACCATGTGATTAAACGGACCATCTGGTCTCACTGTTAATAATAGGTTAATCAAATCAGATCAATAAATCAGATCATCCGGTACTTTCATAAGTTTGTGTATTTTTATGAAGTAAGAAGCACTTATTGTAGATAAGTGCTGGGCGATGATTCGTGCCATAGCTGTTCTCATGCTGGTCTGTGGCGGCAACTGCTTCCTCAAACGATGCTGGCTGTGTTGAATCAATGTGGCTCACACTGTAGCTGGAAGCACGGCAAGGGCGGGGGTTATGAGATCCCTCTGAATCTGTGTCACAGCAAAAATTTTGACTTATTCACTAGACATTAAAACCCATGAACCTGTGGTCGTGAAAAACTCTGACCAGTAAGGTTTTATAACTCACATGTGCAAAAGGATGCTGAGATTTGAATCGACTGTGTTGTAGACCCCTTTGGTGATAAATTGTGTGCCAGAGTCAGATGTCTGCACATAGCAGGGCAAGGACAGGGCAGTTAGAGGGTGGCATGGGGTGTATATAACTGCTGATTTCATGACTGCAGGGTGATATGAACATTGGCATGTTGTGATTTGGAGGTCAGCTTCTGAGGCTAATCCAGTTGTGGTATAGTCGCCACAAATTATCCAATGAAATAGTTTGGGACTACACCAAACATCCGCTGATGTTCAGAAGTGTTCCACAAACGGTTCTCCTCTCTGCCAGAAATACACAGGCTGTTGCCTGTCTTTGATCGACCAGTCAGACGCGGGGAGTGTTGCAAACTGTATAACACATCACTGCATCAACGTAACCAGTGGCACGGGGCCGCAAATTAACCAGGCAGAGGATTTTCCCTCATGGATGATATGAGAATCAGCAGCTGAAAAACACAAAGTGTTGTGACCAAGCAGATTTGTTTTATGGTGACGCCAGAGAGAACAAGGTGGGAAAATTTATTGAAGGGGTTTGGGGAATAGAAAGGAGCCTTGTAATCAGATGTGACAGAAATACGCCAGATGTAATGTGACTTGTCCAGCTGGACAAACATAATGCTCTGCCTCTGAAATCCTCCAACTGTGGTATGAAGCTGCATGAAGGACGTAACAACACTGAGTTGTTGATGCGTCATCTTGGTATAACAGCAGGGTCAAAATGACCCTTCTTCTGATTGTTTCTTTTGTAGTTCTGTTGTGTTCAGGGTGACTTAACTTTGACTCACTGGCATCATGTACAACAACACAGTGTACTCCATGTGGGTGAGCAGAGCCCTATACAATTGGAGAAAATAACCTTTCTGCAGACTGACCAAGACAGGTCAGTAACTGGAGAAAAAGAAAAACATTAATGAGCTGTTAACCACGGTGTGGTTCCATACTAATGTATGTACATGTATTCAGTTGTTTAATGTATTTTCCCCTTTTGCTCCAGAAGGAACAAACTCATTAGAGTCATGTTAGTACAAAACTGAACTGGACTGACTGCACAGTCCATCCAACTATAAGGCTGTGGCTAAATATACATAACAACAAGCCGGATAAAATACATTTGCATATGACAGGAAATAGCTTAAATACTTTTCCACTGCAATGACACTCATTTTCTGTCTCTTTGCATGACTTACTGTATCCATTCTGACTCTCAATCTGCAGTAACGTTAAAATAAATAAAAATCAGTTGAGTTCTTTATTTTTTTCATGGTCTGGGTGGATGAGATGAAAACTTTGCCGCTAGACTTTTATTGCTGGTATCACCTGCAGTGTCCGCTCTTTGCCAGGTGGTATGAGAAATAACCTGCATAAATGCATAATAAAAAAAGTATTCACCCCTGAAATGTCTAACTGAATAAAACTCAGACACAGCAGAGTATGTGGACCCCAACATCCACCTGAGATGAGAAGTACACACCAGGTAGCTCCATGAAGCCTGTGTGTGAGCCATGACATTAAGAGATAATGTTTCAAAGGAACCACAGCCACTCAAACCTCTGAATGAGCAGAATCAGTTGACAAGCTGAGATGTAATTTAACTCAAATAATGATCTGAGTTTCTTTGCATTGAATATCAGGTTGAATGTAATATTTAAACACTGATAAGTGATCTAAAGCACTAAAGCATTAAAGCTGTAGTCTTTGAGTGTTTGAGCTTGATGCCCTTGGTGAGATTTAAAGTCCAATTCAAATCCCTCAACAACATAGAAATTATCTGACAGCAAGAGATGTTAATTCTGTCAGCAGCTGTAACTAACGCTCCTTAAAGACTTACTCTTTAATATTTACACAAACAAAACATGAAAGTTGCTACCCATCGTGTCAGCTTATACTGGTAAAGCATGTCTCTGGCCTTTATTCAGCCCACTCGTCACTGTCAAGTGTTCCAGATTGCTGATAAAGGGGTGAAGCCAAATCTTCAAGTGGCTAAGTGTTAAACAAAGTATTAATTTACCTAAGATTCACTGAAATCTTTAAAAAAAAATTGATGGCTGTGCCATGTAGATCGTCAGTAGTCAATGTCAGGTCATTCTTCTGCCACAACTGGTCCCCTCTGCCATAGCTAGGAAAAAAATCACAACATTCTGTTTCCCTTTAGCTGAATATTATCATTTACTCTAGAGCAACAACAAAAAACACCAAACATCTGTTCAGGCTTCAAAAATCTGAGAATTAAGTACTTTTGCTTGCAGTATTAAATTGAATATGTCTACCGTTCTGACTGGTAATCTGACAACACACGACCTATAACATCATTTCTGAACTGAAGCGACCTGACTAGTCCCATTCCTGATTTCACCCTGAATTAACAATGAAAAATAAGTTATACTGATTTATCTAATATTTAACCAATATCTGAGAGAAACTCAACATAAGCTGGTTAAAATATAGAGAGGAATTCCCTCAAATTAAATGGTTTAAATTGAAATTCTTACATGAATTATCAAAACTGTGTAAACGGCTCTCTGAAGCGGGGGAGAAAGAAGGATCATCTAATAAAAACAAGCCAGACTTTCAATGTTTTAATAACGATAAAACTGATCAACTGAAGCAGAACTTGGAGAGTATTATTTTTATTTCACCGTGACTTTCAAAAGTGCTTGATTATGGATTCAATCTGCCAAATTTGAGCAAAGATGTGTTTGCACTGTGACTTTGAGCAATTTTTTCTATTTTTCTTCATCGAAGCACACTGCCACCATCAGCGGTATCAGTGACAGCTGAATTCGGGAAAAAAAAACTTTCAGCAATCCATCCAGTATTGACTGAGACTGAACTATAAACTCAGCCTTGATCGATATCTGTGAGATCTGCTGAAGCCACCAGAAAAGTATCATGTTTGCTGTAACTGCCGTACAAACTCAAAAACATGCTGCTGTTCCTTACCTTCCCATTAAAAGAATTAACCCCAAAATGTTCCACATTATTTACGTGTTTCTGTACTTAGTCAGCCATCAGTTCCCAAACTGTTGGGACACTGTGTAAAAGACATAGAAAAACTGAATGTAATAATTTGAACATTTCACAAACTCCTATTTTATTCACAATAGATCATATGGAAAACATATAAAATGCGGAAAGTGGGATATTTTACCATTTCATTAAAAAAATGATGGCTCATTTTGAATTTGACTGCATAAAAAATGGGTGTAAAAAGTTGGGAAATGGGCAGCAAAAAGCTGGAAAGTAAGTAATGAAAAAAAAAAAAAGGAACACCTTGAGAAACACAATGCAACTAATCAGACAATCTGGCATCAAGGCGATTAAGTGATTGGGTATAAAAAGAGAATCTTAACGAGGCTCTCAGAAGTAAAGATGGACAATCTACAAATTTTGGAACAATTTCAGAATAATATTCCCCAGAGTAAAAGTGAGAAGACTGTGACTGTGAATATCTATAGTACCAAAAAAAATCCTCATAATATTCAGAGAATCTGGAGGAATCTGGGTGTGTTAGAGACGAGGCCGGAAATCAATCGTGATCTACAAGCTTTATGGTGGCACCTCATTATGAGCAGGCATGATTCTGTAATGGAAATCACTGCACAGCCTCAGGAACACCTCCAGAATCCCTCTCTAAGGACACAGTCTACCGTGCCATCCCCAAGGACAGGTTCAATATCTGTCATGCAAAGAAGAAGTCATTTGTGAACATGTCTAAGAAACACCACAAACTTCTCTGGACCAAAGTGGAGGCAAAGTAGAAAACGTTTCTGTAGTCAGATTAAATTTTTGGGTTTTTTTTCTGGGTTTTAAAAAAAAAATGTATTGTTTAAATCATGCATGCTGTATCCTCTGGACTAAAGAGGAGAATGACCATTAGATTTGTTATCAGTTTGAAATGCTGCATCTCCGGTGGTGAAGGTGAATTAGGCCTCTGGAATGTGCATCTGGCACATGTGGAAAAGAACCATCAACGTTGAAAGGTATACAGGTTTAAGCATGTTAAACCCATGTTAAACCACACACTGTCTCCATGGTAGCAGAAGAGTCTAAAGTGACCTTGCTGTAGTGTGTGCCTTTTGTCAACTGAAAACATTTAGAGCATCATGAAACAAAGAAGAAATAGAAGAAGACTTAGAACTCCCAGCTTACCTTGTCCAAACTTTTTTAAGTCATGGCATAATAGGTAAAATATATATATTTTTTCTTCTTCCTTTTTTTCTTTCTTTTTTCTTCACTTTAATTATATGAATTGTAAATAAAATATGGGTTTATATGATTTGAAAATCATAATATTTTGTTTTTATTTACATTTTACAGTTTGTTTGTGGAAAAAAATAAACGACTCACTTTACAAAAATCAGTGGAGGTCAAACCTTGAGCGTTCACATTGCACAGATCATAAGACATGACCCTGCAGGGAAAAAACTCCATCCATATTTCACATTGCGCCCATGTGAATACAGGTGCAGACCTCTGCAGGAACAACCATCTCTTCTGCCGCACACTGTGTCTACGTCTGCATGGATTTATTCTGCTTTCTCTGGCTTTTGCTTCCGCTGAGGCAGGATTAAACAGTCTATCTTAATTTGTACTTGATGTACTGAATAGGTATTATCATCTTGCTCACCTGGTGGAACTCCCTCTGGTGCTGGACGGCCCCCACGTCGCCTCCTATGGGCAGCTGCTCAGACAGCTCTTCGTCCTTGGCTGTCAGCCATTCTATGATCTCCTGTAGCGAGAGCTGCAGCTTCCCGCTGTTGTCTGAGAAGGCCTCTAGCCGAGCCCTGCAAACACACACACAGAGCTGTTTTAGCAAACATTTTCCAGAGCGCAACTTAAATACTGTAGATGGTTTGTGGTCACCTCCCACTGTCAAGATTAACAACACAGTATTTACTTTAACATCAAAGAAATTCTGTAAAAATGATCAAATACAACAAACTTAAAGCCTCACTTGGAATTCAAAAACGATGTAAGGATTGTCTCACAGTATGCTTTGACTTATTTAATCATTATTCAAGCGGGATTTTGAAAGAAAAACATTGAAGCATTTCAGCCTGTGCTCTTCATAAAAAAAGGTGCATCTTTGGCTTGAGCCAGTGAACCAGCGAGGATATAGCTTTCTCTAAAGTTGCCAAGCCAGCCTGAGCACATCATTCTGGACCTGAGGTACCCAAATGATGCCTTTTAACACTATTTGTAATACTTGGCTGAGAATGGAGCTAATTACAACAATATTACATTACTAAATCATCAGGATTGGTGAGAAAGCATTGTTATCTGCAAGCAGAGCGTGTGATGATTAATGATCTTAAAGGAAAATTCTGGGTTCTTTCAACCCTGGTTCAGTTCTTTTTTGTATTTAGGTTTAAATTAATGATGGAAGCAAAAATCTTCCAAAGCGCAGGAATGCTTGCACTGGAAACTGCAAAACGGCTAGGAAGTAACAACGGCTGGGACGCAACAACACGGGGCAATGAAGTGTGGCGAAGTAAAAGTGCTTGTATTCATAACGGACGGGTGCAGAGTGTTGTTAAGTGTTTTACAATACGGAAGGGATCTTTGCTGAAGCCTTTGCTAAAGAACAAGCCTGTCGTTCTGAAATCTTGTGGGAGGTGAGCTGTTTCAGACGGGTGAAGTGTAAATGTGAGTGGAAGGGAGCTGCTCTGAAAAGAGCAGAATAGAATAGCATTACAGTCGGAATCACAAACAGCAGACTGTTTGCACTTTGCCAAACTGACAAGGAAGTGTCGAGTGACATTTCGCCAAGCTTTTTACAGGCCACCTATGGGACACGCTGCGGTCGCTGTTAATTGTGCTACAAATAGATGTAAACACTCCGGTGGGTACACTGTATAATGCATATTGTCATATTAGTAGTGAGCACTTTCACCATGATGACTGGAGTCACTCAAATTAAAGAAAAAAAAATTCTTGAGTAAAAAATTATCTTCAAAGAGCAGCGAGACCTGCTGCAGAGTGGTAGACATTTTATTCACTTCATCTTCCTCTGGCTGCTCTCTTGCTCACCCTCTTGAATTGTGAGAAGTTATTTCTATATGCCCAGGCTCAAATAAATAGTGATAACCAACAAATTCAAATGCCACATGCACATTTTCCAGCTTAATATTCACATCTGAAATGTAGAAAAAAAAAGAAAAGTAAAAGATTAGTTACTGCATGTCCACTGATGTAAATGGTTGGGTCTGATGAATATGAGCATCACTTCACTTGGGCCAATTTCGCATGTCCAAACTGCTTATGGAGCGACCCTTTGTCCTGGCAAAGGTAGAGCAGTTGGATAAGCTGGTGCAGTATACGTCTCAGTATACGGTTGGCATTTGTTAACATCAAACATCTCTGAATAAACTAACAAAAATATCTATAGTATTTATGTATAAAACCATTCCATATTCTTATTCGACATGTCTAACAACAATCTGAGCCTGTCAATAACAAATAATGTGCTGTAGATGATAGCTTCATGCTATTACAAATGAGCGCTGAATATTCTTGCATTCTTACTCAACAAGGGTCTGAATAAGGTTCAAACTAAATAAAAACGAGGTTGCTGGTCCAGTATCTACAGAAGCAACAATAGATATATCTATAAAACCTGCAATTATGTTTCTGAGAACCATTTCTAATAAGAATTGCAACATGTTCACCACAGTTACCCCTGACAAACTCACAATTCATTATGGTGGTCTCTATTTAATATTTCTCATATACAGAAATACAATTAATTTACCATAAAGTGGAACACCATATCTGCAAATACAAGACACAACAGAACATTGCTACAGAGTTATAAAAACTATTTATTAGGAAGAAAAAAGTCTTTTGTATGCAAATATCATGGACTGGAAAGATGATTTGTCTACCAACTTCTAAATGGAAACATGCTGTTTTAACGAAACACAGAACAACAGACAGAAAATGATTAATTTATCTTCTGCCTTTACAGAGATGAGATCATTGTTCTAAAGTCAGCCGGAGAATAGTTGTGTGAAATAATATCTTGTTTAATGAGGATGTTGACTTTTGGTTGCTATGTATAGTTTGAGAAATTATCTTTCACTGAACATATAAACAACCTCTGTCAAGGTTTTAGGCATCATCACAAAAAAAAATAATGTTTTTTTAATGACCTGGTCCAAAGCACATCTTAAAAATTAGACAAACGCGACCTCAAAAGAAAAACACAAGACATTTTACACGATGTGATTATTTACTGTCGAGAATACGTAGACACTCAATGATTTTAAAAGGAATTAAGTGTCTAGATAACAGCCGAGTGCTGCTAATCAAATGCATTTGACTAAGTGATCATTATGTGTGACCGCTTCTACAAAAGCAGGCATTCTCCCGGTTTGCTGCAGATATATGGTGTGTTGACACAATGCCAAGAGAGACGAGTCATCAGGAAGGATCTGAGACAGGCCATGGTTGGCATCCGGCTATCTGGGAGGGATTAGAGATCTATTGTAATTTGACAATTTGGAATCCATTACTCTACAATAGGAAATGTTTTTCACAAATGAAAAGTATTTAAGACCACTCTTAGCCTTCACAGCAATGGACATCACAGCATGTCTATGTGCAGTGCTCACAGGAAATGATATATACTCAGAATTAGTCAATAGACCCGAGATGTCCTGTTAAAATGTTCTATATGACAATACAGTAAAAAAACACAAATATAGTTTGTTTGGAAGGGTTTCCAGAGGACGATATCTTCACTCTGCCATGACCATTGCAACATGGTTTATGTTTTCAATTCAACAGACAACAAGCTTTCTGGAATGATGACCTATAGAGAGATACGGCCACAGTGGAGACATTTGGCTGTAATGCACAGCGTCATCTTTGGTGAAAACCAAAAACAGCACATCAGTTCCTCCTGCCAATTGTCAGGCATGATGATAAAGCGACTTGGACTTGTTTGGCAGTGCCCAAATTGGGATACCCCAGAAGTACTGGGTGGACCATGAACTTCCCTGTTTACTAATCTGTCTGTCGGCTTAAACTTAAATTATCAATAAATAGGACTCTCAAACACACCAGCAAATATGGCACAGAATGGCTGAAAAAGAAAAGCAACAAAGTTATTAAGTGTCCCAGTCAAAGTCCTGTCATCATCCATCCATCCATCCATTTTTTACCTGTTTTATCCTGTACAGGGTCACAGGTCTGCTGGAGCCTATCCCAGCTCACAAAAGGCAAGAGGAAGTCCAGTCATCAACACAATCAACATGTTGTAGTGGGAATGAAAGGGAACTTTGCATGACAGGAATGACTGCAAATTTCAGGAAACCCAAATAACTGTCAAGAAGAGTGAGTTAAAATTGCTGCAAATTGAAGTCCTATATTGTCATACAAGAAATTATTACTTTTAGTCCTTGCCCCTGAAGGATATTCTATAAGCTGTTGAATCTATTTACTTTCACATTCTACATTTACATTTTGAATTAGGTCAGTTAAATCATATACAAGTATTATATGTCATGTGTAGTTATATATCCAAGGGCGAATTTATGTAAAATTAAGACTTGATGAGGACCAGATTGTCGTTTCATTTGTAAAATCGTTGCCAGACAGAACAAAGTTGTGTTAAAAGCTGAGAGTAGTACTTGTGTTTTTAGTTGTGAAAGTCTCAGAAGCTGGATTGCAAGAAAGAAATAAAATGATTGATGGTAACACATGACTTGAAGCTTCACTGGTATCTAAAACGTGCTCAGATGGATAAAATCCAAGCCGAACCAAGCATTTCTATAATCTGAAATCCTAATAAAGAGCATCTCATTAAAGCTATATTGCACCTGCAACAGTGGTATATCATAAAGCTGTCTGTGACACAAATGTTGCATTTACAAGACTGGGTGAGGGAGGGAACTGCTATGGGTATGCAGGAGGAAACTATAAACAAAAACAGAGAATATTTACCTTCTTGCCACCTACCAGCAGTGTAAGAGATGTTAGCGTTACATTCTGCTCTTCTATCAGTGGCACAGCTGGCACTGCAGAGATGATGGCATTGCAAAAGAATCCCACTGTTTCAGTTATAAACGTCATGGGCATGCACTCAAATATCATTATCCCTGTAGATCATAATCTCCCAAAAACAACAGTCGGAAAGAGATGTTTACCTAGGCTAAAAAGTGTTACATCTAGTTGTAGTAAAAGTAGAACAACATTTGTGATTTGAGTGTAAAACATTAACAGTGATTAGCAAGGTTACCTCATTTAGCTACTAATGTTCCAAAATAAAATATAATAATCGTCGGACGGTGGAAGGAATACTTTGAGGATCTCCTCAACCCGACTAACATGCCTTCCACTGAGGAAGCAGAGGGTGAGGACTCAGGGACGTGCTCATCCATCACCCAAGCCGAGGTCACTGAGGTAGTTAGTAAGCTCCTCAGTGGCAGGGCACCGGGGGTGGATGAGATTTGCCCTGAGTACCTCAAGTCTCTGGATGTCGTAGGGCTGTCTTGGTTGACACGCCTCTGCAACATTGCATGGAGGAAAGGGGACAGTACCGCTGGAGTGGCAAACCGGGGTGGTGGTCCCTCTCTTTAAAAAGGGGGAACCAGAGAGTGTGTTCCAACTACAGGGGGATCACACTTCTCAGCCTCCCCGGGAAAGTCTATGCCAGGGTACTGGAAAGGAGATTACAGCCGATAGTTGAACCTCGGATTCAGGAGGAACAATGCAGTTTTCGTCCCGGTCGCGGAACACTGGACCAGCTCTGCACCCTCCGCAGGGTGCTCAAGGGTTCATGGGAATTTGCCCAACCAGTCTACATGTGCTTTGTGGATCTGGAGAAGGCATTTGACCGTGTCCCTCGTGCCATTCTGTGGGGGGTGAGTATGGAGTCCGGGGCCCTCTACTAAGGGCTGTCCGGTCTCTGTATGATCAGAGCAGGAGTTTGGTTCGCATTGCCGGCAGTAGATCAGACTTGTTCCCGGTGCATGTTGGACTCCGGCAGGGCTGGCCTTTGTCACCGGTCCTGTTCATAATTTTTATGGACAGGATTTCTAGGCACAGCCAGGGGCCGGAGGGGATCCGGTTTGGGAACCAGAGGATTTCATCTCTGCTTTTTGCGGATGATGTTGTCCTGTTGGCTTCATTGGACCGGGACCTTCAGCATGTGCTGGGGCGGTTTGAGGCCGAGTGCGACGCGGCAGGGATGAGAATCAGCACCTCCAAAACCGAGGCCATGGTTCTCCACCGGGAAAGGGTAGCGTACCTTCTCCGGGTGGGTGGAGAAGTCCTGCCTCAGGTGGAGGAGTTCAAGTATCTCGGGGTCTTGTTCACGAGTGAGGGAAAGATGGAGCGTGAGATTGACAGACGGATCGGTGCAGCATCCGCAGTTATGCAGTCGATGTACCGGACCGTCGTGGTGAAGAAGGAGCTGAGTTGAAAGGCAAAGCTCTCGATTTACCGGTCAATCTACGCACCTACCCTCACCTATGGTCATGAACTTTGGGTAGTGACCGAAAGGACAAGATCGCGGATACAAGCGGCCGAGATGAGTTTCCTCCGCAGGGTGGCTGGACGCTCCCTTAGAGATAGGTTGAGGAGTTCGGTCACCCGGGAGGAGCTCGGAGTTGTGCCGCTGCTCCTTCACATTGAGAGGAGTCAGCTGAGGTGGCTTGGGCATCTGTACCGGATCCTCCTGGACGCCTCCCTAGGGAGGTGTTCCAGGCATGTCCCACCGGGAGGAGACCCCGGGGAAGACCCAGGACACGCTGGAGAGACTATGTCTCTCGGCTGGCCTGGGAACGCCTCGGACTCCCCCCGGAAGAGCTGGAGGAAGTGTCTGGGGTGAAGGAAGTATGGGCATCTCTGTTGAGACTGCTGCCGCCGCGGCCCGGGAATGGATAAGCGGCGGACGATGGATGGATGGATGGATGGTTCCAAAATAAATGATTATGTTTGTATTTTCATAAAGGGAACAACTGATATCCTAAGAGAACATCCTCTGGAGCATAGTATATATACAGCGCATATGGCTTAACTGGATCATATGACCTCTTTCGGTCTAATCTTTATGCACTCTAGCAAACTGCAAGTGTAGTGCAAAACCAGACCTAAATCAACCATTTAAAGGAGCATGAGGCTCCTTTTAAGAAATGAGACTCATTAGCGCCACCCTTCGCCACGACGGCCGCCGGGGTACTGCAGCACGGGAAATTCGGCCCCACAATTGCAGCACATTTTCTAGCACACAGCCTGTTCAAGGCAACGGAGAGATACGCTAGAGGGCTCATTCTTTTTGGTTTGGAACGCTTCATCTGACATTATTACTAGAAAACTTAAAACGTATAAATTTTTTTTTCATAAATCCTGCCTCAATCCTGCCTCATGCTCCTTTAAAAAAGCAAACAGATGAAGAGACAAAGATTTTGCCAAAAACAATTGAGGGGGAAAAAGGAACTAATGATAATTGTTGAGAAAAACATTTTTGCAACTGAGCTGTTTTTTTTCTCCTAGATAGGTTCTTGAGCTTATTGGATGCAATTTGTTGCTATTGTAGTGGGTGAGCTGTATTTTCCATAGTTGCTACCAACATCTTGACCCCTGGATATAAGAAACTGTTACACCTGTTTGGACATACACAATATACATGTATCAACAACAGCTGAGAAAAAATAAGTCATCCATTATCCTCTCAGCCACCACCATAAGCATGTTATCATCAGCAATGCCATGTTAGTGACCAAAACAATACTTTCAGGCAATTTCCTCTAAATTGAATTTGCCAGAGAGTGGTTCTGACACATGAGGGATTAGGTATCACTTCAGGGATTTCACTTCCAGGAAGACATGTGAGGAATGATTTGCGACTTAAAGAGAGGAAAATAGAAAAGCGGAATCAAGCTATAAGAGTACATGTCAGAACAGACAGGCCTCTTTGTTTAAGAGTGAAGCAGACCATGATGTCCTTTAGCCTCTTGTTGCTCCCTCCAGCTCTGCTCACTGGTAATTGAATCACAGACCTGTTTCTTCCTGTGGCTCCAACACAACCGCCTTTTGCTCCATAACACGCGTGAATACGAATGCAGACATACAGCACACACGTTCGACATGAGGTGAGACTTCTGATTCAAGTCAGTGCAAACCCGAGCCTCCATTATATCTCAGTAAGGTCATCTGTCAAAAGATGAACCTGGCACTTCTTCAAAGGAGCTTCAAAAAGATTAAAACCACACAGCAGAGATTCACACATCCTCAAACAGACAGTCCCACAGCTCAGTTTCTGCTTTCATAGCACCTGCACAGCAGGTCAGAAAAATAGGGAACTGCTTGTGTGGTAATTGTTGTCACATGACGGGTGTTGCAGGGGAAAGCTCCTCCCCGACTTGACTCCAGGTAGGACAGGCTAAAGGTCTGCCAAGAGATGGTATTCTATCTCCAATGGAATTAGAATACACAGTCAAGTAAATTCTAACATTTAAGGGCCAAGTTTAAGTGCATTTGATCAGAGAATGCAGGGAGTGTTAAAAATTAAATTATGGAGAAAATGTGAACTTTTTTTTTCCTTCAAAGACAAATGTGAACTTCAATTTGGCATGAAAACATTATTTCCTGTTCCTGTTTTTTCTTCATTTTTGTACAGTATCTTTGTAATATATAACTCATTAGCTGTAAAATGCCTCTCTTAATTGCAAACAATGGTTATTTCACTAATGACATTAACATTTTAGAGAGTCCTCATTTGTGTTCTTTTAAAATATCTGTTTATTTATATATATAAAACTCATAATACTTCATAATATCTCACAATTTCCTTTTAATTTTAAGTAAATTATAACAAGCAGCTCTTAAAAAATAAAATGCCTCTTCATACAACTTACGAGGAAATTGTGAGAATGTTATTTTTAAGGAGAGTTTAAGTAGAGACTTCAAAGAACACATCCGTGAAAATATGTTTACAATACAAAGCAGATATTACCTTTTAATATCAATCAGTAGTCACAGAAACTTCACAAGATAATATTTGTAATTTGATGTCAAGAAAAGGCCTGCACATTAAATGAGGAATTTCATCATTCTTGATAAGAGAAAGCTTTATGAATACTCTTGAAAATGCTGATGATCACAATCCTTACAAGTATTTTTTTAACAACCTTGAATGAGGAACATGTGACTGGAAAAAATTGTCTTTTATTTGAAAGACACAAAATACAAAACAATACTGTGCTTTTGCCCTATTGTTACAGTTTGTAATGCTTTACAACTGTTTAAGTTTTAAAGAGCAAGCCAGGCCAACCATTTTCCACAAACTGAACTAAAAGTAAATGTCAGGTTTGCATTATGCATCTTCAATTTCATACAAGTAAAAATATTTTGCCACAAACTGAATAGTTTCTCTCATGTATGATTTTACTTTTTTCTTTTCCATAAATTTAACAACTAAAATAACATCATAAAAAAGATTGATTCATGCTCACCTTTTAAGTGTAAGACAAGATTTATTTTTGTTAAGAAGGTTATTTTGGTAATTCAGGGTTCATTATTTTATAAATATATTCTTTATATTCTGATGTAAATCAGGGACTATAATGACAGTCAGTTTATCTGTAGTGTTTAGTCTGTTTTAGATTGGGCGGAGTGATACGCCACAGTACGGCACTAGGTGCTGTGTTGATGTTCTAAAATCCTACAATGTTGAGGGACATTAAAGTACACTGGAACTCAGCAGAAGTCCCCGTGTTTATCCTACTCACGACCCGAAAAAGGTCTAATTTAATAAGGTAAGGCTTAACTCTACACCAGACTTACAACCCTGCAAGAGTCCCGTGATCGGGACCGCAAAACGGTACTAGTTTCTTCTCGGCGGAGTAAGAGTTTGGTCCGCGGGTCGGGGCGCGGTCGGCACCAATACACTGCGCGTTACTAATCAACACAATATAGGCTATTAATATTAATAATCCAATATCGCGATACAGTTTGTCACCTCCACAACACATATCGTGACGTTTATATATATATATATATACGACGTGGGGGGGCATGAACGGTTTTCCTCCGCGAAGTCCATATATTTTCTGATAATGTACACCTCGAAGGGCATTATCCCGCTTATACCACGGTCACTTACCAAAAAAGATAAATATTAAATAACTTATTCATGCTTTAATGTGTTGAAATCATTAGTTTTATAACAAGCCACAGCTGAGCGGCTGAACGGACTATTTACTCGTCTGCAGCCGTTGTAACCTGGGAAGTTACAAAGTTTTTTGACAAGCCATAACAAGATATTCTAGTCCGCTCAGCTCCACTCGGCTATTTTCTTTTCTCTCCTCTTCTGCATCCCAGTCATCAAAATTGTTAAATTCACCAAATAAATTAAAAGAAATTACAAAATCAATCATGTCGTCGTCCTGCGGTAGCTGGTTCTTCTTCTCTGAATCTCCGTTGCCATAGTTACCACCTGACAGTTGATCTAGCGCAATTATATTAAAGTTATCAGGCAATTTGACCAAACTTGTTTTCTAGGTATACTGTAGGTTATCACTTATAACCTACACCTGCCAGCCAATCAGAATCGAGTATTCACACAGACCGTGGTATATACATATATATATATATATATATATATATATATATATATATATATATATATATATATATATATATATATATATATATACATATATATATATTGTCCCCAGAGCTCTATAAATCATACCACTGTATTATGTGCCTGTTAGAGATCGGCTCACTTCTCTTTCAGCATAGAATAAGTTTGAAATGAAGCCCCTTATCTGTATAGAAATAACACAAAGAGAAAAATACCCAGCGAAACAATATTCAGGTTCTGTTTGTGCATCCGTGCTTGTCTGTGCCTCAGGCTGCTTGATAAGAGCCAAAAAGCTTGATGACAATGCCAACAGTAATCAATACAAATGGGCTAATGGGGATTGAGTGCATGCAACCCTTTATGTGTCTGTGTGGAGAACAGGACACACTCAACGCACATCATCTGTTGGCATCACAGACAAGAGTGTCGAGATGGAGGAGATGCAGCCACAGAACAAAATCATGTATCCCCGTCTAATAAAGTCTGAACAGAGACAGGTCCTTAATAGAAACCCTTGTGTAACAGGCCTTTTCTAGTAAACTTTCCACAGGTGAAGTTCCTGGGATGTAAAAAAAAAAAAAAAAAAAAAAGGACTACGCAAGATGCCTCATGCAGCTTTATTTTAGGACTGTTTCTGGTACTTGTGAAGTGTCCAGGAGCTTTACAGATGGGGTTTGAAGAATATCTGATTGGTTGAAGAATCATATAACTTTATTTCAGGTTGTATTTTAGGAAATACTGTATGTAGCTGCAGCTTTCGTCTTTGAGGTTCCATATAGTTCAGATCTTTCACTGTGGCAATTAGAGGGCTGTTTTGTGGGAGCAACTATTGTTTTTTTGTTTTGTTTTGTTTCCCCCCCGTTTCCATCAGTGGTTAGATCTATAACGTTTGTCTTGTTATGTTCAGGAATTGTCATCCTAGTAATTGTGTTATATTGTGATTCTGGTATATCTCACAGTCCTACTGAAAAAGCGAGTCTGAAAGGGCAGATAATGGGGGCCGATCTTGTAAGCCAGTGTCACCTTGACAAATGGCTGGTGTAAAAACTCCAGGTCTTTTCATTTCCTGAGTTACTTTGTTCAAAGCATGGATAAAAAGCAAGAGACGCCACCCAACAATAGATACTGATCTTTGATATGACTTTGAATACACTGTTGCAGGAGTTAAGGAAACAATCAGCATATTCAAAATGCGAAGAGACTGATGTCAGATGCTCACTTTGGTAGCTGTGGAGTGGAATCTTGATCACAATGTTGTGGGTAGAAATGTAAAATCAGATTCTGGATTAGGTCATTGTGAGCTTTGCGTTCATTAGAACAGTTTTCACGTTAGCTGCATGCTAATTATGATTGTGCAGTTGGACAGTTCAAATAGAAAGTAATTCATAAACTATGTTTCATGTTCTTCCTTTATTTTGTCTTTCTGAACTTTGTTTTGGGGATTGTACATTTTCATTTTGAGATTTTCTTTATCTCCGTTAACCTTACATCTTATTTTCACATTTCATTTCATTTTATTTCATTTCATTTTTATTTATTCCGCTCATGGAAATATGCAAACAAAAAAAACAAACATCCATAACCAGAAAGGAGCAGGAAGAAGAAAATCTTATTATACCTGCCCCTCCCTCAAAACAACATTGAACAATAATAACAGATGGTCTGCACAATTACTTAGTTAATATCACAAAGAAAGAAAAACAAAAAAAATCAAAGATAGATTGTCTGTCTCCATACGCATATATTAAAAAAGTTGACTATTTCATCCATACATTGCTATTTTTTTCTCTTTAAATTAGGTTTTTCTTGAGCACCTTCAACATACAGTAATACCCTCCTGAACAAAACTGAAGGAGTTGTTTAAGGACCAAAAGAAGAGCGTTTAAGAGTCAGCTTCAGTTATTACAGCTACAAACCACTGATACACCCGGAATGTGGGTGTAGTCATGGACTCAGACCTGAACCTTCAGAGACACATTAAGACAATTACAAAGTCGGCCTTCTATCACCTGAAGAAAATCTCCAGGATCAAAGGGCTGATGTCTCAGCAGGATCTCGGAAAACTCATCCAAGCGTTTATCTTCAGTTGACTTGATTATTGCAACAGTATCTTCACAGGTCTGCCTAAAAAGTCAATCAGATCACTACAGCTGATCCAGAAAGTTGCTGCCCGAGTTCTCACGAGCACTAAGAATGAATCCGGATGAATCCTGTTCCGAGGTCCCGCCGCTGGCTCCCTGTACCTCAGACAATAGACTTTAAAATACTTCTGTTAGTTCATAAATCACTCAATGGTTTAGGATCAAAATACATCAGAGACTTTTTGTTGCCATATCAACAATCCAGACCTCTCAGGTCTTCTGGTGCAGGTCTGCTCTGTGTCCCCAGAATCAGAACCAAACGTAGAGAAGCAGCATTCAGTTTTTATGCTCCGCAGATCTGGAACAAACTTCCAGAAAACTGCAGGAACCCTGACAGCCCTAGTTCCTTTAATGCTCCTTTTCCTTTAAAACACTGGGTTATCTAAAGCATTCTGAATTTAAATTTAAACCATGTTAATTTCAGTACGACACTGTAACTCTAGCTTAAGTCTAACTTTTCTTTATTATGCCACTGCAGTGTAGCTCTTTTTTTTCTCTTTATTCATGTTTTCATTATGTAAAGCACATTGAATTGCCTCGTTGCTAAAATGTGCTTTACTAAACTTGCCTTGCCTCCTGTGTTTAGTTGTGTAATTGTTTCTCTATTTCACTATACCATCTTCTTAGTTCTTTTGGTATTCAGGGCACGTCCCTCCATGTGATTCCAACATTTTTGTTTTACTACTCTACTTTTACCTGTTTTATCCATTTTTTTTTTTTGATTCACTATTTGTATTCAATCCTTGCAGTCTTTTGTTTCCTCAGCTTATGGTGTTGTTCTGCATTCCTGATTTCCTTTTACAACACTACCGCCAAGTCCCAAATCAGGTTACAGAGAGAAGCTTAGCGCTAACATGATGAATTAATGGACAGAGATGCGTATGCCGTTTCTACTGTTTTAGGGGTGAGGAGCTTGCTAGTTTGTTGCCTCAGGGCCAAGTGGAGCTTTGAGAGCAGCTCTGCGTTTCTCTGTCTCTTTCTTTATTCCTTCTCAGTTGCAGAGATGTTGTGGGAGCTGGCAAAGAAAATTATGTTGTGTGATGGGCCGTGTTGACACAAAACCACTACTTTTAGTCGAGAGGGTATGCATTAAAAGTTTTCTTTTTCCTTATTATCTCAAGGGAAGGAAGAACCATAAAGTCTTAAATCAAAATGGATTCTAATATAACACATTATGTCATGCTGTCACTGTAATAAACCATGCACCATTACTATTCTGCTAATAGTGTAATGCAGAGTCCATCCATCCACACATCTATCCATCCATTCATTTTCTAAAACTTTATAAGGGTCTCCTGGAGCCTGCATTTAAAAAAAAGCAAACTATTCTGCAGAAATGTTTAGATGACAAGCTACAGTATATGAGACGACAATAAAATTCTTAGAAAAACAACTTTGCTCATTTTTAAGTATGGATGACCTCAGATGACATTTCTCCCTTCAAAACGGCTAAAAACAGAAAAAACAACTCAATAGAAAAGAGAGAGCGAAAAAGAAAAACAGTCATAGGCCACAGTGGCTCAGATGGAAGATTGGTGGCTCAATCCCCAGCTCTGCCTCATGTCTCATCTTTTCTCAGGCAAGACTGAACCCTTGTGTGACTGCACATAAGTTTGGAGTGTGATGTAGAGAAAGAAAAATGTGCATTTAATGGCTACATATATAAGAAGCGCTCCATGAATGCGGGCGGGGAATGCCGGAAGTGACTGTGTGTCACAACAAGTCCAGTATCGTGTGTCTTTTCTTTATCTGTCTTTCATGATGTGTGTTGAAGAGCACTTAGTGTTCATACTGATCTACATCACAGATCTGCTCTGGGAGTCGGGGCACTATGCAACATCATTTGCCATGGCCCATGAAACACTACACAACAAACCTTTGGAAAGAAAATAATAGAAAAAAAATTGTCCTGTTGATGAAAGATAGAAAGATTCACCAATTCAGAAAAAATATACTACTGCAGAAGTGTTTTTTTGGAGCTTTTCTGGAGTTGCGACCTACTTTGGCTCCAAAAACGTTGACAATTATGATTTGATCCTCTACCCACATTTTCTTCATTATATGAAGTTTTGGTACACTTTAAGAGGAATTTTATCATTAAATATGCTATGCGCATAAAAAGAACTAAGTGTGTTTTTACCAAAGGACATCATGAGTATCACAAGGCGCTTACATACTGGCGTTCTGTAAAATTTCTGAAAAACTGGGCCACCAATTTAATTGCATTGGCTTCACATACTGGCTCAAGGAAGAGAGGAAAGTCCCACAAACGTGTGTCCTTACATACACGAAACTTGCATTCCGGGACCAAAGGGTGACTCCACTTGCATGAAACGAAATGGAAGAGGTCAATCATGTTCATTGACTCATATTAATGGAAAAAGATTTTTTTTTAATTATAAAGAGAAAACATAGCGGAAGAGAAAATGCTGTCAGCTTTCTTCATATTGTTAAGGTCCTTTTAACACGAGCGTGTGTAAGCATGCACGTGAAATTGCGCAAGGGAGGTGCGTGGACAAGGGAACGATGATGTGTGTGTGTGTGTGTGTGTGCAGCCTGCTGATGTGTGGAGAAGCTGAATGGGAAGGTTTTAACAGCGTAAGAGACAGATTCAGCTGCATATACAGCATCAGTACAGTAAATTACATCAAATAAAAATGCATCGGCTCCTCCAGCTGGAAGTGTCTTGGTCTTCCCGGAGCCACAGCATTTTAATTTAATGCAATTTACTGTACTGATGCTGTATATGCAGCTGAATATGTCTGTTATGTTAACTTGCATGACTGCTGCCAGTATGTTGAGCCTACTGAATATCACAGTTAATCCGAATTACAGATGCATTTGATATCATTCAGAAAAAGAGCCATATTATTTCAGTTTGGGATCTATTCCTGAATTTAGACCAAATCTTCAAGCATTCCTTGGTGTCGGAGATGTCAACTGCAGTTAAGAAATGTCTAAAATCCGTCTGCATCTACAGCAACCACATCTGAAGTGGCTACTGTACATCGACAGTAAATGCTTCAAAGAAAAAAAAGACCAAATTAAAGCTGCAAGCAGTGATGAACGGGCCCTCGCACCCTTGTGCACGTTCAGGCGTGCTGCAGTGGAAGCACTTGTATGACTTGCATGTAGATTCTTCAGGCTTGGACATTTAGCGGATGACACCAAAACCATTCAAAAGTTATGGCAGAAAGTAGGAACTATCACATATCAACCAATCAGATGAAGGGATGGGGCCAATTTGCACCAATTACGTTCAAGGACTCAAAACCAAGTCCGATGACACCACCCACGAGTCTTTATGTCAAACCATTCAAAACTTATTGCAGAAAATCGGAACGATCACATATCAACCAATCAGAAGAAGGGGCTGGGCTAATTTGCACCAATTATTGTGAAGGAGTCAAAACTGAGTCTGAGGACACCACCCACGACTCTTTATATCAAACCATTCAAAAGTTATGGCAGAAAGTAGGAACTGTCAAATATGGAGCAATCAGATGAAGGGGGGCACGCTTTTTGGCGTCTAGCGTCGCCACGGTAACGCTTTTGACTGAGAAAAATAATGCACTTCGTCGCAGGATCGAGACGCACAACCGTAGAGTGACTGAGGACAGAACAAATGAGGGGCTCCGTAGATCGTTTATGGGCTCTACGGAGCCCATAAAGGGACACAGATAGGGTACGCATTGACGCGCACCTACGCCGTAGGCTCTGCATTGGTGTGACGCGGAACCATAAATCAGCCTTGAGCAGCACTGAGGGGAGAGGGGAGGGGAGGAGGAGGCTGAGCCTACCGTTAGTTTTTAAACTGTAAAAAGTGGGGGGGACAAATACATGATTTTGAAAAGTGGGGGGGACTTGTCCCCCCTGTCCCCAGTGGAAATTGCGCCGTGGCACTCACGGGCAGCAACGGCGTGCTGCCACTCACTCGCTTTATTTTATACTATTTATATTCTTTTTCTATTTTTACTGTGACCACCAAATAATGTCGTTTTCCTGTCCTCCACCTCATCCATAACATCTCGATCTCAGTCTCCATGAAATTTAGTGGCACGGTGGCTCGACACGTCTCATTCATTCTGACGCCCAAACAGGCTGCAGGAAGCCGCTGCACATGCTCAGCAGGCTCATTCATATGCAAATACTACTTTGCATTGCCCATTTATGGTATGAAGTGGGCATGTAGAGGGCGGGATATGAGGCGAATTCAGCTGCGCAACCTTCCAGCTGGTCTGTGATTTATAAAGCGAACATTGCGTGCAGGTGTGCGTGCAGGTGTGCGTGCAGGTGTGCGTGCACGCGGTTTTATAAATCCAGATTTTTCTTTGCGCCCGCCATCTTCGGCTTTTGGGTTTACGTGCACTTTTAGTATGGATCCTACGCACTCTTTTATAAATGAGGCCCCTGGACATTTAGCGGATGACGCCACCCACGACTCTCTATATCAAACCATTCAAAAGTTATGGCAGAAAGTAGGGACTATCACATATCGACCAATCAGAAGAAGGGGCGGGGCTAATTTGCACCAATTATGTTCAAGGACTCAAAACCGAGTCCGATGACACCACCCACCACTCTTTATGTCAAACCATTCAAAAGTTATGGCAGAAAGTAGGAACTATCAAATATGGAGCAATCAGATGAAGGGGGGGCGCTCTTTTTGGCATCTATCATCGCCACGGTAGCGCTTTTGACTGAGAAAAGTAATGCGTGTCGTCACAGGATCGAGACGCACATTTTGATGTATAACACACCTGGGTGCACGTTACGGTTGGGGCCATATTAACTGCCGAAGGAATGGCATAAATTGCACTAAAATTACACGATTAATTCAAAATGGCCGACTTACTGTTCGGTTTCGGCCAAGGCGCCAAGAGACTTTGGGCTTGAGGCACGAAGTTTTCTAGGGGGCGCTGTTGAGCCATTTGGCCACGCCCATTAATGCAAACCATGAAATATCAAATTTTTCACCAGGCCTGGCTTGCGTGCAAAATTTGGTGACTTTTGGGGCACGTTTAGGGGGGCAAAAAGGCCCTCCTTTTGTCGGAAGAAAAACGAGAAAAATAAAAAAAATTCCTACAGATACAATAGGGTCTTCGCACTGTCAGTGCTCGGGCCCTAATAAACAAATAAACCAAATAAATCATATAGACAGCTTTTTGTTTACTCTATGTGTTGCTGTCAATAATGAACCATGTTCTTTAGATGCAAAAAAACGTGTGCTCCCATCATGTACAGACATGTACAATGTACTGTAATGGAAAGTTGACACAACCCCCTAGATACCTGGATCCTATCACATGCGCTAGCTTACATCCCTTACTCATAATGAGCATATGTGCACAAAATTAGTTTCACACACAGCAAGCCTGCCGTAGCCACTGGGAATTTCAAACTGCAGCAGGACGTATTGGAAAATGTAACCTTGAATACTGTAAGTCATGCACTGTGACAGCAGTGAACTACAGATGCCTCTGTTCCCCTGCCTTTTCTGTGTTTTCCTTCTTTCCATTTCCCATTTTGATTCCCTGCACTTTAGGGGTATAGCGTGTCATGTGTGATGCATTCAGGGACTTCACTTGTGATGGAGGCGTTCTAATGATGTCTAGCCTGAAGTGTTTCTTCAAACAGCCGTCTTACTGAGATCTGTGGAAAGCACACTTGATGAGTGACAAGAGCAGTCCAGCCACTGGCGGCTGCTTCCAACGACTGGAAACGCTGTAGATGTTTGAATATGCAACAGAAAGCCACAAGGAAGCCACTCCTAAAACAAATTCCTTGTAGATGCACCAGACAGAAATGAACAGTAATACATTTTACATTTTAATTTATTTATAAACCATTTGGACATATAAAACAGCCCCCCACTTGGGTAGAGACACATTTTTACCCATTAGGATCAAAATAAATATATTGAAAAATATCGCGACTCATGTAGATTTAAGGACATGACTTGAACCTCAATAAAAATGAGCCCATTTGCCTCTGTATCAAAATGACTTATTGCTATAATTAACCTACATTTGTCACAATCTGTGTGAATCATGCACTCTTTTATCCCATAGTCATGATTTGCAAATGTAAGATCTCAAATAAATTCATATACATCTACAGAAATGTGTGATTCTATACTCACAAGGGTATAAAAATGATGTTGAATGTCAATCCATACACTGATGTACAGAGAAAAATAATAAAAGTGCATTAAAAAAATTGAACTTTTTTCCCCCCTTTGCTACAGTACACAACACAGAGGCAGAAAAGGAATATGTTTCATGGAAAGCAGACACATGAAAATAATGGAAGACGACAAATAGGAAGCACATGAGGGCACTACTAAACCAGAGCAGTATTGTACTATATATATATATATATATATATATATATATATATATATATATATCGTGCAGTAATGTGAAGTACTGTGTATGTCTGATTGCTGATGGTTTCCATGATACTTTATTGTGTGAGAAAACAAATCTGCATGTTTGTCATTACTTTTTTTTTAAATATATTTTTATCCCGGTTTTTTTCCCATTTTTACCACCCCGTGCTCCTACCTACTGACAGTCCTGGGCATTGCCATCCTCTACCAACCCCGGGAGGCCCTGGACTGTGTGCATGTTTTTGTGAGGGTAGTTCACACTAGCTACCCAGGGGAACACGGGGAGAACATACAAACTCCACACAGAAAGATCCTTTCGCCAACCCCACCCATGGTGTGGGCACTGAAGTCATGGGGGAACTAACACGCACTTCAGCACCCACAGTGTCCCCCGGCGGGAATCGAACCCAGGACCTTCTTGCTGTGAGACGGCTACACTACCAGCTGCGCCACCGTGCCCCCCATGTTTGTCATTACTGATGTGTGTGTGAAATGATTCTATCAGTTCAGTATTTTTCTTGTGGTTCATCTATTAAACTTCTTTATAAGAAGAGCAGAGAAACAGGACTGTCTTCAGTCGTGTCCCGTGGGCATCCGCATCCCTCAAGGGTCCTGATGCATTGCCAGAATAAATATCTGTATCTCCCCCCAATTCCTTCATTATAGAGGGCTTGTTATGCTTATCAGAGTAGAGCAAACATGAAGCTGATAAAAGCAGGAGGTTGTCAACATTGTTCAGTGAAGTAGAAAATTGTGGCGTTTTCATTGCTCTGATATTTCACAATGGGATACAAAATGTTGCAAGACTGTGACTCAGGCTCGGGAGGAGGGTTGATGAGTAATCAGTAATTGGTCATTGATCCCAGTGGCTTACTAAAGCACAGATCGATGTGAGGCTTGCAAGTCATTGATGTTGAACGTGACTAACAAATGACAACCAGCTTTTGTAAATTGGATAGCTGGAGTTAGTAGCCGCAGGCATCCGGCCAATGCCCCCTCCCCCATTTTAGTCAAAGAAAAATATCAATCATTATTTATTCAAATAAGAAAAAGTTGGTATAGAGTGGATAATTAAAAAGAAATGCAGTCACTTATATTTACCTTGACCTCAAGTCCTTTGCGGACTACGAAGTTCAGAAACCAGCTCAGCATCCTCGTTTCTTGCCCCCAGCCAAACAGACCTCCAATCCTCCCCTGATCCTCAGCTTTCCTGTCACACCTCAGCTGTCCTCCTCAGATGAAAAAGCAACTGGAGAAACTGAACAGGAACAAGGATGCAGGTCTGGATGAAATCAGCTTAAGTCCTGAAAGCCTATTCGGACCAGCTATGTGGGATTCTGCAGCACCTGTTCGACCTCAGCCTGAGCCAAGAGAAGGTTTCAGTGCTGTGGAAGACACCCTGACTTGTTCCATTACCTCAAATATCCCATATTCTCCTAATGACTGTAGACATGTAGCCCAAACACCTCACATCACGAAAGCCATGGAGAGACTTTTACTGGTCAGTGTGAGGAATGCGTTTCTCCATTTCTCCAGTGCTTTTAACACCATCCAGCCTACATTACAATGAAATCAACTCCAGAGCACGCAGAGGATGCCTCCACAATCACCTGGATTACTGACCACAGTACCTGACCAACAAACCAGTTTGTGAGACTGACTGGTTGTGTGTCTGACCAGGTGGTCAGCAGCATTGTACTCTGTCCTCTCACCATTCCTCACTGCCCTGTACACCTCAGACTTCTAGTGCAAGTTGGCGTCCTGTCATGTACAGCAAAACTCAGATGACTCTGCACTTGTGGGGTGTATCAGTGATGGACAAGAGACTGAGGACAGACAACTGGTGGACTATTGTGTGGTTATTCTTGTGTGTGAGAATAACCATTTCATATTCAATGTGAACAAGACAAAGGTGCCTTTTAGGAGAGCCATGATTAAGCTTTTCCAATAACAGAAGAAGAAGTGAAGAGTATGGTTGTAGAGTATTAATACCTCTGTGTTCACCTGGAGAACAGACTGGAATGGAGATACAATACTAATGCTGTTTTTACAAAAGGACAGAGCAGACTTTACTGCTTGAGGAAGCTTAGGTCCTTCAGCATTTGCTGCAAGATATTGTATATATCTAAGTCTATCATGAAGAGCACAATCACATCTGCACTCATCTGTTGGGGGAGCAGCATCAGGACCAATGACCTAAAAAAACTGAAGAAAACTGCTAAAGAAGGCTGGCTCTGTTCTGGGAACTGTTTGGAGCCCCTGGAGCTGATTGGGCCAAGGAGGATACTTCATAAAAGATCATGGACAACCCTGAGCATCCTCTTCAGAAATCAGTGACTCAGCAAGAGTGTCTTCAATCAGAGGCTTTTTAAGATCAATTGCACAGGAGGTCCTTCCTGCCCCCAGCAATAAACATCTACCATGAATCATTGAAGAGACTTAAATCATGACAACTGATGACTAATTTCCCTTCAGAGATGAGTAAAGTATTTCCATCCATTTAGTAAAGTATTATGGAGTTTGTTTTAAATTTTGAACTCCAAAATATTACATTTTTTCTCATTAATGTCAACTAATTAGTCAGATTATATTCATTTCTGTTGATCAACATGCACTGATAATTTTTTTAACAATGATAAAAAATAAAAGTAAAATAGTAAAGTGTCTAAGCTTCAATCAATCCTGATTCAAACAAAGGACTGTAAAAGTTTTACTGCTTTAAAATGTTGCCATTCTTTCTAAGAAAACTTAAGAGGTGCTTTGGCATTGAGGATACCAAATGAAGTGTTGCAGTTGTTATTTTGTTACGTTCCTCCTGCATCATGTCTTCAGATGTGCAACAGTACAGGGTCATTGCATTTTTCATTCTCCACAGATTCTCTGTTGGGGACAGATCACAACTGCAGGCAGACCACTCTAGTAGCTGTACCTTCTTATTATACAGCTATGCTTTTTTCAATGTGTGCAGATTGTGGTTTCCAAAAGATGTGGTTTTGAAGGCTGCATATTTTAATCAAAAAAACTGAAAGTACTTTTTGCATCACTATCACCCCCATACTATTCACAGAGCCTGGCTTTTGTGGTTGTTGCTGGTAACAGTCTGGATACTGTATGATCTTTTCATATTTGATCTGGATAACACAGCCTTACATCTTCCAAAGAAATAATCTTTTTGCACCTTAAAGACCCTTTCACAGATCATCTGTTTGAACTAACATCATTTTCCACATCCTTATTAGCACTTAAGTGCCCCCAAAATTACAAATTTTATGGAATGTGTTGCAGGCCTAAATTACAAACGTGGATATATATTAACAAATGAATTAAAGATGACAACAAAAAATATGAAAAGTTTTTAGCTCATACCATCTGCACAGGAAAAAATGTCAAACTAAATGTAAGAATCTATGCTTTTGTTTGTTGGTAAGTGATTCTAAGTGCTTTCTAACTCAGAACACTTTTAGACACATTCAGTGAATATTTCATCACCATCCCTTTGATGCCAATCTCATTAAAGCACAAAAAAAATAAATTAAAGCTGCAAGCAGCGATGATCGGGCCCTCGCACCCTTGTGTAGGAAAACAATTTTGATAACGTTTCATCTCCAATGTCTGAAGATGATTCTGAGCGAATATGAAGTTGGTGTGATAAAATCCCTAGGACTAGTTCGTTCAAATATGATGTGTGACAATGGCGAACAATTGGTCATTTGATTCAAGTTGGCCGACTTCCTGTTGGTGTTAGGGTATTGGTCCAAGAGACTTCTTGGTGCGTCTTGACATGTTGTACATGTGTAGCCAATTTCGTTTTTTCTATGTCAAAGTATAATTGTATACATTTTCAAGGGGGCGCTACAGAGCCATTTTGCCACGCCCATTAATGCAAACCATTAAATATCACATTTTTCGCCAGGCCTGGCTTGCGTGCAAAATTTGGTGACTTTTGGGGCACGTTTAGGGGGGCAAAAAGGCCCTCCTTTCGTCAGAAGAAGAAAGAAGATAAAAAATTCCTACAGATACAATAGTGCCTTCGCACTGTAAGTGCTCGGGCCCTAATTAAAGCTGCACGCAGCGATGAACGGGCCCTCCCACCCTTGTGCACATTCAGGCGTGCTGCAGTGGAAGCGCTTGTATGACTTGCATGTAGATTCTTCAGTCCTGGACATTCAGCGGATGACACCACCCACGACTCTCTATATCAAATATGGACCAATCAGATGAAGGGTGGGCGCGCTTTTTGGCATCTAGGGTCGCCACGGTAACGCTTTTGACTGAGAAAAGTAATGCGCGTTGTCGCAGGATGGAGATGCACATTTTAATGTATAACACACCTGGGTGCACGTTACGGTTCGGGCGAAGAAGCGGCTGAAGAAATGTCATAAATTTCATCAAAATGACGACGATTAATTCAAAATGGCCGACTTCCTGTTTGGTTTCAGCCATGGCGCCAAGAGACTTTTCTTTAAGATGCGACATGATACAGGTGTGTACCGATTTTCGTGCATGTACGTCAAACCGTATTGTGGGGCTTGAGGCACAAAGTTTTCTAGGGGGCGCTGTTGAGCCATTTTGCCACGCCCATTAATGCAAACCATTAAATATCACATTTTTCGCCAGGCCTGGCTTGCGTGCAAAATGTGTTGACTTTTGGGGCACGTTTAGGGGGGCAAAAAGGCCCTCCTTTCGTCGGAAGAAAGAAGAAAAATTCCTACAGATACAATAGGGCCTTCGCACTGTAAGTGCTCGGGCCCTAACTGTGTAATGATAGTGGTAAACCACAGTTGGAGGGGACAACCTGTGCTTTATGTCATAGGATATTTATGTTTTTTTATTGTAGCTATAGAAGCATACACTGTGACAATAAACACACATCAGATGCAACCTATATATTTGTGTTAATGTCTAGTAATAAAACTTATATGTAAATGTATATGTGTATGTATGTAAGTATGTATAGATATGGAATATGGAAATATTTAAACAAATATTGAAACAACCTCTGACAGAATTGCACATATTCAATTCAATTTTATTTTTATAGCCTCTATTAAAGCAGAAGTTGTCACTAGGCGCTTTCCAGAAACCCAGAACATGACCCCTGAGCAATTATTACATAAACAGCGCATGTGGGTATTAAAAAACACATTTGGCAATCTGCAGTAGTGAAAGCATCAGATTGAATGGAAAAGTGCTTAAAGGGGACCTATTATGGCATTTAATACCTATTTTAAAAAGGCCTTAAATGTCTTAAAAACAAGCTTTTGATTGTTTTTGCTAAATAAATTAGAAATTCAGCCTCTGAGCCATGTCTTTATCTTCCCATTCTCTAACCTCATTATCTATGCAGGATTCTGAGTGGGCGGGGCTATGATAATGAGGCTCTGTGCTGATTGGCTGCCTGAATGACGCGATACACCGCTACGAAAAAATGGCGGAAGCTCCGGCTGGCAGAGTTAGTTGTTCTTGTTCCGGCCAGAGTTAGTTGTGGGCGTGGTTTCACGCATTGGAGGCCAACCGATGCAAATTGCATTTTGGTTACGTAACGAAAGAGAGCAGAATCTGAGCAGCTCGTAGATCCACATCACACTGGACGGCTCATCCGGGCGGCTGTACAGACACTGCAGAATTTGGTTGCTTTCCTCCTTCTCTGAGTTGGCAGGCTGAGGGGAGACCACTTTATATATGTTAAAGCAAGAGAAAACGTGTTTTTCATAATAGGTCCCCTTTAAACTTACTAACATGAAGTTGTTATTGCCTCATGGAAATGCCTCATCACTGGCAGGGGTCAAAGTTTGAGATCTACTTTTGACAAATTATTTTTCACTTTCTTCTTTTCATTCCTTAGTTCTGCTTTCAGTCATTTCTGAATTAGGTTTAGGCCACAATACTACAAGGACAGCTTGAAAAAAAAAGGACTTTTAAGCATCAAAATAACAAAATGTACTGCCTGAATCTTTTACATGTTATAGGTTACCATGGGAGCGCCTCCCTCAACACTTCAGACGACAACTGCATGGGAAATAACCTCCACTTTAAAAAAATGACGTCAAATGCTCATGACCAAGCGACAAGTTGGCACTAAGAATGGGCTTTGAGTGACAAATCATCTAAATCAACTAAAGTATGCACAAGACCATGCCGTATATATTCTGCAGCAATTGTGTGATTGTGTTATAATTTCAATTTGAAGTAAAAGCTAATATCTCTAGCATAATTTGTTTATGTCTGACCAAAGGTAACTTGGTGCTGTATCTTTCTGTTTACAGTACATGTGTAGTGTTTTTGTAAAATGTGCCAATCAACAAAAAGTCAGTAGTGAATGGTTCAAGGTGAATCACATAAGATGGTAAAACCCACATAAATTCATGTCAAAATTGATTTGCTGTCTATACTATATAAGAATAGAATAGAGGGAAATGGAGGCCTTCAAATATCCGTGGTGACTGATTATGCTGCACTTCTTGCCTTTTTTGTTTGCTTCAACCTACTGTATGTGATTATGTATTTGAAATGATCCTGATGATTTGATAAAAAAACAAAAAAACAAAAGGATATCTCTTTGAACGGTTTCACCCTTGCTACGCTGGACTTTGTGTTAACAGAACTTTTTACTCTCGACGCAGGGACAAGGTGGTGTTTTTTTTCCTGCTGCCTGGACTTGATTTTCTCCGTATGAGCTATTCAGCATACTTGGGTTCAATGTGTGGGCAAAAACCTCATTATTTTTTTTTCCAGCTAGTCAAATACTGTAGCCATCCAATAACTCCACCATTGTTTCTAATCTGTGCAAACCAACTCTGCTTTGCCCAGCGCAGGACGACTTGTAGATCAGGGACAGTTCAGTGCTCTCCTAATTCTCGTTTCATTTCCGTCTCTGTATACACAGCCAGGCACATGCACACACAGACACACACTGACTGGTAATACATCATATTATTCATGGGGCTCCTAATTCCACAGTGGTTTGTTTCATCATTAAAACATAACCAAGTTTTTTTCTCTCAGGCCTTCTGTCTTAAAACTGATTGGTTCCCTTTTATATATTCATGCATGGTTTACCAGTACCACACAGTGTGATCTGCATGACGTCAGTGGCAGTCTCAAAAACACACGAGAAAGAAGCATTGTGTGTGTCCTGGATTAATTATCACACAACTGAGTTAATTGATTAGTACATACAAAATGCTTACAGATGGAACGAATAGTAAAATCAAAAGGCTGAAAGCTGGGCGACATTTGCGGCATTTGGATCAGCTGCTAAAATCTAATCAATCTGTGAAATGGAGAAACACTTAACAAACACATACAAAACCTCTTGAAAAATACTTCTATTATCTCACTCAGTTATAGACCCAGATATAAAGTGTTTAGCAGCAGAGACAGCAATGATGCATTCCCTCAAGTGCATCCCGGAAAGACACGTCACATATCTAACTCTTACGGAGGAATAACGGTCACATCCCTGACCTAGACAAATACAACTGTCATTAACATGTAATTAGGGCTCAAAACGTCCCACAGGGATTGTAATATTTTTTCCCGAGGGTGTAGGAAAAGTGGAGCATAGAAGCACCAAAGGGCACCGCACAAAGATGAGACTGTCTCTAAGGTGCAAACACAGGATGGTGAGAAGAAGGGTGGAAATAACAGCAGAGGAGGTGAAGGAGTGGGGAGAACAAAAATGACTGAAATGGAAAGTGAATGGGAGTAAAAGGGACCTTGAATGAAAAGACTACCAGCAGAGAAATGCAGCTGTGAAGAGAGAAAAAAAAAAGCAGTGAGGTAATGACAAAAGCAGACAGAGAAACAAAATGACTCAGAGGTCTCCCTGTGACCTCAGACAGACGCTGAGCGTGTGTGGTTGGCTCTGTGCAGCTATCCCAGCCATGCAGCTTATAAATTCATAGCATGCCACTGAGCTACCCACACCAAGCCCTGTGGGCATTCCTCACTGAGCTAAACAATTGCTATGTTACTATGTGGCTCAGTGTGAACCTCAATAGTGTCTGATATTGTTACCATTATGGTTGGCACTTTAATAAGCACTGCAACATGGGAAATCTGCTTGAAGGAAGGTACCTCATACCTGCAACATGCTGAGGAACATCCCTATACATCCCACACTGCATTAGATTAATGATGAATCAGCAACAAACCCACTGGCACAGAATGCAAAGGCAGTAGGGAGCAGTGATGCTGGTCTCATTGGAAATATGTCATGGACCCACGATAGGAGTGAAATAAGACTAAAGTTTTGTAAAGGCACAGCAGTTGCTTGACACAGACGACGGTATTTCACCATATGGAAAGTTTAAAGAGATGCTTCATTCAGGCATGTCAAGGTTTGAGAAAGCTGCCACAAGCTCCTTTCATTCAAGTAACACACAAGTAACACTGGTTAATTCACTGATTGGCTATTGAATAAAAATAACTCATTCTTTTATACAACATACAGTTTCTATTGAACGAACAGCACAATGAACCTGAAACCTCCCACAGTCTCACGCTCTATCTTCTTACACAATAGTTGCAGATTGCTAAAGTAAATACTGTATAAAATTGATTAAGTACACAGCATTAACAACATATTTACATTTTTCTCCAAAGGTATAAACCCATTTTACAGTGGATGACGCAGGCTACACAGCTGGTGAGAGCAGCAATGCAATAACAGCTGTGCCAACTTTGCATACAAGGTGGCAGAAAAAGTCATCAAACCACTAACTGTTATTAGAATTAAGTCTAATTAGCTGAGCGACTCTACGCTGATAACCTCTCAGTGCCTCTCAGTGCCGCTGTCATCTGGAAACATTTAGAGAATGCATTTGGTTTGGTATACACTTTATTACGATTTATTTTTTATCATCATCATTTATTAGATGTGTGATTTTGAAAAGTGCTGTCAAAGACAAAACAAGAAGAATTCCTGGCCACTAACACTAAGCCATTTTGTCATGAGCACCAATCTTGATATATGGAAATAAACCCATAAGGCAATAACGTCTATATTTTTTTTCCAACTTATTTGGTGAGATATTGGATCATTTGAACATTTACTAAAAATTTGAATGCAGAGCAGAATAAAGTAAAAACAATTATTTCAGAAAGGTAATGGTGTTTAAATATTAAGAAATTTAAAATACAAAATAAAGTGATATTGTACTAGTTAGTTACTTTCAGACCAGCAGCCCTGTCTTGTGAAACAGCGGCGCAATCTCAAGGAAAAACATAAAACGCTCATGAAACCACATGGTTCTCAGGCTGAGGAACATGAAATCAGTTGTTTTTTTCATGCCACGCTCAAAGGACAAGTGACTCATTAACATGATGGTGCTCATTGGCCAGTAATCCAGGGAAAAGGTTTTAATGTGATTTATTACGACAGTGTCAGTTTAATTTTTTGTTTATTTTATTTAACCAACTGAGAACCAAATTCTCATTTCCAGTAATGACCTGGCCGAGGGGCAGCAGAACTCTGGGCCTGATCCAAATGAAGGAGAACAGAGTCTCCGGTATTCATTCTTTTTGCTCAAAGCTTTTATTATAAACAGTGGTTGGGGGCTTTTTTCACTAGAGTGGAGCTCCACCATCTAATTCCTACCTTCTTAATGTTAAATGTGATTTAAAACTCTTTTTTTTTTTTAGCATTTTACAGTATGTGTTCCGATGTGTTTATTTTCTTACTATTAGGCAACAACAATAACCAAACAGAAAAGTGACCACAAAGGACCAGAACCCCACATCGGAGTCAAATATGAGTCTCCAAAACAAAAGTCCTATGATTTTGTGCAGCTTATTTTTCTTTTATTATTGAAAACGTACATTGCACTGGGGCTCATTACCCTCTCACAGAACTGTTAGAATTGGTAGAATCTCAGGTTTCTTCAGACATAAGCATGACAGTACAACAGAGGGAGTAGAAAATGAGCTTCAAACCAGCCAGGGTACATGATAACGAAAGGAATAATGGAGGATAGTTTGAAGAATAGAAGGAAATAGCCTGGACTTTCATTCCAAAGAAGCCTCATCCATCCATCAATCAGTGGCAGACAGGCCATTTTAAAACCAGTTGTCTGTACTTGTCCAGCCGCTGGCATGAAACACAGTCAGACGTTTCCTTTCCTGTTAAGCGTTCGCCCACAGGATAAGCCAGTGTTTTCTGTGAAGCTCTCCCTCTCTCAGTTTTTCACTCATTCATTCATTCGTTCATTCACTCATTCATTCATTCATCCATCCATCCATTCATTCTTAAATTCCTATTTTCCTCCTACCCTTCCCAGGTCCATTAATGTCTCCCGTGTGATGATTCAATCGCAGCTGTCGACCCCCCCTCTGCATTTCTCTTTTACCTTATACGCCGACATTCTCCTGTATTCATTTTTTTTTTTCTTATCTCAGGCAGAGTTCAGTTTGGATATAAACAGCCACTGCAGGCCATGCATAGCGATCTCATTACACAGGACTGCAGGGAAAACTGTCTTTCCCGATTTAATAACTATCCCTCCATAACTTCCCCCTCCCCAGTTCCTGGTTACATCAGGGTCAAGCAAACAATTAAGGGGTAAATTGTCTAAACGAGATGCCAGTTGAACAAAAAAAAAATAGAAAAGATGCTGCATTTTCCAATTAAGCATCAAAGAATAATATTAACACAGTGAACTTTATTTGTAATGCCAAATCTCCTGAGTGTTACTTGTGCAACAGCTGCATTAACATATATTATGTCACTAATTAATATGCCGACAGGAATGAGAAGTGAAAAACTATTACTCTGTGACAGCCCCCCTTTTTGATGAAACTTTTCTTTTAATTCCCTGAACACTGGGAATGAGAACAAAAAAAGGAGGAAAATGAAAAGTAAACAGAGAATGAGACATAATATATAGATGTTACACATCATTACCTTTTTTTCCCCTGGTGTGACGGGCTGGATATTATCTAACGCATATTACCATCTACTTTCCACATAACCACAAGAAGAACAACTGCCACCTAAATTAAAATTGTAATTGAGTTCATCTGTCCAACACTCAAATATCTTCCTCATCATCAATTTTGGTCCCCGAAAGACTCATTGAAGCAAAAACTTGGGGGGCAACATTGTTATCTGAGCCATAGTTGCGCCTAATCTCATTGATATGTGTCCTCGTTAAAATGGTCAGCTCTCTTAAATTTGGTGAATCAAAGTACACCAAAATGTTTTTGGACATATATGGCCAACAGCGGGACACAAAGCAGCAAACAGGAAAGATGATAAGAGTGATTGCATCATTGAAAAAGTGAAGAAATAAACGAGCATAGTTACAGTACATCTTATAAAAGAATCAGCCTGTAGGCTTCCAAATGCAATCAGCAATTTTGTTACTGGAGAGTTAAAAAGCTCCAGCGAAAGCAGCAGAGTAATGTTCGCAACTCCTCAGACAATGCTCTTATTCTCTTCCCACTAATATATACTGAACTCTTGTCTCTTATCAGCTCGTCGATGCTTGATTACATCCCTGTTTGTTCTTGTCTCCTACCGTCCTCACACCTTAGTCCTTCCCAAACAAAATTAAAAGAGAAGTCTTTAACACAAAAAGAGACAGCCCGAGTCTGGAGCCATTATTTTAAAGCAATTTAAACTGAAAATGACATGTAGTACAGCTGCATCTCCTGCCCACAGTTATTTAGTTTAGATCACTCTATACTTTCAGATAAACCTTATGTGTTCATGATAATTAACTTTCAATTCCAGTCATGGCATAAGAGCCCACGCCTCTTTCAAAAAGTGCCAAAAGTATGCCTGGACGGACATTTCCTCTACAACTGCTTCTCTGTCTTCCAGATGCATTGAGAAGGGCAAAAGGACAGAGAACAGGCCACAATATCCTTTCTTTGAAAACATGTTTCCATTAAAGCAGCTGCATGAGTGTGACTGCCTTCAGTGTGAAACACTTCTTACCGGATGTTGTGGGACTTGCGTTTGATCTCGTTCCAGCAGAGGTTCATGTCTCCTGTTTGGTGTGGGCCGCCTCCTCTCGGTGTCCTGCACTCAGTGCCCTCCTCCTGCCCCTCACCATCCACTGTGGACTGGCACGGCACACAGCGGCATACCGGCCACGAGGGCCGCCCCGCAGCTGGAACACACACACGCACACACACACACAGCAGGTCATTGTCACAGTTACACAGTTTGGGATTTACACTGCTTTGTATTAATATTATATGTAGATGAAGCTGGGATTAAAAAAACACGTACGCTGCTCACGGTTTCTTCTCTTCCCTTTTACACGTGTAAGTAGGGTTCTAAGTGCTGCCAAAAGCCTGGGGACCTGATGTCTATGAGGTGTCTGAAAGCTTTCTGTGGCAAGATGAAAGGTCACGAGTGGACCCACAAATTGCCCTGAAAAGCCCCATCTCTACTTGGATGAGGTTTAAGTAAAGGCACCAATGCACAATGCAAAAAATACAAATACAAAAGAGCACTAGCAAAGTTGAATCTCCTCTGACTCAAAAAAAAAAACAAAAAAAAAACAGTGGAATAAATTGTTTTTATTGACATTTTCTTTACAAGACATGTCTCATAAATTGTTTACAGGAAAATTAATTACGAATTTCTTACATGAAAATGTACACAGTCGTGTGCATGAAGCAGCTGAGTGTAAATCAATAACACACACTCATGAAATATCAGCTAAAAGACGCATTCAGTTTAAAAGTACCCACTCTATGAAAGAAGGGTGAATGTCAACATTAATAATGTAATATAATATAAATGTTATAACATGTGAAGTTGTACTCTCAAACAAATGTACTCAACTAATCAGAGTCAAATTTAATAGCCCTGTCCTGTGTGTACGACAGACTATCTAAATCAGGAACCACCGCAGTTTTAGCACATTATTCCGTTCCATTAGACCAGACGAAACAAATGCAGACAAAAAGCCCCTTTTTTCACAGACTTTTAGAGTGTGAGGGCATGTGAGGCTCAACATGGAGAGGTGCAATTCCCTTGGTGCAGCAAGGAGGAAAACTCTCATCAAAGAGGAAGGCCAAGGCACTCAAATACAGAAGCACTTTTTGCACACTGAATCACACACTGTGGTGCGTAGCAGCAGACGGTTTACTAGGGTCACCTGTCACGATAAATCAGGTGTTTACTCCCATTGCTGTCTGGGCTTTCTGTATATTTTATTTTCTTCACAACCTGTACCGAACTTGAGCTCTGCCTCCCAACTCAGGCACATGACATACGCACATGTGCATGCTCCATCCAGAGGTTACAGCAAAAAAGAAAGCAAACGTATAAGAAATCAGCAAACTAATAGCAGAGGGTGATTATGAAATGAAATGCACCATCACACTCTTGTAAAAGGTTAAAAGCTATGATTGAAAAGGACTCCTTTGGCATATCTCTCATATTTCTTTATATATATTATTCTTAGAATAATTTCAAATTTATTGAAGAAAAATTACTGCAGATTTCAGAAAACCCACTTTTGCTGCAGATATAAGGTGTTTAAAGGAGCATGAGGCTCCTTTTAAGAAATCAGACTCATTAGCGCCACCCTTCACCACGACGGCCGTCGGGGGTACTGCAGCCAACAGCGAAGCCGGCACGGGAGAACGGGGAGAACGCGCATGCAGCGTCATTTGACGTCTCATCCGCAGGACAGCGCGGGAAATTCGGCCCCACAATTGCAGCACATTTTGCAGCACACAGCCTGTTCAAGGCAACGGAGAGATACGCTAGAGGGCTCATTCTTTTTGGTTTGGAACGCTTCATCTGACATTATGTATACGCATTTTTTTCATAAATCCTGCCTCAATCCTGCCTCATGCTCCTCATGTCTGCATTTACATTCCAAACTGCTATCTTAGATATTTAACAGTTTGGTGCATAAAGTGATACAGAAATTCAGATATCTTTGGGTACTCTTACTCTGCTGGTAAAAGTTCTTGTGAATATTTAGACTCATTATTCTGTTAGCACCAAATCATTTGTCACACTTTCCATTTAGTCATTGTTTCCTGGGGAGGACTTTCACTCAACTGCGGTTTGTCTAATGCCGACTGAGCCCCAGAGGAAACAGGCGGCAAAGTTTGTTGCAAAGTCAACATCTGAGTAAATGACTCCCCAGTGAGAGGGGGAGAAAGACTTACTTTCAGCACACTAATCCCTTTTCTTTATCTTTACCCTTCTCTGCCTCCCTGTTTGTCTTCCTCTACATCTGCTATAAATTCAGTCTTCTCTCTGCCTTTCCAGTTCGCTCTACAGACCACCTCACATCAGGTCAGCCAGAGTATTGTTTGTTTTCTGTTTTACATAAATCATCACCATCTTATTCCCTCTGCTGTCACCTGTTATCTCTTCGCTTCCTTCCCTCGCTTTTCCACCTCAGACAGATCTTGTTAGTGTAGGGGAAACAGCAGTACCGTGCACGTCTCACCTGATCTCTCTGTTTTGTTGTTTTTTTTACTTTCACAGGTAAATCAGACATCACATGAGACTCTGCATTGAGCGATTCAAGGATTGTATTTGTGATCGAAGCCCTTTAAAAGCCAATGCATTTCAAACCTTTATATTCAGGGGAGCGATTTTATTCACTTCCACACAGTGTTTGGAAACAAGATAACAGGACCTACACGCGACACAAAGAGGCCAGAATGGGGCTATATTTGTTTGCCTTTTCAAGTTGTGAAATGGAGTTGAACAATGACAATCGTCAACTACGCCAACGCCAGCATCAAAAGAATGCCCTGCGGGTGAAAGACAGCTCTGAGGAAAGTTTGTTCTGGAGTGAGAAGGGAACAAAGCCACAGACAGCTCCATCAGGAACATCCAGTCACTCTTCCTGCTCCAGCTTTCTCCAATGTTGTATGAGGACATACGCTCAAATATCATATCACCTGGAAGAATTCATTTAAAATTATGTTTAAATATGAAATAAATATATATATGTTTTTTTCTCTGCAGACAACATTAAAATCACCACAGAAGGGAAAAGCCACATTTCTTTATTATTTCCTTGTATGAGCACATCTGGATCACCCGAGCATGTATTGACTCAGTGCAAGACACGGGGTGGCTCTGTCTCTCACATTAAACTTAAATACCATGCTTTAGAGCTTTGAACATGCATTATTTACACTCTTGATTGGATGTGGCATTGCTCAGTGAAGCGGAAGCAGAGAGTGTTTTCCAGAGATGCTGAAAATCAGCAGAGATTTCACTGACATGCCACAAAGTGACAAAGACAATATTCATCTCGCTGCTATGGTTACCAGTCTCTCTCCCATATTTTCACGACTGTCGCATGCACAAATAATAGCTTCTGAATTTCGGAGTTGCCCAATTATTCTTTTGTGAAGTGTTCAGACTACATATGTGTATCTTTCTTTCTTTCTTTCTGGCTTTCCTTTATTTTTTTAACCACTCAAGGCAAAAAAACCTAGAAAGATATTTTCCAGCAGATGTGCGAATGTCAAATCAAAAGAGCTGAGAATGATAAAAGCTTCGCAGGATTTCACAGAGGGAGAAAGAAGACAGTTAAACTGTAAAGTTAAGCATCAGAAAATAAAAACCACTGAGCAACACATTGTGTACATTTTGATATTTATCTGAAGGAATCTAGACCACAGCTCAGATATCACTTAAACACAATAAGGTAGTAAGAATGTACTCTAATTCGCTCATATGTGCAACAAAATGTAATTATTTGATCATATGTATGACCTACCTTAAAAGCACACACTTGCTGCTCTTTTATGACTTAAGAATTGCCGTAATTTCCCCAGTCTGTTGGTTGGCTTAGCAAAAAAAGCAAAGATAAGTTAGACCTGCAGCAACCGATAAAATAAAGACGCAAGAAAAGAGTGGGTGAGCAGATAAGGATGGGCAAAGACATGGGGAGATGTGTGACCTAATAAGCAGAGACTTCTCTCTGGTGAAAGCCCGCTCTGTCCTCATACATTCCCGTTTACACCTACATGTCCTCCCAAACTTTTTACGACCAATATGAAGAAAAGGCCATCTGCCTGATGTCCTTCAACCCACGCTCACTCTGGCCAGTGCACGATAAATGCCACTCGAAGCTATTTAAATGGAACAGAGTCAGCATGAAGAGAGAAACGTTAATTGAACATATTCAGACATACTACAATAATATAACTTAGTTTTGAGTAGTCTGAATCTCAAACCATGTCATTTAGAGAGCTGTTCAGGTCTAGAGGGTACATTGACATCACAGACCCAGATCAAAGTATAATTTTCCATCCTCTCCATTTTCATCTCCATTCATGTTCATATCATACAGAAGTCACTGTTCCTCTGAAGTGTGCAGCTCCAAGCCGTAAAACCAATTTGAAAAAAAAAAAAAAAAGACATAGACCCCACGAAGGGGTGAAGTCAAATGGAGGCAGTGACTGCCCCCCTGAAACTGACTGCCAGAATAGGGAAAAAAAAAACATGTTGAAGGGAGCTGTTAAACTGGATCTCTGTGGTATTTAAAACACAGAATGTCAGAGACATTTCACTAACAGGGTATGCTATGTTACATGTCTTTTTTAAACTCATAATTTAACTAAGTATATCCTATTCCAGTAACACTACAGTCATTAATGAGAGCATAGATTAAAAAAAAGAATATATAAATATATATATATATATATATATATATATATATATATATATATATATATATATATATATATATATATATATATATATATATATATATATATATAGTGTATGTATAGTGTATATATAGTGGTTTTTCATTTGATTTATTGTTCAATTCTAAAAAGAGTGTTGTTATGATCTGCAAAACAAAGGATGATCAGAAGCTTACCTTTCCCTCTTTTTCTTTGGCAGGAGAAGTATTAGAGGTTGTAAAGAAGTTTAAATACCTGGGCCACATAATCAGGGATGATTTCTGTGACGATAATGATTTGCAGCGTCAGTGCTGTAAACTATATGGCCAAGCCAATATGCGGGCACGTAAGTTTCAAATGTGTACGGATAATGTTAAAACAGCACTGTTTAAAACATATTCCACTCTGCTATACACCGCTGACTTGTGGTGCCATTATACCAGCGCTAAAATAAAAAAGCTACAGGTAGCATACAATGATGCTTTTAGAATTTTTCTTAAACTCCCTAGATGGACAAGTGCAAGTGAAATGTTTGTGACCAGTGATGTACCCACTTGCCATGCTGTACTGGGGAATTTTATGTTTAGATTTATGTGTAGACTGAAGGAGTCAAAGAATGTTTTAATTATGGCCTTAACAGAGACGACACAGAGTGATACAAGGTTCTCCTCCTGTTTCTGGAAACACTGGAGGAAATGTTTGTATGTTTTTAACTAATTTGAATGGCACAAGTGAATCTCTTTCTCTGTGTTTAATGTCTGTCTTTGTATCTTGTTTTGTACTCTGGACCCAGTGTTTGCAAATAAAGTTTATATATATATATATATATATATATATATATATATATATATATATATATATATACATATATATATATATATATATATATATATATATATATATATATATATACATATATATATACAGTATAGTATATCCAAGTATCATTGCCATTGTAAGTAAATACTTGAGCTATTTGAGGTAGAAAATTAATTGCCTTGGAATTTGAGATAAACAATCGTGTTTTTGTTGTTGTTTTTAAAGAAAAATAAAAATTCAATTCAATTTAAGAAAAAAGTTTGGCTTTTTTTTTGGCTTCTGCCATGCAAAGCTTCTGCAAATAAGAAACTTGTGATGGAAAATGTAGCCTTGTACAGAGAACATCCTCATATTTCCTTTGTTCATTGTCATTCTGCATCGAGACGCCTGATGTATGTTCTGACCCTATTGCATGCAACTGCTTAATTAAATCTACAGAAATCTGGCTCATCCCTCAAGTCTTATTCGTGGTAACTTAAATGAATTCAGTTTCACTCCAGATATTCACCTCGTTGGAAAGAACATATTAAAGAGCATTGAATAGGTTTTTCCACGGAGATCAGTGTTAACATCTTTGCATCGATCCTGTGAGCCACCAAGAAAGTGACAGAGAGAAGAAATGTTCATGCTATGTTATACGGTCTAACTTTTACTGTAAGAACACCTTTAATCTTCAAACACAGTCAACTTTTTCCTTTATAGCTCCAGTTATTTTGGAAGTACTAACTGTGAGAGCAACCTCTGCTGTGCCGTCTGCTGACATCATGGAGATTGGGTAGGTGTTCTGTGGGCTAATGAGCTTCAGTTTGGTTTTGGTATTGTGAGAAATGTGTTTCCTTCTCCAACATCTTCAGCTTACAGATGTCTAAACAAGTAATGTATCCCACATTTTTCTGACACACAAGCAAAAGCAAAGAAAATCACTTGTCTTGTCTGCAGATGTATGGCCCAGTGATTTTTGATTGGAGGCAACCTAAAGAGCACCAGGAGCAAAGAACACACTTTCAGTGCCCTTTCCCTGCCATCCTCCTCCTGTCTGCTCCAGCTGCACATGTTCAATCTTGCAGTATTTTCCCCGTGGCAAAAAAAACAAAAGCAGTACCAAAAATAAGCATTTCTTTCTTGCGCCTTTGATATTCTTTGAGCCGCTGTCAAACTTCTCTTAGGTTGACATAGACAGTCTTCAGTTGTAGGCTGGGAAGCGCTGGATAACATGTTTAAGAACAAGACAATGCTTTAACTAAAGCTTATACTGCATACCTTTCCATCGCATAGTTTTCCTGTCATATGATTTCATGTTTAAAAGAATAGAGATTTGTTTAAAAACATATCTGTGCTGTGGCAGATGGAGTGATTGTCCTGAAATTGAACTAATTCTGTACTGTAACTGCGAACACATCCTTCTGTCAGTGGGCTCACGCCAACAACAATTTGTAATGCTTTAACACCCACAATTACAACACTTAACATGAGTGATCCAAATCCACGCTGATGCACAGAAAATGTCCGACTGTGCTTTGCAACGTGTGCCGTCCCAATTTGACTAATAAATACCATACCAACAGTGACTCATCATCAGTGACCAGGACGCCCGCTGCTAAATGTCATACCAATGCGAGATGATCTAAGGGTGCTAGTGCATGTCTTATGAGTGTGTGTGTGCGTGTGTGTGAAAGAGAGAGAGAGAGAGAGCGAGAGAAAGAGAGAGAGCGAGTCCTGGCTCGTTTCAGGAGCGGGGACTTGGCTTTATGCCTGTTGGGTGCTAGCAGAGGTTGGACCACTGCCTCCCTGCTGTTGTCTCCCTCCATCCCGTATATCCTGTACGGTGGGTTAAAGGAGACACTGGGAAACACACACACACACACACACACACACACACACACACACACACACACACACCCTGCAGCTCTCGGTCGTTCGCTGCTGCTGCAGCAGGATAAGCAGGCTGAGTTTCTCCTCACAGCTGCAACCGTCACACTCGGCTGGGGAAACAGGAGGAGCTCCAGTTTGCATTTAAACATGAGCGCTCTAGATATTGTAAATCAAAAAGTAGGCATACTTTCCGAACATAGATGTACTGTAATGAAACAAACACACACACAATCAAGACTTCAACACAATCAACTGCACCCCTGCTGAGCACAGGCAGCTGTCAAACTATTTCTGTTTCCCCCTGAAACCTCGACATCATTTTTTCCAGACCTGACTCCCTTTGTCTGCAAACATATCGCATGGAGATTTGAGATTAGAAGCAACCAAAATAAAGCCTTTTACTTGCTCCAATATGGCCATTTTCCCCCATTCCCCCATCACACATTACACATGCTTGCAGAGTAGTTACGCTCTAACCACATATTTCATTACCCTTCCCGCAGTATCTCATTGATGACAAAGTAATTTCTCCCTAGAGCAAATAAATCATCTACACTCTTATTTATATTTGCTTAGTGTCATTGCTCTTTTGTCTTCTGTTTTTTGGCTTTGAGGCAGGGTTTGGCAGAGGAAAAAGACTTCAGCTGATGTTGCAGAGCGATAATTACTGCAGGAGGTGGAAGAGCCAAGTGCTGTCTGATTATTTCACATCGAACTAATTTTCGTGTTTAAGAAAATATAATCTCCAACTGTTTAACATCTAATAACGCCATACAACCTCATGCAATTTCACATTTGTTCTTTTTTTAACTGTAATGTAACTATTTTCATGATGCATGAAAAAAGAGACTCATCTGTTACAGTATGTTTAAGGTCAACAGTAAGACTTTTTAGGGATGGGAGTGGCATCTGAAATATCCTTCACCAGAGGACAAAAAAAGGTTACTTTGCTGTAAAAATGTTAGCAGGAAAATGCAAAGACATGACCACAGGGCTTGATCTTAACAGAGAAAGAATTATAAAGCTGCCTTGGGTAATTTTATGGCTGTTAAAGCTCATTACTTAAGAAAAAGGGCAAGTTGGTGATTAACTTTACAGACTAGAAACAGTTTCCCTGCTGAGTGACTTCAAGCAAGCACACCTCTGGATTCAAGGGAACAGATCGAACTTTTCCATGCAAAGGCTTTGGATCCAAGCAGCCAGATATAAAAAGAAACAGAGTATGATGTGAATTAACCTGAGATGATATCCAGTCTATCACAACTAAATGAATTGCTCTTTGTGTCTCAACTCATGTGTTAAGTAAAACAATGATGTGTTTAGGGTGTATTCAGTCCTTTTAGTCCAGGTGACAAGCAAACAGAACTAAGAAGCAGGCAGACAGAAAGTAAAAAGGATTTAAAACATCTTATCCGTATCTTCAAGAAATTCTGGTTTATAATTATATCAAAAGCCCTTGTACTTGCAAAACAGTCTTGGTCATTTGAAATCCACATTCTCTTACAAGATAATTAAAGGGAATTAACACAATGAAATTCTCTCACCACCTTGCAATTACTGGATAATCAACATAGATCAAATGTCAACCCAGTCATTGCTTCTGTGCCGCAATGTGAGAATTTTCCTGCTTCAAATAAGAAGTAATTTGCCGAACCCCAATTAAAATCTTCGCTAATTAATATGACTTTTTTCCACTGAGGAATGAAATATTCTCTTGGAGGACACAAAGAGAGGGTTTTTTTGTCTGCTGAGAATATGTAAAGGTTTCTGTTAAATTGGATGTTATTTCAATAATCCTTTAATGTTTATGTGCAATCCTACTTTACTTTGATATGTATAGTGTATGATTTGCAAACACATTTCTAAATGCACAGTATGTATGTAGTTTCAGATTCTACAGAAAAATCCCTGATTTTTTCCCCATTTTTATCACCCAGTGCTCCTACCTAAGTGACCGTCCTGGGCATTGCTCCCTCTACCAACCCCAGGAGGGCCCTGCACTGAGCTCAGGTCTCCTCCTTAACCTGAGGAGTCATCTTTTCACCAGACAGGGTGGGGTTTCTCTGGCCGGACGTAGCGCGTGGAAGGATCACGTTATTCCGGCCGGATCCTCCCCACCCCATCTGGTGCCCCGGCTGGCCAGAGGGGGCATGTGTAGCTCAGGACTGTGTGCATGTTTTTGTGAGGGTAGCTCCCATTAGCTACCCAGGGGAACATGGGGAGAACATGCAAACTCCACACAGAAAGGCCCTTTCTCCAACCCCACCCAGGGTGTGGGCGCTGAAGTCATGGGGGAACTAACACGCACTTCAGCGCCCACAGCGTCCCCGGCGGGAATTGAACCTAGGACCTTCTTGCTGTGAGACGGCTGCACTACCTGGACACACCTCCTCATTCAAACAAATGGAGAAGTGTGTCCAAACTTTTGGTCTGTACTATATATATATATATATATATATATATATATATATATATATATATATATATATATATATATATATATATATATATATATATATATATATATATATATATATATATATATATATATATATATATATGTATATATGTATATATGTATATATATATATATATATATATATATATATATATATATATATATATACATACATATATATATATGTATGTATGTATGTATGTATATATATATATATATATATATATGTATGTATGTATATATGTATATATATATATATATATATGTATGTATGTATGTATGTATGTATGTATGTATGTATGTATGTATATATGTATGTATATATATATATATATATATATATATATATATATATACATATATATATATATATATATATATATATATATATATATATATATATATATATATATATATATATATATATATACATATATATATATATATATATATATATATATATATATACATATACATATACATATATATATATATATATATATATATATATATATATATATATATATATCAATTATGTATATATATATACATAAGTGGCAGTTTGAGGCTTTATGTAGTTTTACCTAATGATGTACATAAGAGTTCGACTCCCTTACAGTTGAATCTAATGGAGAACAAAACAGTTGGACACTTTTGGAGATGCTTTGGGTGAACAACAACTCTTTAAATAAATACTGTCAGTTACTGCAACATATAATTTCCCATCAGGGGTCCATAAAGGATTATTAGAGTGAAATGAAGATCAATAAGGCGTGAATGGAAACTGCCTCACATTTGGACACTTAACTTTGTCCCCACACACACAGAGTAGTATCCAATTGAATTCAATTAAAATACTTTATTAATATCCAAAAGGAAATTAAATTAAGAGAAAAAAGATTAGCAGTTCAATGTGATTACAAAGAAGATGCTAATAATAGGTTGGTCCATCTATTAACCCAACCTTATCCATCCCTTCCCCCACTTTATTTTATTTCAGTAACGACCTACCAGGCAACGAGATAAAAAATAAAGCCAATAAAAAGCATGGGTTTGATGTCGACTGTGTGGCATTTGGGATTAATAATGCGCTATTTAAACAGATGGCACTAAAGATGGTTTTAAATAATTAAAATAACTGAAATAATAAAAAAGAAATAATTGTTGAATTAATATATTAATTTAATGTTGTTTTATAGGATGCTGACCTTGTTCCAGTTGACAGCATGATAATTAGCATATTCCCGGTAATGCATTGGTACTGCTCATTTCACCATTAACGTTAACTTGGTATGACACACGCTGGACTGCTGCTCAAAAATGTCCTTTTACAAACAAGTATTCTCTTTTAATTATCCTGTATTTATATCTATAATTGTACCCAGTGAGCATATCTTTTTTTTTAATCTATTGCTGTTTTTTCCTTTCCATACTACAGTATACTCTTCACTAAATGGCAGGGTGGTCAGCAAGAAGTACCCAGTTTGAATCCTAAATTATCTCTATCTGTGGCGAGTTTTCAATGTACCCGCTGCCGGCGTGGGTGTTTTCCAGGTATTTCATGATCATTCTTGTCTGTTGCAGTGAATGTGTACATGAATGCTTATTTGTATTTGTGAGGCCCTGTGATGGACTGGTGACCTGACCGGTGAGCCCTGGCTCTTGTCTGATGACAGCTGGGATAGGCTCCGGCATGTTTTTATGGACATGATTATTGTGGTTATATCTGAGAATCCTGTTTCTGTGTTTGTGCAGGCAAGCGTCATAAGTGCTCATTTCAGAACAGAGAAATCCAATATGTTACTTAGAGCTATGCCGGGATAAATCTCCTCTTATCCACTTACGTTTTTGAACACTGATTTCTGCTGGCATTAGCTCAGTTTAGCCAGTTTTACAAGAGTATAAAACACATAATTTTACCTTTATGTCAGAAAATAGTTAAATTGGTGCACTGGTTTGAAATGAAAGCATTGCCATACAAGTTAAAAGACACAGATTTGAAAAAAAAAAAAATGTCATTATATTTATAAGCATTATTTTCATTTGGTGTATATGTCACTTATTGTATTTTTTTTCCAAATATAATTGTTTTAGGTTTGTTTGTATGGAGTGACCTCTTTGGTATAGGCAGTATGCACCGATCTACGGAACGTTGTTCAGCTGAGTTTGCATAAGGCCATATCTCAGGAACTGCTTGACAGATTTGAGTGTTTGATGCTTTCATAAAATCTTCACAGCCAATAAAACTGATGGGTGGTTCACAAATCCACTTCACTTCAGGCATTTCAGAATGGAGAAAAGATTTACACTTGCTAAAGATATTTCACGGTAGTTGTGAGTCGTACGTGTCTACCTGTAACAGAAATGATCCAATAAACCAAAAATGATTTGAGTTTGATACAATTTTTTTGGATTACATGAATCAAGTGGAGATTTTCAATGAAATATGACTGATGATGGTGAAACACCAAAGGTCAGACTAAATTCTGAATTTTCCTTTACAAAGTGAAGGTGTTTCCTTGTCTTCAACTGATGGCTCAGGGAGATTTTCTCACAAAGTGGAGATTAAGTTTGTTATGGGCATGCCAAGTAGTGGCATGACCATATTGCAATCGTCCAGAATGGCCCAAAGGGCAATGTTGCTAGCATTTTGCTAACGAGCTAATGTCGCAAAAGTCCCACTGCACACAAGTGGGTGTACAGCATGACCCCGCTCTGATATGGGAAAAAAAATCCCCAAAAAATAAAACACGCCCGAAAAAACGAGAAAAAAACATGAAAATGAAGATGTTTCCCTTTTCTTCTTATTATTCCACACGCTTTTTTTGTCCGTTAATACGGCACGAACCGCAACGTGCATCCATGCATGGCATAAATCGTTGGATGCGTCTCCATCGTGCCTCGATGGGCATTACTTTTCTCAGTGAAAAGTGTTACCGTGGCAACGCTAGATGCCAAAAAGCAAAAAAAAAAGGCGAAAATTCGGACGCTTATTGCTCGGCCGAACTTTATCGTAGAGACATCGTTCAAATTTACAAACACTCGGCCTGATTGGCACTAAAGTACCTTAAAACCTCATCATGCTAATTATTACGGTTTTTGAAATATTTAACTTTCAATTTAAAAAAAAATTCCATTTGACTTTGGACGCTTGTTGCTAGGCAACAGGTTATCGTAGAGACATCGTACAAATGTTCCCCGACTCAGCACGCGGTGGACTTCAACATATTCAAATTTCATGAAGCTGTGATTTAAGGAAATTTTATGTCAAAATCCATGCCAAATGTCCCCATTCATTCGGATGGGGCTTTTTACCATGGTGAAAAAAAAACCTATCCGTTCATGTAGCCTGAACCGGAACGTGCACCCATGCATAGCATACATCAACACATGTGGATCCATCGTGCCTCGAAAGGCAATACTTTTCTCAGCCAAAAGCATTACCGTGGCAACGCTAGATGCCAAGAAGCGGAAAAAAAGGTGAAAATTCGGACGCTTATTGCTCGGCCGAACTTTATCGTAGCGACATCATTCAAATGTTTCCCGACTCGGTTCACTTCGGAGCAAAAGATCTTTCAGTTTTTGAGATATTAAACATTCAATTAAAAAAAAAGTCTATTTGACTTTGGACGCTTGTTGCTAGGCAACAGGTTATCGTAGGGACATGATTCAACTCACAACATATTTCAAACAAATTCAACAAATTTCATGAGGCTGTGATTTACATACATTTTAAGTCAAAATGCCTGTCAAATGGCCCCTTCCCCAAAGGTTTATCAACAACCTTGAACGGTTTATAAACAACCCTAAACTACTTCTTGACCATTATTAATCACCCTAAACCACACCCCCTGTGGGGAGCACAGGAATGAATGCAATACAACCATAAACACCTCAAACTGACATAGAACCACCCCAAACACAACCAATACAGCCCCAAACCAAAGCAGCGAGAGGGGACGAATGGGCAGTAGGGCATGCCCATATCAAAATTTCCTGAAATCTTCTAGTTCTATTTATTACACATGGAGTCTTGTTGTTAGCAGGTAGCAGCTGGTTGCTACTACCGGGTTGTTTGGAGAGAAGCAGGATTGTAATGCTAGATGTTGGAACTGAGTTTTGTTTAGGCAGGAAAAGTCTTTGTAGGGTTGAAACTACGCTTCACATGAGTAATTAAAAGGGGCTTGAATACAGTTGAGGGATATTTAACGGGAGCAATGAGGGTGAGCAGTGACTACCATCCTGCCCTAAGAAGGTTCTAGGTTGGCTTTTTGAAGAAGAGCTGTGTGAAGTACTTCTAAATAGTTTCATACCTGAAGGGGACGGCGGCCACAGCGCTATTAGTTAAAGAACCAGTGAGGAATCCTGATGGGGAGGTAAGCTAACGTCTACTTAGAGTAGTAGCTGTAGAGGAGTGAATTTTCCCCACTTAAAAAGACTCAAACTTCATAAATTTTACAGCTGTTCAAGCAAATGCTCTACTGTGAATTTTTTACACCATGTCACTTAAGTATCCATCCATTATCTATACCTGCTTACTTAGGGTAACAGTAATCTGCTGGAGCCCACCCCAGCTCGCTTTGAGTGAAAGGTTCAACCCAAACAAGGATCAGACTGAGTTCTTGTAACACTGTCCGATCAGAGTTTAAAATATATATATATATAGAGAGAGAGAGAGAGAAAGAGAGACCAAATAACTGTCACACAAGTCCCCTTACCTTAATAATCCTTAAAACATGGGGAGTTTTCCATGTGATTTTTGTGCAGCTGCGCAGAGAATGTCAGTTAGTACTAATGATGAACATCTGACAAAATAAAGAGAGCAGAGAGCCCATGTCAACAGAGAAAGAGTGTTAATGGATTCAGCCCTCCACTGAGGCCCATTTTATAGAATGAATCTCATTAAAACAGGAAAAAAAAAAGGTTTTTAACAGGCTCTGGTGTGACATTTTACTCTCTGCTCAACTTTCAGCCCTCACTGCTCTGCCAGCCTTGTCACTTCCAATTTGATGATGGAGCTTTGGAGATTCCAATAGTCAGGAATCTGGGTGACAGTGTGAAATTTATTGTCCATTAAAAGGCTGACAATAAGTTAAAATATCTGCAGCCGACAGGAAGAGGTGCTCTGACTGCATAACTTAGAGTTTGGCTGAGAAGCAGCAGCAACACGGGAGGAGACACAAAGCACACAGGAGGCATTTAGCTCCCGCAAACTTTACAGAAGAAATACAAAATGCAATGCTGATGTTTTTGCCTGTCACAAAACAGTGAGACATAAACAGAGCACCTAACCATGTAATTGTGGCAAATGTAAATCCATTGTGAGAGCTGCTGTGATGTTTATTTTCCTCTGACACACTTTTTTAAATGAAAAAAAGTTATAACAATCCTTTAACGGGTTCCAAGACAAACCAGCATAAAAGTGGGAGGAAACTAGGACATAGAAGGAACATCAGCAGATGAGGAGAGAACCTGGCTCAAGTTAGAAGATTGACAAAACAATTCATCAAAAAGCTTCACGAGACCAGCGTGAAGATGAAGAGGGTTTGGAGAAGTCAAAAAATTTGGCCTCAACAGCAAACTAAATATGTAAAATCATTTCTGGGAAATTGTATAGTGCTGATTAAAGATAAAATATATGACAAAAGAAAAGGAGAACATACTTTGTTTTCATTAAATTAATCTAGGATGGAGCTTGCTGCATTAATGAAGAGCTAATGATAGAAGAGAGTCTAAAATATTCAGGTGGCACTCTTCTGCTGTGAAACTCTGAGACCTGAATTAACATACCTTCCTTCTTTCTACAGTCCCTTTTGCCATCAATTCAAGGTCTGCTTAGAGAAGCTGTTTGATTATTTCAAATATACCACCCAAAGGGGGAAAAGTTCTGCTTGAGATTCACACAACATTTGCTGCATGTCATCACACGTGGGAACGGATTGCAATTCTGCAGAGGAAAAAAAAAAAAAAAAAAAAAAAGCAGAGAAGGCCTTGTGACTACATTCACAAACAAACTCTCCTTTCAGTGAAGGACAGTAGGAAGATGGCTGGATGGAAAGAACTGACGCACACGGAGAAGTGAACGCTGAATGAATCATTTCTTCTGAGTTTGGAGCAAGTGTGGAAAATGACGCCACGTTCCGGTGAGCGCCGCGATAATGGCCAAGGATGATAAAGTGGTGGTGAAAGCAGTTAAATGGTAAACAACAGCAGACACTGACAATTTCTGCTGCAGCTAGGAAAAGATAAATGCTCAAATAGGTGCCAGATGTCTGCCTGGTATAGGTACAAAACAAAAAGATCATGGGTAATGGAACATTTACACAATTCTAAAGGTGATATGAGAACAAGGTGTCATTATATCGTAGCAAATCAAGTACCTTTTATGCCTTTTTTTCCCCACACATCAATGGATATTCAATCTCACTAATGGAGGACATAGATTATATCTCAATCCTTTTTGTCCAATTAGTACTAATGAATGATGAACATTCTCTGCTGAGTCTTTGCCAATGAGTAAAAATATGTTGAACGAAATGATGATACGCTGATGCAAATGAATAGCATGGTGACCAATTATTTTTAAATTAGAACCGCTTTATGTCAATAAAACTGTCAAGGTCTTAAGTGGAGGACCTGAATGCAGAGACACAACGGACAGGAGCTAAAACACAGTTATTACACATAAAGATGTGAAAAAAGCACTATCATGGAAGGGAATCCAGCAATTCAAGAAAAAATAAAAAAGTAGCAAAAAACAGAAAACAGCTGGACTGTCAAGAGGAAAACAAGGACAGGAATCTAGCAATCAACAAAAGAAATCAAGGGTGTTAAATGCTGGGGGAAGCAATGATGAACAACAGGTCATGACAATCAGCAGAGACAAGGTTTGAACAGAAAAGCTTACAGCAATGAATGAAAATAAAAATGCATTATAAAACCAGATATTCATAAACAAAACAGAAAGAAAGCTAGCTGAGGCAAATCTGATTCCGAGATAAAACACAACTTGGTAAAACACAAAAACATTGCAAAATGAAAACCCACAAACCAGAAAGAAGATGAGAAACACCAAAATAATTGAATGACAGTAGTTATTTGCTACGATACTTCTCTTAGAGGAAAATTCCAGACATAAGTCAGCCCTAGGTCTGTTATTAGATGAGAAGCAGTGTACATTTTTGTTAGGGACCAAAATGACGTGATTCAAAGCAGTTCAGTGTTTGAACTAAATAAGTGTTTACAGCAAAATAGCAATTAAGGTTAACACTCAGGACCAAGGGGATGGTGTGGACAGGGTTTCCTACGATAGGACTGTCTGCACAAGTGTCTCTGCTGCCATCTTGCTTTAACGCGTCTAATATATGGCCTCTGCCTCCATACCCCTGGACTAATATTTATGACGAAATGGGCCACATGTGGAGCAGAGTTCATGAACTCTCCTCCTTTAACATCTATGAAGAGTAGTTCCAGTAGTCTACACGCAGACTTAAGATGTCAGATGTCAGAAGGAGATGTCAGGACACACGATCCTTGTTTATACAACGTTTGTACCCTTACAAAGTCAAAATTACCTCTATATCGCACCATCTAATAATCCATGATGGCCATTTAACTATTAAAAAAAAATAATTCTTGTAATCAAGGATGAGCATTCATCCCTCAAGTGCAGTCATGTTCTGTTTTTTATTCTAAAGTTGCTTGTATTCTGCTGTATGAAATCAGGAGAGAATAAAAAAAAGAGAGAGAAAGGAAGAAAAGGCCAAACTCCACAACAGTAACAAGGGCAGTGTCACTCTAGTTGTTCAGATGTAGAGAATATTAATTTACATTTTTAAAACCAGTGTTTTCTACCCATTCACTGTGGGAATGGTCTGAATGAAAAATGAAATGGCTCCATGTCGTTGATTTGTAACACAAATTCAGCTTGGAACAATTGGGTTTTGTCCCAAGCTGAGCGTCGCTTAATCACCAAGAGAGATGACAAAACCTTCAGCTACTCCGTAAAATCAAAGATCCTACAAATTGCATGTTCCTACATGTTCGTACAACCTCCTGGCTGATCCGAACCACGTAGGACCAGAACCGTCAGCCGGCTGGAGACGCGCAGATGCAGAAGGAACGCATGTCAGTGAATGAATGAATGAATGTCAATTTCTGCACGTTTATGACCATGCAGCAAAAGTTTAATGCTGTTTTTGATTAAATGCCACTCACAGGGATATACGGATACACAGTATACTACCTCACAAACAGCTGCTGAGGCCTCGGGACCAAATAACAGAGCTGTCTCTTGATTTCTTTTTCTTCTCATTTGTGATTAATTTTCACACTGAAAACATGTTGTTCCATACGTGTACTTGCTGCGACTCAACTCAAGTCTTTGGGGGGTGTTTGGCCTAAAGACCCTCATTGGCTGCAACTCCCAGGGAGGTCTGTGAATACCTGAGGGCAGCTAGGTAAGGCTTTGCACCATCCTTTTGCTGCTCCTTGCTTTGTAGCCCAAATACTTTTAAAGTTAGTAAATTGAAACCATCATTTTTATTTATGTTTTATTCATGTTATATAGTGTTGCAATCTGAAAGTCATCTGTTATTGGCCTTAAAGAGCACAGATAAAACAATAAATACGTTCACAGGCACTCAATAACCCTTTTAAAACCTGAATATTGGCAATAACCCGAATTTGCACAGCCATGTAAACACTTTGAATAACCCGAATTTGCTCATATTCCGGTTTTTAAAAACCCGAATATTACCCCTAGGTTACTCCTTTTAAAACCCGAATATTCGGTCATATAAACGCCAAATGGAATATCCCCATCTAACGGAACATGAATTTGTTTTCTGCGTATGCTCTGTTCGCAAGGAATCCTGGTCTTTTGAGTCCAGGACGTACTTCTAAACCAGCCCTTCTCGACCGAGGGGTCGTCTGACTGCTTCAGGGGTGTCGTCAAAAAATTACCTATTCTGACATTTCATATATAAATACCGTATTTTCGCGATCATTCAGCGCGCTGTGTGGAAAGGCATACCCTCATTTTTGTGTGTCATTTCTGTATTTAAAACACACACACGGCACACCGACCGTAAAGGCGCCGTCTACACACACGCGCCGCGGAACACACACACAAGCACACAAGTGTGCGTATTTAAAAATAGAGCGGGAGCAAAACTTTGTTTGGTTGTACTTTATTACAGTTTTTACATTAATCAAACCCATCGAAATCTCATCCTCTGTTTCTGCATTAAAGAGCTGCGCTAAATCAGTTGTCCCAGTCCGAATTCCTCGCTGTCAGAGTCACTTATTCTGTGCCGTGCGGCGCCACTGGCAGCCTTAAGGCTGATTTATGGTTCCGCGTTACACCAACACAGAGCGTACGCCGAAGGGTACGGCGTAACTCTGCGTCGATTTAACGCGGAACCATAAGGCTTCACTTTGAACGGCCGGTTCACACCGACGTCCAGCGGTTGGAGTTCCTTCGTCAGACCTCCCGGAATAACAGCAAGCATAGCGTTCATATTTTTCACTTCTTTTTTTACATTGTCTGTGAGATGGGCGCATAGAGTCACAGATCAGCAGCGATGGTGATGTGTGAAAAAAAACACCGGGTCGCCGCACATAAACCTGCCTCAGCCACTCGATCATCATCCCTTCATCCAGCCTTTTTTGAACATTTTGGCATTTGTGGACGGTAGAAAGTACCGGGATAGCGAGATTTACCAGAAGGTGAGATAAAAGTTGCGCGAAGCAGCATTTGTTTTGGATTTGGATACAGGAAGAAGAAGCGGAAATGACGGGAATTGCGTCATCACGTTCTCCGCGCGTCGCTGGTTTGATCGGGATATCCCGAATGATTAATCACCATGTAAACAGGGATAGCCCTGTTTGCTCACGCATGTAAACGGAATATTCCGAATGTTTCAGTAACCGGAATATTAGCAATAACCCGAATTTTGACTGCATGTAAACGTAGTCAATGTTGTCAAAGTAGATATTGTTTTGATATGAAAATAACATCATGTACAAAAAACCATCCACATTAATGTGAATGTTTTAATATACTGAGTCTAAAAGCACAGCAGCAGAAAACTGATATGGCTCTCTGCAAAAACAAAGCAGCATTTATGCCAGCCTGTTGATAACTGTTGATGTTTTAATCATAAAGGTCAAAACCTTACCATATTGTTTCCTGACTTTGATTCAAAGCGTTTTTCACTCAGAATTGAGTTTCCACTAATTTGCTTTCTCCTGTCACACTTCATTTATGTCACCTATGCTGTCCATGGTAGAAATTAAGAACAAATTGTCTAGGCAACACAAATGAAGCAATCGAAGCAAGTACAGTAAAACTGAAAAAAGTCAGTCAGCCCAGTCTTAACAGAGAACATTTCATAGTTTATAAGTTTGTCCACAAATCCAAGACACATTAATATAAAGAGTGGAGTGACTGATGTAACACAATGTCAAAAATCAATTGGAGCAAAATATGAAAAGTTGTCACTGTTAGCTGCAGTTTTATATGTAGAAATTGAAACAAGTCACAGAAATAGTCATTAGAAATATTTTTCTAGCCTTTATAGTAAAACCTTTTGGGCTGTCGATAAACCAGAACTAATGAAGGGGTGAAATTAGGGTGGTACCCTGCAAAAAAAAAAAGATTTATGTTCTACGTTTATTTGGCTGCCAGATGGCGCATTTGAAAATTCATTTTCTATAAGAATCACATCAAATTTCTGAAATGTCTTTGATAATTATGTTAAAGCAGCACAATGTAACTTTCAGCTTTTGTTGAGTTTGGCGGCTCCTTTGGACAAAAGCGGTAGTGCTTTACCAGTAGTGTGGAAGGGTTCCTAACATCCACCTTGAAGTTACATAGTGCCAGTGTAGGCGATACAGACCCCTCAGACCATGACAGAGGTTCATTAAACCTGTTGTAAGTTTATGTACCATCACAATGACTCTGGAAATATTATATTAAGGTGGAAAAGTTACATAGTGCTGCTTTAAAGTGAAAATACAATGCACAGTATGTTGAAATTGTAAAATAAAGCCAACAAAAATTCAGTTAGTCTTGTTTTACAGCAGTGTACACGATTCAGTTATTCAGTTAAAAATGTGTAAAGACCACAAAAGTCAAGGCAATAGGGCCAATGTATCAATTCCAGGGTGGGATCTTATTCCAGATCATTGCAATTCTGTGATTTCCAGCCGCATAGTGCTATAGTTAGGATGAACATGGGGTGTCTCCTGGGGCTTATGAGAATATCTCTTGGAGGATCCTCTCATCGGCCCCTGACATCAATGTACTGTACAGTATATTATCCCACAGTTAGGACTCGTAATTGAGAATTTGGTGCAGCATCAGAATGACAGCCAATCCATTGCTTGCAGTTCACTCAAATAACAATTTTTAGGTGATAGTTTAGTTGAGGCATCAAAATACTTTTTTTTACATTTAGTCATGGTTTGGGCTGGGCAACCTTATCGGATTTTCCCTGTTGTCTCAGGGAGGTGCACATAGGCGATGTTGTGATCACAACCACAACAAGCACACTCGCTTCCTCTCCATTGTTTTGGACGCACATCATGCGGCTTCCCCTCAATTGTGATCCGCGCTCTGTTGAGCACAAGCACACATGATAACCGTCTCTTTTGCGTGACAGCCAGAGGACAATGCTTGAGGCTTCCACACGCTCTGCATGCGTAAATGATGAGATGTACTGTAATAATTCATTCTTGTCAGCGTGATGATAGCAATGACAAGTTTTATTATATCAAATTTATTGCGTCACACTAGGCCATAAAAGCTTTCTCTTGAGTGAAAATTGCCAACTCAATGTGGCTTCCTTCCTCTTTTGTTTCAGCAACTATATACAGTTTGTTTGCAGCCATGACATAAGCCATGACATAATATTCTTGTCTTGATACACATTTTTGATGATGCATAACTTCTAAAGTTCAGATGGCTGCCAAAATTGTCTGATACTAAATCAGGAAAACATCCCTCCATGTGTTCTGACGGTCCCAACTGGCAACAAAGAAGGAGCCTCTCATTTAGAACAGACATTAGACTAAAGATTATGCAAATGTTTCCAGGTCCAGAAGGAAAAACTTGATCTAAGAGGGAAGAGTTTGGGGCAGTTCAGAAGTAAATTTTTCTGAGGCAGAGATTAGCCTCCTGTGGTGTTGGCTATTGGGTTTCCATATGCTGAAGGAAAAGGGTAAAAACCCCTCAAGGGATATTGCGTCCTCTTTTTAAGCCCCTATGACTGCCCATTCTACTGCTATCTTACTTAACATTAATTACTTTTTGAAAGCATCATCATGCTCCAAAATCCAACAAATTGGTGAAGACAGAATTCTCAAAACCTCTAAAAAGTAAAAAAAAAACTATTAAACTTTTAGTTTCTAACTAAAGAGGAACAAATATATGTAGGGGTAAAAGTACAGTTTGTGTTCATCATCATTCATATGAAAGGGTTGTGAGATGTTCATAAGAGGGAAGACATCTGCAATACTGTATTCTTTTTTTTTTTTTTTAATCAAGTATTTAAAGGTAGAAAATTATATGGGAAGAAGGTGCACTGCTTTCCAATAATGAATGAATAATAACACTAATTAAATTAGTTGTGATAAACAGCTCTGCTGCATAAACTGGAAAAAAAAAACGTAATTATATTCCAAATCTGATGATATTTCAACTAATTATGGAAATATATGAAACATTATACAGCATTATATGAGCACATAAACAGAGTCAGACTCACTGTTGAGTTGACTGCATCCTTCCCAGATGGGCCGAGCTGCACCGAGATGCCAGCTCGACTTGACACCTTCCGCCGTCATACCGCACACGGCTAACAGGGACGCAGTCCATCTACATCCTGACAATGAACAAACTATCACGTGTCAAAAATGTCTATTTGCTGCTGAGTGGTATGCTTTGCCCTCAAAGTGCCAAATCATTCTAACGTGAAAACACACACACACACACACAATGCATTTGGGGTTGACATTGACAAGATCTTATGAAATAATGATTGTCTGATCCCCAGCCAAGCCAAGACGGACATCTCGCTCGGGACCTGGCATCCCTACTGGCAGTGTCTTATTTAGCCACTCCAGAATGTAAATCTATTCTGCATGGATGACCGTAACATCAAAGTTTTCCATGAGAACATTCTAATTCTTTTTTATTTTATTTTTTATTATTTCTGGCATCATACTGGGAAGCCTGTATTTGCAGTCAAAGCTGCTGCTGCTGAAAGGAGTGAGAGGTTGTTGGCTTTCATTAGTGGCTCTTACAAGCGCCCCAAGAGATGCCCCTTATAAAGACCTTTTATTTTAACACAACTGCCATTGATTGCATCACTCCCTTCTCCTGTCATCTAAACCAGACAACCTATAATGAATGAACAAAAACATGACAGATAATGTCACGGAACCTGAATTTTTCATACCTTTTGAGCCTCATTTGTGTCTTATAAATACTTCAGGCGCTTCATATTCTGCACCCGAAGGTAACAGAAGCAAGACGTGAAGCTCATTGTGTATTTTTGCACTCCGTGAACCCAAGCAGAAAGTAAGTCTTTAATCATGTGTCTAAATAGACCCATAAACCATCCTGAAAAGACCCCCTTAGGTACCTCGCTGGGTAAACAATCCCGTCATTCTGCCGTGATCCTGAATTAAGCTATCCCCACATGCATGTAATTAACATTTGCATTCGGACCAGGAACAATATATCATCTTGATTAAATAAATATTGAGCGACACCTGCATGAGAAATGCTGCTTCTCCCCCTGCGGAGAGCAGAAACAGGATTAAATGGAAGAGATTTTTTAAAGCAGAAAAGCAGGACATGGAGGGTATTTGTGGAGCACAAAAATAGCAAAGTCCCATCAAAGCAAGTCTCCACCAAGAAAAATCGAAACAGAGACCTTCCTGCAGATGTAAATTGTGTCCTCTAAGGCATATCAAAAATATTATGCAACCAGTAAAATAGAGGTAATGAGCATGACTGTGCATGAATGTGTATTTTTTTAAAGAATTCTGTCTAAAAAAAAAACCAAAGAACATAAAAAGCAAAAGAAAGAAATGCATGTCATTCATTATTAGTATAATCTTTGTTATCTTATTTTTTTTTCACAGAATGATGATAAAAAGTGTTTTTTTAAGAAAAGAAAACCCACAAGATACCAGTAATAAAGCACGTAGGATATGGTTTAGTTGTAAGCCAGAGAATGTTGGGGCTAAACTTTGAAGCTACAACCACTTTGTGCCTGCAGCCAGCCAACACACACCCTCTGTAAAACGTGGAAACATGGGAGTATGGGAGTATGAAGACTGAAGAAGAAAGGCTTTGAAGATCACAGCGCTTCCATCAAGGCTGTTGTTTGGTACCCCCATCAACACCCCAGAAAAAGATGCTCCCTCTCGAGTAATCTGCACCACTTCTTTTTTCTCCTCCCATGTTACCTCTTGCTCTTTCATGCAATTCAAGGGATGCTTAGGGGGTAGTGATGTTTCCTGCTGTCCTTTTTTATTTCCATTAGCCTTCAGTTGTCACAAACAGCCTCCCTGCTACAAAGATAAATGAGACAGATGGAAGAGTAAGACAATGAGTGACAAGACAAAGTGTGCTGGCGATGGATGCAGAGGGAAACCAGTGTTAAAACAGAGAGGAAAACAAAAACAAAAAAGTCATCCCTGACAGGCATTTGAACAGGGAAGAGCTTAGCCATAATCAACGAGGGCAAGCCCATGGAGGATGCGTGCTCGCTCAAGAAACAGAGCATTTGCAAGAAAATGAATTGGGAGAGAGAGGGAGATAAGCGGGAGATGGGAACTATTAAGACGTATGCCACAGTTTATTGGAACAATTACTGTTGCATGCTGCGGATTCTCCAAGAAAAACCTTTTCTGAACATCTCCTCAAACGTTTCACTGGTGACAAGAAGATTGCCTGTGTTTTGAGCAGTGCATCTCACCTGCACCCCCCCTCACCACACCAGGATGTGTTTCAGAGTCAGCTCCCCGTCTGTCTACAACCTCACGCTCCTGTTCTCAGAGCCATCATTCAAACAAATGAAGCGTCTCCATGTCATAGTGACTCCTGTAGCATTGCTCTGTGCTTCCCGCCTGCACGGACACAGACTCTCTCTCTCTCTCGCGGTTATTCTCTGTTAATTTAACTGGATTTAAAAATCTAATTACACTACATCAGAGTACTTGTTACCCTCCATGACTTCTTGTGTTGATAACCTGACTGCCATAGAGATTAGTTTCAGTATCTGCTTTCACACCTGCTCCCACTTGTTAAGATAAAATTGTATTTGTGTTCCCTGGCAAGAAATATAGAGAAGCAAGGAACAATATTAATGATGACATACTAAATATTAAAATCCAACCTGGCACAGCCAAGGAGTGGAGCAGAAAGGTCTGCTTTGGTGGACTGCTGTTCTGCTCTTTGTAGATGATGTGGACCCCTTGGCTTTATTAAGTTGTTACTGTATCTGTGGCTCTCGCTGGAGCAGTTCACAGCAAAGTGTGAGATGACGTGGAATCAGCACCTCCAAATCTGAGAGCATGGTGCTCAGTCAGAAAAAGGGGGAATGTGGAGGAGTTGTCTTGTTGTCTTCCATCGAGAAGGGAGACAAGGGAGAATGCACCGATAGATCTTTGTGCATTAATGAGTGTCTCTGACTGTTTACCAGTAGATCTACATTCCTACCCTCACCTATGCACATGAACTGTGGGTAGTGACCGCAGGAATGAGATCGTAGATACAAGCTGCAGGAATACGTTTCTTCCAGTGGGTGGGTGGTTTCCTTCAGAGATAAGGTGAGAATATCTGACAGTCAGGGGGGAACTGGAGAGGAGTTGCAACTCCTGCAAAGAAAGAAGATAACTGATGTGGTGTGTGCATCTGGTGAGGACATCCCTCCATCATGAAGTGTTTCTGGCATGTCAAACAGGTAGGAAACCCTGAGGGAGACGACTTCAACCCCTTTATTAATCATTAAATACACTGGCTTTATGGCATCTAGGCTCGGATCAGTCCCTATGTATTACACTTATATGGAGATGTTGGGGTTGATGAACTTCACATAACCCCTCCCACTGAATCAGAGCCTTCATGTGGAAGCTGAGGTGGAGATCCAAAGGCATCTGAGAGACACTACTACAGAAACCCTACAGCCACCGTGTCAAACGTACAACTCATCCTTAAGTTTCACGCAAATGTAGGAATTTATTCCACATCAGTTTTCTTATAGTTGAAATATTTGTTTACGTACACTGAATAAAAACTATTTATATGAACAATGGTCTGTTTATTTGTTTTTATCAGAGATTTTGTTAGACAACAGGAAATGTCTCCAAAGCCAAATACCACACACCAATCAGTCTTTAGCAGAAAACAGTTAAATATTAATGTTAATTAATATTAATATATTAATTATATTAATTTATTATAAATGAATATAAATTAAAGAATGATGCATTACTTATTTCCATTAAAAAATGAGGCACATCAAACATAAATTCATATCAAGAGCATAACTTAAAATGTAGTAAATTTTTAGCTTTATCAAACATGAATATATTCCAATAGTCACATGAAAAAGGTATAAAAGTTAGGAATACCTTTTTAATGCTGGACAATTTTTATCCTCTAAAAACTTTTAACTATCAGATTGCCCTGAAAGTTAAATTCTCTTAAATGACAAATATTCTTATAGTTCCTATGTATTATCATATTTTATGAATTATGTAACCACATCATGATTTTCTATATTTTCTGATTTACCTGCAGTGTTAAAATGATAGATTATCATATGTTCATGTTGATGTTGAAGTATTCCTAGATGCACATATTGCGAGGTTTTCAGAGTGCTGAGAACACGTCCTTCTAGAGTTTTGCTTCTCTATGATGAGCTTCCTTGTTAAATCACATTCTCCAGGCATTTTACGTCCACAAGGGTTAGAGTTTCAGCATTCACTTTAAAAGCGAAAGTTTAAGGCGGCACAGCGAAGGCCCAGTACACCACTGGATTAACACGGAGATTAAGCTGAACATTGGTGCTGCTCCACCTCTAGAAACCTGTGAGCATGAGTGTTAGGTGGTAAATGTTGGTAACTGCCACGTTTCGTGCAAACATTCTGAGCACAGTGATCATACTTGCTGAGAATTACAGTTTATGCTCTAAACCCGGGAATACACTGTGAGATATTTTGAATCGTATGAGACTGCCCCATCTCACACTGCACGACTAGATCGCGGAGTTCAAAAGTTCAGAACCCACGATTTATGGTCTCACACTGTACGAGCCGATGCTCGGATGCGACCCGTCTGCTCACACTATACGTTCATAATCCTCCCGTCGGACCTCTCTGTACTGGAACTCGAGGCCGGTTCTGGGGCGGGGTGGGCTGTTCCCACCCAAACGTGCGTCCTGCCCACCTGATCAAAGGTTATGGGGATCCTTTAGTTTTTATAATTTAAATTTTTTATATATATATATTAAAACAATCCCAAAATATCTGTACCGTTTCTGATTGGGTGGGCACTGCGCATCATTTTTAGACACAACAAAGAACGCAAACCGCAAAAGTTGTGTCTCGGCGTCCCAGCAAAGTGAGAAGAGAAAAAAGAGGTTTTCCCAACAGCAGACAGCGCACACACTGAAGGCTGATTTATGGTTCCGCGTTACACCAACGCAGAGCCTACGGCGCAGGGTACGCGGCGACCCGCACCTTACGTGGAAATGCGGTATTTTTTTGCTATTAAAACATGATTTGTAATGTGAATTTGCAACACTTAAACTACAAATAATAGTTTTTGACATGACATCAGAGATTGCGCATGCTCTCTGCAAAAGGATGAGGCAAATCGGGTCGCAGCACTGCTTCAACTGTGCGATACCTCACGAGAATTTCAAACATGCTTGATTTTCTTGCGACCTCACGATTTGTGATCGGGAGCTCGTCGTGAGGTGTTAATCTCTCGTCGTTACCCCACGTACACTGCACGAGGCACGAGCAACGATTGGGTAAAAATCGGGCCCGATCAAAAAAAAGTCGCACGACTGGAAAATCGGCTCAAAACGAGCCGATAATCGCACAGTGTATGCCCGGCTTAAAGTAACAGTCAGGATTAGTTTGGTGATAGTATCATTAGCGGCAGAGCCGCCGCAAGGGGTGTGCGAACCGTGCGACCGCACGGGGCCTCGCGCCCCAAGGGGCCTCGCGCTATGGGCCGTTTTTGAAAAAAAAAAAAAAAAAAAAAATTTTTTTTTTTTTTTTTTTTTCGTTTTTTCCCTTATAAATATCAACAGTCACATTCCATTACAGACCTAAATATGTACTAGTCTGTGCATATCAATAAATATATGTGCAATGATGCGCGTGTCTGTTGTTCAATACAACTGATCAGACCAAGCGCAGACACAAGCTGCTCTGATCCAGACGGGGGAGTTGGAACAAACTGTCACACAATGTCGAGAGAACGAGACAGATTCAGGAAATTTCCATCAGGGGATGAAAAAAAAAAAAAAACTAAAGAAAATGGAAGAGTTTAATGTCTCTCTGAAAGGCTTGTTTGATAAATTTGTTACAAAAATCACCAATCCGACCGGGTCTCAAGCAGCCGTGGGGCCCCGCGTCGAGGCAAGTCAAATGATGATGAGGCAGGGGAAGGTATCCAGTATTTTGATAATTGGAGAGTTAAAATTGCGCATATAGACACCCGATCCGACCCAAAAAACCCAAAAATTTCGCGAGGGCCCCCCCAGGCCGTTTCGCACAGGGCCTCGCAAATCTCCCAGGCGGCTCTGATTAGCGGTGTCAAATTAGTGCATTAATTGCGATTAATTAATTACAGGCATATTTAGCACGTTATGTTTTTTAACCGCTTAATCTATTTTTTGATCTCTAACTTTACTTTTTCTGTTTTCGAGTTGCCTTTATATTGAAATCTGTGTTTGTGCGGTGGGCTTCATGTGCTTGAGTTGTGGGTGGAAAACAACGGCCAGTCCCACCTTGAAGTGGCCACTGATTGGCTGTCCCTGTGTTTGGGCTTGTTTAGCATAAACTGGTAGGCTCCCATTGTAGCTGGACAGGCATGGGGGGGCAATTCATGTTGCCACAGCAACGCTCCCCAAACTAAACTTGAGGAGAGCACCACGCGCATGTGCAAGTCTGCGACCAAGAGGCTGGCGGATGTTTTTGCCAAGTGGATGTAAACAGCTAGGTATCTGTTAAAATAAATGACGTTATAAAGCCACTTTTTTTTGTTATATATCGATCTTTTGATCTGCCACAATAATGTAATGAATTTAAAGGGAAACACTGCAAGTCGGGGGCTTTTCTCTAAAACTTTTAGGTGTAATTAAAAAAGAGATTAATTAGATTGATTAATAACAGATCTTAATTAATTAATCGCAAAAAATGTTTTATCGCTTGACAGCACTGAGTATCATTACATTATTTTCACTCAGTCAATAAATGTACTGCGCTTCTCACACCTTTTAACAACAGCATGTACTGGCAAACAAAGAGAGACATTCATTTGTAATATTTGTTGTTCCGGTTCATCATATCGTCCACTTTCACGTTCTGTTTGATTCTGGCTCAGACGTGCAATGAAGGATTTGACTTGTTGAGATAATTAACAGGAAACTATTGACGTGTTGAAAACGTGTATATAACAGGTAACAGGAGTCGTGCGTGTTCATGAACCACTAACTCTGGCCATCAGACATGCACGTTCTCCAAGAATTCAAAATTTAAAACACTTTTTCAGACAATTTCGGCCAGCGCCACTCCTTGTGATTTTCAATCTTTGTTGTTCTATAATAATTACAGGCTTTTGTAGTTATGTTGGGTGCAATTCTACTCTAGAGGTACCTGAGATTAAAATTCAATTGAGCAAAAATTAGCACAACATGGTCTCTTTAAATATGAAAATCAGACATTATATACTTTAACTGTGTCTGCTAATGCTGATTTACATATAATTATAAAATGTAACGACATAAGCACTAAAATGTGTACCAGGGACAGCATGTCTTTCCCAGTTTGGAAGAAGACACCAATAAAACTTTTTACACTGTTACTCAAAACAAAAAAGGTGAAAAACATTCTTCTATTTTTTTCATTTAGTAAAAAGATTTTTTTTTAAAGTTGACCAACATTTCAGTATCGCTGTTTTGTTTTACCTTTGTTTGAGCCTTAAGCGTAACCTTGCTTAAGACCCCATTCACATGAGCCATTAAGTTTCTACACCAACTTAAAACTTGCAGCTGAAACAGGAAAGCAAAACAGCTTATTTCAAACAGCAGCACTCGAGAGATTCCGCAATAAAGGATTGCAAGCTAAATACAGTACATCTCTCTCCTGGCAGGTGTGTGTGTGTGTCAGCTTCCAGGGTGGTTAAGACGTTTGCGTTCACTGGGGTTTCTGGTCACGCTATTCTGCCCAGCATTATTATACCACGCATCACTCAGGTACGCTGTGTACATTATTCATGCCACCGGAGGAGTCCGTCAGAGGCCGTGACTGTAGGTGGTGTGACAGGGCGCTCAATCACGGCCACCCATGCCGTCTGCTCATCCGACCCCACTATGACACTGCAACCCATGGTTAAACTCAGCTCAGCTATGGATTCAGGGTAGAGAGTTCACCGCTGGGAGTGGATGATGAACATCCAGTCTCTGAGCTTGTCCAAAAGTAAAGTAATCGAAGCATTACCTTCATTAGATGTGCAGCCTCACAAATAACTGCCCATGCAACACATATAACCACATGCTTGTCGACTTCAGCAGACTCTTGGGAATTTTATTAACAGATTTGTTCGATTTCACAGTCACATAAGCCCGTCTACCATAAAAAATAAAAAATAGAAAAATACCAGCACAGAACTTCTTAAAGTGGCCTGTGAGGTGGTGTGTGTCATGTTATCCTTTATGTCAACAAGAAAACTCTAGTGGGACATTTTTCCTTGGCTGGAATGGCTATTTTCTTCAAATGAGCTCATCTGTCAAAGTGTGGTTTCTAATGTAGATTATAATTTTCCTAATTGAGTACTTTTGGTCCCTAAACCCTTGAAGAATCTAATCCATAACTCCACTGGAGACACTGCAGTCCTGGAATTTCATCCTCCACGGCCCCTCCAACCAACATGACTCTAAAATCTATCAAATCTGAATCTCTTTAACGAGCAGGCAAGCCGGGAAGAAGGATGTGTTGCAACTAGCAGTTCCAGTAAGTTGCTCTTCAGATAAAAAAATAAAAAATTGAACGAGGAAAGAAGAAATGTGCTTGCTTGATATTCACAACCAAATATTAGTTCTAAGTTTTTGTCTCAATTCAATTATATAATAAGTTAATTACCTTGTTTTTCTTGAGAAATTAAAATGTGCAAACCAGTAATGATGATGAAGGACCTGGAAGTGATGAAAATACTGTCAAAGTAATTGATTTATTTTAAAAAAAAACATCTGAGTGAAATTACTAAATGAAAAGAACAATATATACAGTATACACAATGACAGTCATGAAAAAATAAATGTACTTAAAGAAAATAATTCAAAGAAAAAAATCTGTTTTGCTGGGTTCTAAAAATAGGTAAATACAAATTAAGCACAAAAAAATGTATTTTCCTGCCATCACTGATTTAACCAAAATGCAAAAGCTACTGTATGTCCAAAAGACTAAGTGCAGCCCACGATTCACAAAACTGTAGAACCAGCAATGACTTGATCTAATTGTTTTCTGTATATTGTTAGCATCTCATGTGGTTGGGGAGGAATTTTGTGGCCAGTGGTTTCCACACAGCTCTCTTGAGGACTTGCAGTGGTATTTCAGTTAGTTTGAAGTCTGGCCTTTGACTGCAACATTGCAACACCTCAATCTCCTCTTCTTCAGACCTTCTCTTGTAGATTTGCTGGTGTGTCTGGAATCTTTTCCCTATTTCTTCATATAATTTCAACTTAGACTCACATTTCTATCCTGGAGTACGAAGTAAGACTTCAATGTACCCAGGTCCTGCGGTTGCAAAACAAGCCTAAATCACCCCCCATTCACCATCATGCTTGGCAGCTGGTAGTAGCTGTCTGTCCTGTTTGTGTCTGATTTTTACCAATCTTGGTGCTGTGCTCAATGCCCACATAACTCCAATTCAGACTCATCTGTCAAACAAACATCGTTTCAGAGGCCTTGGGGGTTTTTCAGATCACTGACTAGATGACAGACCTGGACAAACGCCCTGTGATGCCATCCGTGGATTTCTAAGGAGTGGATTTAAAGCCCTTATTTTTTTTTTTTACACAATTTTGACAGGTGCTGACTCCAACCAGCCCCAGTTGCTCCAAAAATTGGAAAAACAAACAGGGCTGGGAGTCAGCATGAACATACATGCATCCCACCTTACTGAGATGATATATGATGATATCATTTCCTTTCAGATATTACTTGACTATGAGTTATTCGAAATTAAATGAACTGAATTACCTCAAAAGTTAGGCCTTCCAAACACGTGTGCAGTCTTTTTTGAACTGAATTTGGATGTTTAGCAGTCTCAAAGGTCTGAAATTTAGCTCCTGGTTTTTTTTTTTGTTTTTTTTTTCAATTTCTCTGAATGAAAATTGTTGGGAAATGGTTTTACAGTCATCTCCTAGACTGGTGGGCAGGAACAGTTGCTTCTCTAACATCCTTCTTGATGCCTGTCCCAGTTTACATTGTGTTGTGATGCTTCAAATCTGTAATAAACATTTGTAACAAACTTAAAGAATATCTGATTAAAAAAAAACAGTTTTTTGTAGCTACTAAAAATACATTATATCTGAACAATAACAAAGGATGTGTTTTTCAAAGAAGTTTATGCCAAGCTTCAGCAGAAACCTGCCCAGATAGCAAAAGATGTTAAATCAATATTGAATTATGGTCAAAAAGGTTGATTTTTGACTAAGGTCGACGATTGATGGTGGATCAACCATCAATCAATCATCCAATTCTAATGCCAATGTGTGATGGATGAATGAATGAATGAATGAATGAATGAATGAATGAATGAATGAATGAATGAATGAATGAATGAATGAATGAATGAATGAATGAATGAACGTATTTCGTTTGTCGCGAACATAGCTTCAACATGGAGTCAATGTTTCTGCTTAACCATATTTCAACGTTGATTCACTCATATTTTCTACCAGGGTGATGAGTTTAACTTCTTAGATGAGATACAAACCTGGTATTGTCAGGTATTGCTGATTATATTTTCCAAACCTTGTCAAACCCGATGAGTAAGGACACTTACATAAAAGCATTTCACAAGCATGTTCTCCAATATTTGGTTAACCCATCATAAACTGACGTGACAAATGTAAGCTTTTACCTACAAGCCTGGCGCAACATCTGCAGCATCAGCATTTTCCACAACATTAAATATTGACAGAATTATCTTTTCTCCTTTCTGTTTATGTGCAGTTACTTCTGCACCTCTTTGATCATCCACGGCTAGCAAACAGAGATAAGACAAATATCTCCAATTTCACACACGTACAAGTGATGAAGATGAACAAGAATTCAGAGGTTCTATCATTTGTAATAGTAAAACTTGCCAATGCTCAAACTGTGTCTTTTCTTCTTTATATCACCTATAACTATGTGAGGAATTTGCTTCATCTAAACGAGATATTTCATGAATGTGAGTGCAGCTTGAAGATATCCATGTACAGACATTATGTCCACCTCAACATTGAATTAATGCAAAAGTTGCAAAGGTAATGTACAGTGCAGATGTATATGTACAACCATGTATACAATATGACACATCCCATAGTTCAACCTGAACCTTATGTTGCTTTTAAAGGTGAACAGTTGCAATCGAATCACAGAGTCCTTCCTCTGAGCCCGTTTCATAGCTCCACTAATGGCTTACAGCACATCAAAGTGACAGCATCCCAAACAGACACACAAAGCAGCTACGTCTCAGTCACCTCCACTCTGCTTCACACCGCACAGAAGATAATGGTCTCTCCTGCACGACAGCCAGAGCATGATGTTTGAGGCTTCCACATCTGCTACATGGGTAAATTATGGGATGTAATAATTCATTCTTGTCAGTGTGACAGTAGCAATGACAGGTTCTATTAAATCAAAGTTTCCACATCAAACGAGGCCATAAAATATGTATCTTGAGTAACAATCAATGGTATAAAAGCATGGTTTTAATAGTTGAGTTGCTGGAGTGCCTGCCTTTCACCAGTAGTGAGATGGGATGGGCTCCAGCAGCCTCCTGTGATCCTGCATTGGATTTACCGTGTAGAGAAAATGGATGGATAGATAGTAAGTGAAGGACAAAACCTGAGGTCCAAGTCACAAATCTGACCAGAATTGAGGTGGTAAATTATGTAGGTTCAACCAATGCCCAGCGGTGAGGGATTCGCCCAGAGATCGTCACTCTGATTGGTTGAGGTTTGTGCTAATGGGCTGCATTTCCTTTCCTACCTTGATACCATCCAGGAAGTTAGTTTACTTGCAATTCCTGAACTGACCACTGAAGGCAGGGCAAGTGAGTCAATCTCCATTAAATCCATATTAAAATGTCCAATTTTTCACCAGAAATAAACTTATTTTCAACCTGGTCCAAAAAACAGTTTTTGTCTGAGAGTAGTCTTCTGGTTGATGGATGGCCAATGTTGAGCTGCCATCCCTTTAGCTTCTTTGTGCTTAGCTCTGTTTTGATTTGACTTTTGAACTGTGAAGAAAGACATAAGAGATTGTAGTCATTTTAACTATGAGTGGAATATGGCTTTATGTGATTTTAACTGTACTAACAGACCACTGGGACCGGTTTTAAGTTGCCCTGGAAGAGTTTGAATGCCTGAAGCAGCTATCATTGCTCCAATTTAAAGGCTGCCGGCCATGGCTAACCAGAGGACATGGTCTGGATTATTTTACCTCATAGGATCCTACTCTTAAGTGACTTTAGCTTCAAATCCTTGAGGACCAAACTTGCCAAACTGGACCACTCGCCAACAACATCAAAAATAATAGAGTTGAAAGAAGAAGTGGTGGAAGTCCACGGGGACCCGCATTCACTCGGCTCATGAGCTACACTGGCAGGCTTTCCTGACCTACAGGCGACTGCTAGAGGCTTAGCTGCGTGAGCAGCCGGCTGAACGGTGGCTGGTCTCAGCAGAGCTCCTGAGGATTTTTGTGTAGATTTCATCAGAATGCATGTAATGCGATATAAATTAACATCATAGCTTAGCACAAACTAAGCCAGCCAAGATAAGATAGTTAACTTGCAGTGACTGAACTAAGGTGGGTGTGTTCCAGGGGGCATATTCAGCATATTCTGCAATAACAGAAAAAAAGTCTTCAAGCCTACTCTTCAGAAAACCCAGACATACAGTATGTCACAGGGGATTGTCCAGTTTTTCTTATACAGCCTGGGGTCTTCACTCATCAGATCAGAGCAATATGGCCGCAGATCAGAGTGCAAAACCACCAACATCAAAGATCAAACAAAACATGAAAAGAATTCCTGAAAACTTCTCTCTGTTTTACCTTGTATGTGGAGGAAAATGCCTGGTTTGGTTTTCTCTTTCTTTTTTCTTTTCGTGACTCATTTACTGTTTGTTGCAGCTATGTACATAACCTAAACTGCTGCCTCCCGACAACACCCAGCCGTCTAGTTTATTCATTCCTGGTGCACATTTGCTATGAGAAATCATTTCACTGCAACATTAACTTCAAATTAGCTTCACAATTGGATAGAAACCCAGCTAATGAGTAAGAAGGACAAAAATGGTTGAAGTCAGTTTGAGATTGAGCGACTAACTGTGAAACATCTCAAATGTAATAAAAGTGAAAGTTTCTTTTTGCCAGTGAGACGTTTGGATTCTTTTAGATCGTCTGTCGATATCTCAATCTGAGAAAAGCACAAAGAAATGCCGGGTATGTTGTTGCACAAAAACATTGGTGGGGGCCAAAAAACTGTCAGAAAATACAGTATGGAAAAGATGAGGTACATTTTTTGAAACTTTTAAAGAACTAGGACGTGGTAAAGTTTTGACAATGTTGTAGACCTTTATTTTTTGTATTGACCATTTTTTGAATGCCAGTCATAAAAGAGAAGAAATCCTGCACCAAATCCTTAATAGAAATGTTGCTCCATGTGCACGGGGACCAGCTACAGACAGAGTTAAAGTAATTTCATTTGATATTTTGTTGAACTGGCATCAGTACAGATAAAAGCATGGCAGAATAGCAGCAAATCAATAACCTTCACTTTGATGTGGATAGTTGCCCCTTTGATTACATGAGAGCTGTTTTCTCTTCGCCAGTTATAGATTTCTTGCTGAGTTTTGGACCCGTCCAAAACAGTTCTGTCCCCATTGAACCCCACGCTGAACGCAAGCTATGAACACAAAACAAACCATGGTCACTCAACAGGTCAACTTGTTTTGGTTGTCCATCCATTCACCCATAGTAGCCAATCATAGTTAACATGTTATTTTCCACCACTGCTGTAAACTACACATTTACTTCATTCACATACACACTTGCTGACTTGTGTGATGGTTTGCAGAGGAAGAAAAAAGAGAAAAAATCCCCATCTGCTTCACCTGCTTTGAAATAGTGATGTTCTAACTTTCTTTAGCACAGTATTCCCACACAATAATGGTACTTATGCATAAATGATAATCACATTTCCTCACTTTGCCCCTTAGTGACATCCATGTAACATCCTGCTCATTTATAAATAATGGCCACTTCTTTTTAAATGTTACTTACTCACTAACCCACATTTTGGTTTTATGTTCTGTACTATTATATAAAACATTTTTTTTACTCTAGGAAACATTATGTGACTAATTCAAATGCAGATCAAGATATATCTTTTTTCTTTTTCATGAAAGCATAGTATATATAGTGCACTGACATATAGACAACACATCTATATTGCTCTATTAAAAGCTATACTCGCAGCAATGAGATTTACTGCATAAATACAGTAATATCTGCGTTTATGGTCATCTCTTTTCCAAGGTGAGGGAGTGTGGTAAGCTAAGTGACCTGAATATGGCATAAAACAAGTCTGTAATGTAACGTACGCTATCCTAATCACGCTGCCTTGTCATAATGATATCAGAAATCAAATTAACACAGAGAGCAGGCTTTTTCAGTGTTCTGGAAAGGTGTGTGTGTGTGTGTGTGTGTGTGTGTGTGTATGTGTGTGTGTGTGTGTGTGTGTGTGTGTGTGTGTGTGTGTGTGTGTGTGTGTGTGTGTGTGTGTGTGTGTGTGTGTGTGTGTGTGTGTGTGTGTGTGTGTGTGTGTGTGTGTGTGTCGGGAGGGGCTTCATTCTGGGATGAAGTGTAATTTGGATTGAGTACAGAAGAGAAGGGAAATGTTCTAGGGGAACTGGTGCAAGCATCTGTCTCCAGCGAAGAAAATGTCAGATCCTATTAATGCTCTCTGAATGACTGCCTACTTTTCACCATGTTCATTTCTGTGAGTTCATACAGCGCACACACACACACACACACACACACACACACACACACACACACACACACACACACACACACACACACACACACACACACACGCACACACACACACACAAATGTGTATATACATATATACCCACACACACACACACACACACACACACACACACACACACACACACACAAATGTGTATATACACATATACCCACACACACACACACATATATACTGTATATACACACAAAAATATATATATATGTATATGTATATATAAATTAGGGCTGTAAATTGGTTATCAAACAGTTATCCTTGCTTAAAAGGAGGGTTGCTGTTAAATTATTACATGTCAAAAATGTATTGGAAGTCTAGAGAGGGGAAACTTTGATCCAACAAGCAATAAAAGATGTTGTGATGTGAGGAATTCTTACACAAAATAATGTCCAGCTAAGGGGCGAATATACTTGCTGTTTGAGCCTGCGTCCGCGTCTGTTCCCACTCACAACCAGCTGTGTTGTGAGCGTACCTCGCTCGCGCAGCACGCAAGTAAAGCGTGTCATACCGGTGGTAAGAGGTTGGGGGCAGTATGCAGAGCCAGAGTTAGAAAAGTTATCAAATATTTTGTAGTAGTATAATACCAGCTGGTGGAATAAAGATAAACATAGTGGGTGAAATAAAAATGTAAAAAAGTGGCAGCGTTCTTGTTGGCTTTCAGAGCAACATGGGACAAAGAAAAATAAAAACTGTTATTTTTTTTCTATGGGAAAAAAGGTTTGAATCTACTATGATTAAATGGTATATTCTATTGCAGCAGCATCCTTTCTTGTTTCCCTAATCTACAGGTTGGACCAAGGGTCAAGTCAAATAAGACTATTAAATTCAGCATATTCACTGCAAGAAAAATAATGCAGAATTAGCCTTAAAAAGGTTAAAATGCATATGTACTTTCAATTGTTATATTTTAAAGGGAGAATTACAAAAAAAGGTAAAAATGGTTTATAAGGCTTAAAAGATTATGAGGAAACAGATGAATAAAATCAACCAGCATAAACTATCTAGCCAGAGCAATACAGGTTCTTCAATAAGAGGTATATAAAATTTTATGTGATATTAAATGATGATTGCAGTGCTAGATATCCATTTAAATATGAGGGCAACCACACTCCGTTGTCTGCAGAAAAAAACTTTACACTCATAATTATTTACAAACAAGGCTCCCTCCCTGATCATGGGATAAAAGCATGCATCATTACCTGAAGGGACGATTTAAAAGCTACGGTTGTTATCAAATAGGGTATCTGAAGGGCAAAGCATACACATGTATTATACACCACTGAAAAAGGGAACACTTTGAGAACACATCAGATCTCAAAGGAAAAGAAATCATGCTTGATATCTACCCTGATGTGAAGAGGATAGTGTGTTAGGAACGAAAGGATGCCACATCACTTGATGGAAATGAAAATTATCAATCTGCAGAAGGCTGAATTCAAAGAAAAAAAAAAGGTTTGTTATATTTTAGTGCATTTTACTGAAATGTTATTGCAACAACTCCGAATTGTGCTCAATAGGTGGTTTGGCCCCCACATGCTCGTATGCATGCAATGTCAGGGCATGTCAGGGCAATGTCAGGATTGTGTCCTGGGGTATCTCCTCCCTGATCTGGACCACATCACCAACCAGGCAACATTGGATGGACAGAAACATAAAGTCCCAGATGTTCTGTTGGATTTTGTCAAACGTGGGTTCCAGTGAATTGCATCCAGTGAACTGTTACATGAGGATGGGGATTATGGTGAACCAGGAGGAACCAGGATCCAATGCACAAGTGTAGAGTACAAGAATGTAATCCTGATAGTCAATGACAGTCAGGGTTCCATTGTTTAGCCTGTAGAGGTCTGTGTGTCCCTCCACGGATATGCCTCTGAGACCATCACTGACCCACAACCAAATGCTGAACAATGCAAGCAACATAACGTTCTGCACAGCTTCCTCAGGCCCAAGTCACATGTGCTCAGTGTGAACCCGCTCATCTTTGAAAAGCATAGTGGTGGACCTGCCAATTCAGATTTTCTAAGGCAAATGTATCATAGTGCACTGAGATTTGTTACAAAGTGTAAACCTCTAACTCATCATTGCATTCTGTACTCCAAGGCTGACTTACCTTCACTGACATGGCGGAGGCTTAGTCGCTGGTACTTGTTCATATACAAAGCCATATTAGGTAAACTTCCATTTTACATTTGTTCTCTGATCAAGTTGAAAGCCATCAGTAGTTATAGATTGAGATCAAATGATGCTATCCTGCTGGTCATATCAAGTGCAAGGACCAATCTAGGAAGAAAGCCTTCAGCTGTTCTGCCCCACTTGCTTGGAATAGCCTCCAAAAAGATCTGAAGCTAAACACATTAGTGTCATTGTCTGATTTTAAAGCTCTTACAAATGCATTTTTAAATGACTCTGTTGGTACATGTCAATGTCTTTAAGTATTGTAACTTATTTACTGGCACTGTTTTGTGAGCTATCTTGCATTGTCCTTCTATTTCTGTTGTTGTTGATGTTGTTTTGTCTGTAACTTTTTAAGCTGTCATTTTTGGCCAGGTCTCCCTTGAAAAAGAGATCCTCGATCTCAATGGGACTAACCTGGTAAAATAAAATAAAAAAAATAAAAAAATGTCAATCAAGCTCCATGGTGTGGGGCAAGAGCTCACAAATTACTAGATGATGTCAGGACCCCTAGACCACCCTCGTGAATTCCATCTCTGATTGTTTGGTCTGACACATTCACACCAGTGGCCTGCTGAAGACCATTCGTAGTACTCTAGTAGTGCTCATCCTGTTCCTCCTTGCACAAAGGAGAGGAGGACCTAATACGGCCCTGTCCAAATCTCCCAGAGTCAATGTCTGGAATATCCTCCCTGCTCTTGTGAACTGTGCAGCAAACCTTCTGGCAATGACAAATATAGATGGGCCATCCTGGAGGAGTTGGAATGCATAGACAACCTCTGTTACAACGTTATGTCGCCATTAGTGACACTGCACCTATTGCCAAATGTAAAGCTAGTGAAAACAGTGTGAACGGATGAGGAGGGAGCAAATGTCAGTGGCCGATACCTGTTAAAATCATTCCTGTGTGGGGGGTCGTCCCATAGTGCCCCTGATGTGCCATTAACTCCTGCTGAAACCGATTACCTACCCCTTCTGCTACTCAACTGATCAGATCAATATCCCAAAAGTTTAATTGACTTGATTGTTCAATCTGATTAGTTTTAACCAAAAAAGTTGTCTATATTCTTGCAAATGTGTGTGAGACAGTTACTTCAAGTGCTGCAGCGTTTGCTGTAAACCCAGCATGGATGTTCAGATTTTCATTCTTTTTTCAGTGAATCTCAAAAAGTCTTTTTCAAATTTAAATGTTAATCTTTGTGCAGCTGAAGTACCGCTGTTCTGTCACAACAGTGCGGTGATACATAAAGTTGGAATAATTTCCTCTTTTTGTTTATAGTCATTTCATGAAAAGAGGTAAAAAAAAAAATGATTCCATCTTTATGGACAACAGTGTATAAGATACTTTGGCTCAACAGTCAAAAATCAAATCTTTCATTGTCAACTTTGTGGCTGATTTAGGTTCTGAGATGGATGGATATGGGTTTTATTTCAACATGTTAGTTGGGATCTGGGTGATCTGTGTAACAGCATTTGATGTCAGCGCCAAGACATTTGCAGTGTTTCTAAAGCTCTTGACTTACACTATGCAAACATTTTATAACAATATAAATGAGACAGGGCCAGCTCCATATTGTTTATGGACATTAAAAAATGTCACCAGTATGGAAGCTCAAAGACAAATATAAAACGTCAACTTAAGCAGAAAATTGTGTGAAAATTTAAATGTTCTAATTTGTTAATTGATTCTGAACCCACATTTTTATTTGAATAACATTTTATTAACATCTCCACTGGAAACACTTAGATGCTAATTTCGTTGGGAGAGAAAGGAAAAATCCATGTGAGTAATCTTTTGGCCTGATATGCATATGATAATGAGGAGCAAAGTGTTTGAAGACAAAACCAGTGCTTACAAATCCTCAGATGGATATAACCATGTTCTCTGTGTGGGTGAAACAAAAAAATGATGACATGAGATCTGAGCTTTGCATTTTCAGACACAAAGTGGGCGCTGCTTTGAGACATGCAGGACTCCCGTCTGCCCTTTTGCTGGCCTGGCCATCTTCTAAACGCTGTGTTTTTCTCTGAGTATTGAACAATTTCCAGCTATATTCTTGACAGACAGCACAGTCATCTGCCATGTCATCTGTGCTTAGACTCTTGGATCTGCCACACTGACCGGGACGAGCACCACCTTCCGCCTCCCACTGAGCACACACCTGTTCCATTACAAAGAAACGCATTAATAATTCTTACAGATCTAAGTGTTTAACATCTGTGAGATTTACAGTGTGAATTTATTTTCCTAATCTGTGCTTTGTCTGATTGGATATCAAAAGAATATAATAAAATAGGTCACATAATCAAGACGAAATGTAAATAAACGCATTTTCTGCATCATAGCTGAATGTGTACACCCCTGATACTTAGGTACACCTCGACAGGTTTGCAAGTATAGCCATTTATCTGAGATGCCATAATGCTCACAACAAAAAGGGAGATACTTTTTCAGGCAATTTAACACATTAAGATTGGATGCAACATACTGTACTGGATGTGTTCTTCAAATATTGATGAACATCATGTCAATAATTTACAATAAAAGGTCTTATTTTTCATGCTAAAAACTTGATATTTATTTAAAAAGGGAAATAAAGGGTTTAGCAGGCAATGAAACATTTACTAAGTTTGTCAGGTTTTATGAGGCAGATTTCAAACAATGCTTAGCTTTTAATAAGCTTTTTTCAAAGGTTACTTTAAGTTTTAATGGGTTAAGTCAGAAAACCTTTGTGTCATCTCAGTTGTAAAAGGTGTTCAGCATAAATTTAACATGTGAACTAACCAGGTTAAAAAGAGGGTCATATCTGTGGTTTGCCTTCTTAGGCTCTGCATGTCTTGTTCATCTTTTTTCTGTCTTTTTGCATTTTCCAAGTTCCAAATTGATGGGGGGGAGGTTATGTCCACGTGCGTCTTATTTTTATGTTTGGTCTAATATTTTGCTGCACACTTGACAGCCGTACAGTAAGTAACACTTGTGAAGCACCTCCTTTGCACTCAACTCAACCCACACCTCGTCATTCACCCTGTTAAAGCACATAAGCCGTTTTCACACTTGAATACCACTAGAATGTGTGGACAGAGTTTTTTTTTTTTCGCAATTACTGTTCAGACCTCACACACGGGCTTCACAGTGGGAGGTTTTCTGCTTGGAGATCTACTCTCACAGCTGGGAGTGCGAGGGAGGAGGAGCCGGGGAGTTGGCTACAGGCAGGACAACATGCACAAGAAAATAGCTGCATTTTGTTTTCAGCACATCAAGCCAATGGCAGAGGGATCCTTCTTGATTACTTTCTTTGTGTGAACATCAATCCCACGTGTATTTGAACCCATCCACAAACACAATGAGTGAGTGGAAAACGGCACGCGTGTCAGCAGAAAAACAGTAGGAAGCAGCAACTCTCAACTGCTCGCACACTCGCAGTAAATGCTCTGGAAGATTAACTGCTACATTCACACATTATCTTACGCTGCAATCTTCCTCAGAAATTTACAAGGGAGCAGTCTTGAAAAACTTTGCAAGAAGTGTGCAGTGAAGGCTGCAGAAATTTGAGTTCTTACATGACACCCTTAAACATCTCTGGAAATTTGAGTGGAAAAAGTGATTAATTCTTATGTGTGGTATGGGAACTGATTTACAGCTAACATAAACAACACACCCTTTATAACCTCCCACATATTCCCACACTGGCGTGAAGACGAACAACCATCTATTATCGGTCTACAGTTCAATAGAACACATAAGCACATGCACACATCCGAAGAAAATAATGATAACGCTAATTCTGTATCTGTGTTTCTCCACCACCCCCACTGCCTGAGCATCATTCCCATCATTCTCAGAGGTGACAGGCAGAGAGAGTGAGGGGGAGAAAGATGCTGAGGGAAATGGGAAATAAAGGAGTGAAGAGGAGGAGTGGGAGAAGTGACAGCAGAAGGGAGGCCAGCGAGGAGAGTTAGAGGATTGTAGGGGAGTGCCACAATTGCTCATCCTCAGGCCTCCTCCTCCGCACCGGGAGCCTCTGGAGGACAACACACATACATGGCAGCCCTGGGCTCCTCGCGGCACATCGCCCCCTCCGGGGAGAAATGAGGAAGAAGGAACTGAAAGAGGGTGGCGGAGGAGATAAGGAGATCCAGCTGTGACAAAAGAGTGGAGAAGTGGAATTACAAGGTCGAAGGAAAGAGAAAAGGAGGAGAGGCAGAAAGGGGAGCTGAATGCTCACAGAAGACACTGCGGTGGGTCTTTGACTGTGTGGCGCACTCAGGGAGATTCAGGGCGGGCAAACAAGCTAATCTGCCTTGAACGTAGATTAACAAAAGACCCACGGTGACATTAATACTAGACTTTGAAAACGTAAACGCACTGGTGTGATGGTGACACATTTTAGGTTTATTAACCCACATCTTATATGCAGTAGAACGTTATGCAGCAGAGGGTATATTGTAATAAGTAGGAATCAGCGTAGTTATAGAGGAATTATGATCTGGAGGCTCTGGAGGGGATAAACCTCAGGGAAACACAATGATAACCAATGTTCATGCTGCTTTTTTTGTTGATTATCACATGAACATGGCGGTGTGGATGCTGCCACATGAGCTCATTGTTATGCACACTTGGCTCTGGATGCGCTGTGGCCCTGGAGTGCAGGAATCAGCAAAGAGGCATATTTCATAAGTTGACACACAAACATGGTATATGATTGAAAATATAATTTGATGAACGCCACAGACGACACTTACAGAATGTTAATCACTAAGACAATGAAATAAAAGTTATTTGATAAGGAAAGAAGAAAAGGAGAATAAAATCTCACTTGCTGACAAAGAAATAAATCCTTCTCAAATGTCCTGGAAGAAAATAAAACTTTAACCTGCTGGAAGTTGAAGGTGATTCTAAGGGAGTGAATGGTACACAGCACCAATTTCCCAGCCGACCTAAGGCTCTGAGACCGAGTTGGACTCTGAATTGCTACAACTTCATCGTGTATCTACAGTCAACCTTCGGACTTTTTCCAATCCAACAGCCACGCTTTACGACCTTAAGCTCCCCTTTGTTCCCTCGCTTCCTTCCGTGGGCTCTGCTGAGGAGACCTGGCTGAGGCTCAGTAATTTGGAGTCAGAGATAAGGTAAGGCTGAGGATATTACCTGAGGGCAGGCAGAGACAGTGATTGAATATGCTCCAGAGGGTCAAGCGCACCAAAATGACAACAGTGGAAGCCCAAGACCCATTTATTTAACTCAAAGAAGCCGCAAACAACAAGCCTGCAACAACAACGGCGTGTAGGCGGACACGAGTGGGAAATGCATCACCGCAGAGCTCCAAGGTATAGAAGGAAACATAAAAAAGAGGATGCAGAGGCTTGCATCTCTTTCAGTAATCATTTGAGCCTACAGTTTGTGTAGGATGAGAGGAAATACAAGAAAATAAAGTGACTTATTAATTATTAGACTGAAATTTGCTTTGACTACACAGATGTAATAGATGAAAGATTTGTGGCGTCTTCGGTTTTATAAAATTAAAAAAAAATCCTTTAATTTGTAGTCTGCCACTGTTGATTACATTGTGATACATTTTGGGTTGTGGCAACATCAGATGGTATAAGAAAGGCTCTTGCTTATCGATGTTACAGTGCAATAAATACGACTTCTCTTTGACTTTGATTTGATCCCAAACATCGGTCTAAGAAGTGGATGAGCGATCTCTCTAAGTGGCCTGAGGTGTCAAACATCTGTAATCACCTTAATCAATCCCCTGGTGTAATGCATTCCTCACTTTCCATTCAATAATGCAACATATTTGACTACTAGGACTTTTAATATTACAACCAATTGCCTGATTTTTTCTTTTGAGGCGATTACCACAAACACATGTGTCACACTGTGTCACAGGTTCCTATCCTCTCTGTGGATCACCTGCAGCCACAGATCTCTCATTTTACTTTTCCTCACACTTCAAGAAATTAAACCAAAATGCAAACCAGGCTTTTTATTATAATTTGAGGAGCAAAACGCAACTCAGCAAGCTTTAAGGTACTGCTCGTTTCTTCAACTTACTGCCAGTAATTGTACAGCATTTAGTTTCCACCAAAAAAGGGTTTGGAAAAAAGATTTTATGCATATTGGGGGAAGACAATTTGGAATACTGATGAAAGTAAAATGTGATAAATAATAGGAGTTATTGGAAAAAAAATGCATTTCCCTTGAACAGCCACTAAAGCACTAAATAATATCACATCTGAGGTGTCACAGTCAGACCACACAAACGTCAGATAAAACTGGCATGTTTAGCCTTAACTTTTGCTGTATTTATTTAAGATGAAGGATGGATGAAAATGAGGTTTTGCAGACAGTTTTGAGGATTCAAATAATTCACAAGCTCTTGAGAGCACTCTAAACTAATTGAGCATAGGGGGTGACTGTTCTGACCATCAGATATGACCCATGGACACATTTTAGGGATTAAGCAGATGCTTTCACAAGTCTAGCCGGGTCACTTGCATAAAACATGACTATACTTTATCTTAATTGCATCAACAAACAGCCCATGGCGTAATTTTCAAGTAAAGAAAAGTCTGCTTTCATTAGTTAAATATTTGCACATCCTACAAAAAATTCAACGGGAGAATAAAAGTCTTGAATACTAATATGTATAAAACATTAATGAATTAAACATATTTGAGGCGGCCAATGAGGAAAAATTTAAAATTCCTCAAATTAATACATAAAAAAATAACATTTTTATCCAACTTTTTAAATTACTAAATCCCTTTTCCTACGACCATGTCAGCAGTGTTTTAATGTTACTAACTTGGAGAACCAGCTCCACTTGTTTTCATATTCATATATTCACATGGATGGAAAATGCATTAATTTCGGCAGATTACCTGAAAAATTAGTTAAACTTTGCTCTTAAAAGTATAAAAGAAATAAAAGCCTAGTGCTAGTTTGCACTGAAAATATATTTTCCTTCTGTTGAAGGAGAAAATCTATTACTTTGATACAAATATTCATCCAAACACACATCTAACTGGCGCCCAAGGCTATTTTTTCAAATGTCCACCTGAAAAACTTTAAACAGCTCATCCAGTAACAGCTCTAAAACGGTAAAGTCCAAACAAACTTTTGCTGCTATTGATTAGAGATATTTGAAAGAATTCTCAAATACAGTTTTTTTGCTCTTATCACCAAAGCAACATGAGTTCTGGAGGAGGGAAATAATTCAGAGACACAATTATTGCTCTGCCATTCAAAAGTCGAGCCAGTGATACTAATCTTCTAAAATTTTTGGGCTGCTGGAGAGCAAATTAGTGCAAAGACTGAGCACAACTATTTTTAATTTAAATCATATTGAGCAGCTTCTGTCAGTCTGAGTTTGGAAACCTTGTAAGAAGTGTATGGTTCTGTTCAGGGCATATACAGCCCTCAGGATTTTTAAGCATATTTACATGCAGTGTTTTACTACTGTATGTATCTGACTTAGATGCGCTGTGGTGTGTTGGTGCCTGAAAGGCAGTGCCGTACTAATCTCTGGCCTGGCACTGTTGCAAAATCATTGATGAAAGTTTCCTCTTCAAAGGCCCAAATTTGGGAAGGAATGGAATTATTCTACGAATCATGCAGACCTATTGACACAGCTTTCCACACTTTACACTTTACTGTACATTACAGCTGATTCCCAAGCTGCATTATTCTTAGGAAAGGTTGAGTTGGCATGGAGACTAATCAGAAGTTATGCAACATCAGCTGCCCTGGATGTTTTTCTTTCATTGCTTTGTTTTATTGATACTGATATTGTGTGTTTTATTTGAAAGGATTTCTCTATGATTAAAACATCCTAGATCTATTATTAAATGTAAGGAGTTAAAACTTTTTTATGGACCAAAAGGCTGTGAATCATAGCAGTTTTGACTTAGAACAGAATATGTGTGAATACGTGATAACTTTGTAGGTCGCAGCAACCAGACAAAGATGCAAAAACAAACTGTCCTTTTTACAAACCTTTTGTATACATACAAAATGGAAACTATCTTGGTTTGTCTGTAGAAACCCCTTTCACATAAGTGGAATGCCATTTCTTAGTCTTATCAGAGACTTAAAAAAGTAATTCATTTCCACTTAGCTCCATTGACCCCAGTGCTAACATTAATTACCATTTTGGTGGCAAGACCTTACTTCATTTTAGCTCTACACTGCTTCTATTCATGTCATTTTGTCCTTTATGAACATTTACTGTCCTTACCATCTGACAATAGACCAGAGTTGTTTTAACTCTGAAATGTTCCTTTAATAGGTGCAGAGTGATGTCAGTAGCTGGGATGTTGATCACATTTCTACAGGCGTCGTCTCGGCATTAAAAGAGTATGAATGGTGAGGAACATGGTTTATTTCAACATGCCTTTGTAGTCTCAAATTATAGCCGTTTACCGATATCTTATTGGTGGACAGCTACAGATCATTTGCAACTCAGCTCCATTGACTACACACTAATTAACCCAGTTTAGTAACTCTGCCCACTAATATGTTGGAAAGTACTTTTTTGGCCAGCGGAGAAGCCTTTAAACATGGCACTTATTGTGCTGATAAACAAATTACTTTTAACTAACTACAAGTCTTACTTTTGATTGTCTTGCATGTAGAAGTCATCGCTGAGAACACTCAGAGTCATCCCAACCACTAAAGTTTCAGGACAAAGAATGAATAGGATGAGCTGAAGGACACCAAAATATCCTTGTCAAGCCTTATATATACATATATATATATATATATATATACATATATATATATATATATATATATATATATATATATATATATATATATATATATATATATATATATACAGAGCCGTCTGGAAGATTTGCGAGGCCCTGTGCGAAATGCCCTCACGCGCAAAATTTTGGGGTTTTTCGGGTCGGATCGGGTGTCTATATGCGCAATTTTAACTCTCCAATTAGCAAAATACTGGATACCTTCACCTGCCTCATCATCATTTGGTTTGCCTCAACGCGGGGCCCCGCGGCTGCTTGAGACCCGGTCGGATCGGTGATTTTTGTAACAAATTTATCAAACAAGCCTTTCAGAGAGGCATTAAAGTCTTCCATTTTCTTTATTTTTTTTTCTTTTTTCATCCCCTGATGGAAATTTCCCGAATCTGTCTCGTTCTCTCGACATTGTGTGACAGTTTGTTCCAACTCCACCCGTCTGGATCAGAGCAGCTTGTGTCTGCGCTTGGTCTGACGCAGTTGTATTGAACAACAGACACGCGCATCATTGCACATATATTTATTGATATGCACAGACTAGTACACATTTAGGTCTGTAATGGAACGTGACTGTTGATAATTATAAGGGAAAAAACGAAAAGAAATTGAAAAAAAAAAAAAATTGAAAAAAAAAAAAACGGCCCATAGCGCGAGGCCCCTTGGGGCGCGGGCCCCGTGCGGTCGCACGGTTCGCACACCCCTTGCGGCGGCCCTGTATATATATATATATATATATATATATATATATATATATATATGTAATGCTTATCTGTGAGTTTAAAACTGTGAGCAAATGATTTCAAAATACATATTCGATGAGTTGTTTAGTCAAGTTACGTTTTCTTTAGAATACCCCGCTTACTTGTTGGATGTGATGTGAGTTGGACCGATGTTGACCGATGACACGTCAAGACAGAGTCAAACTGATTAATAGGCTTAAACAGAGAAAATCAAAAAGCCCTGAAGATTCACTTTGAGCCACCTGGCATTTCTGTGTGTGGGAGTGGGAGTGTGTGTAATTACATGCCAGGAGAAAATACCTCACGCACACAGACATTGCACGCATGACTGAATCCAGAAGTAACAAAAAATAATCCAAAATCAGGGACTACATAATCTCAAACCTCTGCACCTCTAATCCCAGAGGTCCCAAAGGCGGGAGCTTTCTGCTTGCATGCATGATAGTTACCCAGCGGTGAAGACGTGATTGACGTGGCTGCAGGATCAGATCCTTTCTGGAATCAAGCCAAGATTTGTAAGGCTGCTTTGCGATGGTGGAGGGGGAGGATGCCCGATGGAGCCCTGGATGTGGATCACTTATGGCAGCAGCAGCAACAGCAGCAGGAGCGATGGCAGTGATCTCCTCGCAAAAGGGGGCAGGGGAAGGACCTGCAATACAAGACACAGGGTCAGGAACTCCTCTCCGTGGACAGAGGGACATTTGATAAGAAGCTGAAAGAGACACATCATTTAGAATCTGTCTTTTGGTGTTTAATCTTTTATCGGCCCTGGGCCGAACGCCAAAAATTCAGGCCCCCGTTTTTGTACAAAGCCAGTGACATTCAGACCTCTGAGAAAAGCAGAAACAGCAGGGGTTTTAAGACAAAGTGACACGGAGCATAATGCAAAGATTTCACCTAACCTTTGAGGGAGATAGACAGAGCGGGGAGGCCGTAACTCAGTTCTGTAACTCTGGCCCGGTTGCTGGGCTGTTTATTACCAGCAGACAGCACACTTGGGCCTGGAACATAGGGCTGCTAAGACACTAGGTCCTGGCCACTGGGAAGAAATAGGAAGTAAAGTGATGCAGGAGGAATGCCAATGAGTGTCTCCTCTCCCTTCTGAGATTTATTTTTCAGCTCTGGCACAGTACTACCCTGCAAAGCAACCCTATTTTGGTGGTCTTCTTCAAAGCCTCACATCCTGACCATTAATAAACAATAAAAACTGCATTATTCGTCTTTAATACAGCCAAAATAGGCAGTTCAACAAGCAGCAGAGCCCAGACAGGCTTGAAGAGATATGTTTCCATAAGAAGATGCTAATTTTGGTTCAAAACTATCTTTCATCAGAGGAGTTTTTTTAAATCAAGAGCAGGCTTTGTTGTTTACAAAAGAAGGAATTGTCTTACACTCCTTCAAAAATCCCTGCATATATATACTTTGCTGCGCCTCAAAGCTGCCTCTGGTCTCAGATTTACTTCTGCTTGAACAAATTTCCAACAGTCACTTGTGAACCTTTGCCCTTATATGCAGGATTCTGTTTTACATTCCTGAAACGTCTGCCCTCAGATTTTCAACTTCTCGCTTTTGGATTGCGGTGGAACAACTCTGTCAAAAAATCTCCCGCCATCAAATATTCCTCAATATGACCAGAACAACTTTCAAAGAGTCAAGGTGAACTCCAAGGTCAAGGCACATCAGTGCCAAATCACACCATCCATCACTGTTTGCACCAAAGTGGATGACCAACAATCATTAGAATGTTGATAGCGAATCATAAAAAAGCTAAACTGGAAATTGTGAAAAAGCATAATGACAAGGTCAAAAAAACCTTTAGGAGAATGTCCTTTTGCAGGGATGAGACATTTATGTTCACAAATTTCAATAATTAAGCATGGAGGAGGCTCTGTTATGTTCTGGAGCTGCTTGGCTGTATCTGGCACAGCGTCTTCAATCTGTGCAGGGTAAAATGAAATCTAAGGCATTCTGGAGTGAAATGTGTTGCCCAGTGTCACAAAGCTTGGCCTGAGTCGCAGGTGATGGGATAAAGACGCAAACACAAAACTAAAAACCACCAGAAATGACTAGGAACGAACCATTAAACTATTCTGAAGTCGTTTCTATCAACCCTGATCTAAATCCTGTTGAACATCTGTGGAAACAGCTGAAACATAGTCTGGAGAAGAAATCTTTTAAACCTGAGACAGATGGAGTAGTTTGTTCATGAGCAGTGGACCAAAATACATCTGCAGTTGCTGAAGTCTCACAGAGAAATCATTTGATTTTAAGTTAAGGATAATAAGGTGCATTGAGGCGCTGCACTACTATGTTATTATATGTTACTAAACAAGGTTTTCTGTCTGTCCTTGATACTAACCTGCTTTTTGGGCATCTATGTAGCTGCTGAATACTTTGAATTTCCCTCTGGATTAATAAAGTATCTATCTATCTATCTATCTATCTATCTATCTATCTATCTATCTATCTATCTATCTATCTATCTATCTATCTATCTATCTATCTATCTATCCATCTATCTATTTATTATCTATCTATAACTAATCTCTCAAAATCAAGTACACACGTAATTTTTTTTAATTCTGTTGAACTGTAATTCAAATGTAATCTGATACAAAAATTGTTTTTTTTTTGTTATTATGGGCATGACAAGTAATGGCATGACCATATTGCAATCGTCCAGAATGGCCCAAAGGGCAATGTTGCTAGCATTTTGCTAACAAGCTAAAGTCGCACAAGTCCCTGCGCACCAGCGGGTGTACAGCATGACCCCGCTCTGATGTGGAAAAAAAAAATCTCCAAAAAATAAAACACGCCGGAAAAAACCTGAAAAATGAAGGCGATAAAATAGTATCTAGAAAAGGTTTCCCTTTTCTTCTTATTCTTATTCCGCATACTTTTTTCGTCCGTTAATACGGCCCGAACCGCAACGTGCACCCATGCATGGCATACATCGTTGGATGCGTCTCCATCGTGGCCTCGGTGGGCATTACTTTTCTCAGTCAAAAGTGTTACCGTGGCAACGCTAGATCCCAAAAAGCAAAAAAAAAGGCAAAAATTTGGACGCTTATTGCTCGGCCGAACTTTATCGTAGAGACATCGTTCAAGCTTTCAAACACTCGGCCTGATAGGCACTAACGGACCGTACAAACTCATTATGCCAATTATTACAGTTTTTGCGATATTGACCTTTCATTTTTTTTTTTTTTTTCCGTTTGACTTTGGATGCTTGTTGCTAGGCAACAGGTTATCGTAGAGACATCATACAAATGTTCCCAGACTCGGCACGCGGTGGACTTCAACATATTCAAATTTCATGAAGCTGTGATTTAAGGAAATTTTATGTCAAAATCCAGGCCAAATGATTCATTCATTCAGATTCATTCGTATGGGTTTTTTTTACCATGGTGAAAAAAAACCCCTTATAGCCCATATCAAAATTTCCTGAAATGTTCTAGTTGCTTATGTTATTTCATGACCATTGTGGATTTTTCTTTCTTCAGTAAAATGGTACCAACAAACTTTTCCCACATAAAGTCTGTACATGGAACAATAGTAACTTGTCTAGGTGCCTTCTGATGTCACTGCCTGTCAAGCTTGCTGTCGCTCCTAAAATCCTGCATCGCCCCCAGCTTCCATGTCAGGGCTCCAATTTTATGGATGAGGAAGTTCATCACTCACAATATCTCTTCATAAACCCAATTAATAAGATTGATTGGAGCCTCAAGACCAAAACTCAAGTCTCTTTCATCATTAGTAAAGCATCTGAAGTATTCAACGCATGAGTTGATTTGGTAAATGTATCATTATTAAAACCAATTAATTTAAGTCAGTTCAACTGTTCTCCTTTTTTTGGGTGTAGTTCTATGTTGGAAAGGTTATGAAACAAATGAAGCCGTCAAATGATGAGACATCTTGACACAGACCTAAATGTCAGAGGCCAAAAAGCACAATTTTGAAGTAAAATGTACTTCATTAATTTAGGTGATTTGTGTTGGCAAGAGGTCTGCTGAGTCCAGCTGAATATTAAGAGTCACAAGGGGATGTTGTAAATAATGTTACTGCTAAGAGGCAATGACGGCATCACCAGACATGGGAGCATCTGTGGGATTTTTAACAGCTTAGTTTAACTACAGCCAGAAAGTGAAAAGTAAAACTCCAAAATGCTTAAGAAGCACACAGAAGAAGCCTGAGTGTAAAAAGAAGGTTTCAAACTGGAAAAGAAAAACATGTTTTGTCAGTAGAGGAAAATAAGAAAACAGTTTTGAGGAAGAGCAGTGCTTATTTGCATGCGGGCAGAATTTTAGAGTGTGAGGGCAGAGTTTGAAGGGACAGAAATACAATATTTACACGTAAAACAAGAAAGCCTTCCCTCGATTTAAAACCCATCAAATAAAATCAGATTCAAGGTAGTTGCATAGCCCCACAGCAAACAAGTTGGTGTATAGGTGTGTAACATTCCCACTAAAACCAAAGGGGTCCCCGTGCTGAGGCTGGCAGAAAAACAGCACAAGGAAACAGTTCAAAACAGATATCCTATAAAAGTTTCATGCTAAACTGGCAGCACGCAGCCAAGAGAAAGCGAATGAGCTGAACTATTGTGAGATTAGTGAGTGGCATCCATAATTCACATTATGGTTTTATATAAGGGAATAGAATATTCTTTTGACATATTGTTTTCCTCCTCTCTAACTCTAATACCTCTGCAGTATTGATGGCTCCACTGTACCAACTTTGTGTTTCTCTAGAAAGGCTTGTTTGTTTACACTTGTGTGACTGACAGAATATTTCATTGGTTTAATATATTCAATATGCTAAATTGTTGTGTGACATCTCACAAGGGTGTCAGACTCAAAGCTAAATGAAACAGGCCAACGTTACATCACCAACACATGCAGGCGTCAAAGTGAGAGACAGTTTTCATTTTCAAATACGAAAGTCAGAATGCAGCGCAGAAGTTATAGCAGACATTCAATCTCAATGAATTCAATCTTCCTGCTTACAAGAAATAATAAAAGGCAATTATGTGGGGATATTAATATGACTAAAGGTTGTTACAAATATTAATTTAGTTGGAGCATGACCACCCAGAGGGATAAACAACAAGGAGGAAAGGGAGAGAAGATGAAAGGTGAGGAAGAGCATGTTAAAGAAAAGAGAAAAATGTGTGCACAAATGAGACCGGACAAAATGAGAACCAGGAAAAACTGCACGGAGCTGCAGCAGCTGTTTCTGCATTTTACCTGTTTGGTTTTTTTAAGATAAATAATGTCATATGTTTTTCTTCATCTGAGGTTGTATTTATCTAAGTTTAAGACCTTGGAAGGAGAAGGGATTTTTTCTTCCATCGATGTCCCCTGATCTGTAGTGAAGGTGAAAGAGCATATTACCGTCTTTTTTACTTGACTTTGAAACTGATTTATGTTATTGACCAGATAGAATAGTTAATACACGCATTCCAGGAGTTGGTGAAAGTGCAAGAGTTGGATAACTTTTTAATCTTGCAGTGCAGAAGAACCAGCAAATACAAAACAAACAAATAAATCCACAGACCATAAGCAGAAAATGAATTCAAGACATTCAAGTGTTTCCATCAAAAAGAGAAAAGAAAATGGTACATTTGTTCATCTCTGACCCAGACTGAGTTTGCAGTTTCAGCAAGTTAAAGGATATTTTTTCGTTTTTGTAGTCGTTGTCTGTTTCTTGGAAAGGTTTTTCTAGTTAGCATAATTTTCTAGTTACACACATTCTTTCAGGAGCAAAAGTGTATCTCAAGGATGGGCCAAAACAGTCGTTAACGAATATCGAACTGAACGAGCTTGATAAAATTTCCTATTTCAAATTAATAAATGCACGGCACATGCTGAATGTTTAATTCAGATGGAAAACTGTTACCTTATCTTTCTTTTTATTGCGCCGCATTCACAAACATCATCAAAGTCTGATAGATTAAAACATTAATTTGTGTCTATTAATTTATTTATGTTGTATGCACAGTCTACAGGCTTGTGGTTATCAAAAAGTGCGTTGTATACCTTTTATTAAAAGGAGCAGATCATTTTTCATTTAACTGTCTAGATGAATCTGAATTTGAGTTACTTGTTGCGATGTGACGTGAACAGAAGTGACTGTGTTCAGTAAACTCATGATTGTTTAATGTCAATTCCCAGCTTGTGAATTAAATTAGAGACTGACTGGTACCGCCTAACACTGGATTGTAATCCAGTTAATCAATGTTGATATTGTTTTGTTATGTCATTTGTGATTTAAACTCCTTGTCGTTTGCTCTGAATCAGCAGCAGTTTCTGGGTGAGGTCTGATGTTTTGGCTCCCAGAACAGAAAATGTTAAAGGAGCTGTATGTAAGAGCAATAATAAAACGAATCATAAAATGACCCCGATATGTCAACAGACATTTAAAAATCATGTTCATTTCAAATACTTATGTCGCTGACAACAGCACTCAAGCCAGGATATTCCAGTTTAAAAAGAGGAGTTGCAGCCCTCAACTGATGTTTATGTTGTCATTTTTTGTTTTGGCCTGAAGCTCCACCCTCCACCTATCTCCCAATCACCAAGTCAGTATTGTTTCTGAAGCTCCACCCTCCACCTATCTCCCAATCACCAAGTCAGTATTGTTTCTGAAGCTCCACCCTCCACCTATCTCCCAATCACCAAGTCAGTATTGTTTCGGCATCCGGGTTGCCAGCTCGGCTCTAATTATCGCAGCAATGGCAGCCTACGTTCCTGCTGCATTCTGCAGCCTACCTGGCAACCTCTGGTCGGGGGGAGGAGGGGGAGGGTACACGCCGCTCAACAATATTTTGAAAGTGACTGCAGTACCAGTTTTGGCCATTTCTTACAGACGGCTCCTTTAATATGTAAGGAGTATCTACAATTTCTTCTGAATGTTTTCTTAATTTTATGTCTTTTTTTTTCATAATGTTGCATGTGTTTCCAGAATATTTTCTTATTTTGACCCACATCCAGGAACTATAAAAAAAACAATAAATTAAAAAAAAAAAAATGTGGCTCTTAATATGAGATTATTTATTAGTCTCTTATTTAGCTGTGTTACTCTTTGGGATCAAGCGATCTTGACTTCCTCCACTCCCCCACAAGCCCTTGAAATATGAGGTTAAAAGACTCAAGTGGACGATACATATGTAACAAACTTGGTCTTTTAACCAGCCAATTTGTTTGAAGCTGCTGTTTACTGACAAGGGCAGGACTGCTTTGATCTTGTTACCCTCACGTTTGAGGAATGTTTGATTTGTAGTCATCTTAAAATGAGGAGAGAAAAATAACTGACTGAGCCAGAAGGAATAAAATAATAATACAAATGTCAGGTACTATGACAACAAAAATGAAAAATTAAAGGCAAGCAGGCATGTTTAATAAAAATGTATTATAAAACAGTGAATCATTAAAACTATATGACTATTTGAAGAAAAAACATTAGATATAAAATAAAGATAAAAAATTAAACAATGGATTAAAATTTAAAAACCAGCAATGGTTTTACATAAGGAATAAAACTAAGCTTTAATTAATAATTAGCGATTAATCATACCCTTGTATTTTTCACACACAATGTGGTCCTGCTCATGGTACTTTATAACAATCCACCAATTATTATGTTGATAATATTCAGGGATGTTCTGATCCATCTTCTTAATGTGTCCAAATCGTCTCAATCTGGCTTCTCTTACCTAGAAATATGAGATGCCTAAACTTGGCTGTAATATACTGTACACACGATGCCCTATGGTATATGTACTAGGGGTGGGTTAAAAATATCGATATATCGATATTTTATCGATATGCATGTGTAGGAACGATTATCGATACATAAATCCAAGTATCGATTTATTTATTTATTTATTTATTTTTTTTTTAATCCCGATTTTTTCCCCCATTTTATCACCCAGTGCTCCTACCTAAGTCAGTCCTGGGCATTGCTCCATCTACCAACCCCGGGAGTTCCTGCACTGAGCTCAAGTCTCCTCCTTACTTGAGGAGTGAGCAGGCTGCTTCTTTTCACCAGGCAGGGTGGGGTTTCTCTGGCCGGACGTGGCGCGTGGAAGGATCATGTTATTCCCTTATTGTAACCAGAATATCGATATCGATATCGAATCGTATCGCATCGTATCGGAAATCGTATCGTCTTGGGACCTATTGTATCGGAATCGTATCGTATCGGGAGGTCAGTGATGATACCCAGCTCTAATATGTACATGCACGCCATGACTAAAACATGTTATAATATGTATATAATATATATGTTAATATGTTAGGTTGAGTACAGTTGTTTATACAGTACGTATATTTATGTATATAAGCTAATTGCACAAATAGTTATAATTTATCTTGTCTTAAAGGAGCTTGAGGCTCCTTTTAAGAAATGAGACTCTCTAGCGCCACCCTTCACCACGACGGCCGTTGGGGGTACTGCATCCAACAGTGAAGCCGGCACGGGAGAACGGGGAGAACGAACATGCAGCGTCATGTGACGTCACATCCGCAGCCCAGCGCGGGAAATTCGGGACCGAATTGCAGCACATTTTGCAGCACACAGCCTGTTCAAGGCAACGGAGAGATACACTAGAGGAATCATTCTTTTGGGTTTGGAACGCTTCATCTGACATTATTACTAGAAAACTTAAAATGTATACGGATTTTTTTCATAAATCTTGCCACAATCCGGCCTCAAGCTCCTTTAATTGAACACCCACATAAAGAATTAATCGTGGTGGAGGAAGAAGTGTCCATACGAGGACCAGATCAGGTCATATTTTATGGCAAATTGATCAGCTGTTCAATCTGAGGGATTCACACACTTACCATTCTTGCCACTGCAGTTCAGTGTTGAGCTGATGGTTGATATTAAACTATGCCTACACCCCATATAGCAATTTAGGCAATATCTGACCTTATCTAGATATATGTTATATCTTGATGTGAGGATCAGCGCATTCATAATAATACCACTCTATAACACTCTATAAGTATTTCTGCTTCCTGTTAACCAGTCTCAGCAGTAAAAACTTTCCTCACTTATACTCTATCTGCTTTCATAGACTGCATTTTAGTACAATTGAATTCCTCATGAAGCCTCTTATTTACATTTGTCTTCATTTCTGTTTTTTTAGGCACCACAATGAGACATGGATAGAGACTGAAAAGAAAAAAGACAACGCATTTACTGGCAGCCACTGATTTTTACAAATGCCAGTGTCTGTGTTCTGATTTAGGCTGAACCTAATGTCTAAAAGCATTGAGACTCGCAGGAGTAACTACCACGCTGTTGCTGTAACTGCAAAAGGGCTGGTGGTAATCAGGAGGCTGCGGACTAAAAATTATCAATAATCATGCTAATATATTCAGTAATGGCTCTCTAGAATATTCAGGCCCTCATTTATTTCACAAAAACACACTTTGAGATACATTTATTTATTAAAACGCAAATCTGAGTGTGTATAAACTGATGTGTAAGCTATGCAGATGAGGGTTTGTTGAGAATGAATGTATGATTTGAAGTTGAAAAAGGACCCTCCGTGGGATGCTGGGTCACAGCAACATCGCCACAGGAGAAACAGAAACAGAGGATTTCAGAAGACGTAAAACGACAAAAAGAGTGACAAACAAAAGGCCTGCCTGCTGAACCTGAAGGGCACAGACTGTGCCATCCAGCTGTGTCTTCATCTCCTGTCGGGCTCCCACAACATTTGTCCCACATAGGTGGTGGTCTGTTCAGTATTTTTTTGTTGTTGTTGTATATTAATAAAGGCATTTAATGTGAAAAGCACTTTTGTTGCTGCTGGTTGTTTTGAGGATGCATTCTTTCATCCTCTTTCAGTACATTTGTTATTGTGATGTTTACTCTGAGATTGAGCTGCATGTCACTGAGTGCAAGAGGACAGTTGCCAGAATATTGATCTTTATAATGTGATGCTTTATAATGGGCTGCACTCAGTTTACAGTAGGTATGTTTCCATTGGCAGGGGTCCAGAATAAAACCTAGGAGGGTGGAATTGTAACAGAGCTGACCTCCTCCTTGTGTCTCCATTACAATATCAATCCCAGTAGGATCCAATGACCGAGCACTCCGTACTACTTGGTAGCAATAATGCTAGCAAACGTGTAAATAAAACGTATAGATAAAAAAAGACAACTGCAAAAAAAAACAAAAGTGGAAGAAAAACCAAAATAAAACAATGAGAAAAACATGAAAGGATTTGAGATAGTTACTCTATTTCTGTTTACTGTGTTTAAATTCACCGTGATGGTGGCCACACTGAAGCAACTTACCCAAAGGCAGGGGCTTGTCTTGGCCCTGTTTAAGTTCCTGAAAACTCGCCATTTCTGTTCCTGGTAATGGAGACATGCACCAATGGCCCAGGACTACTAAATCTATCTCAGACCTCTGCTAATGGAAACCTGCCTCATACTTCATTGGAGCCACATACAGTTTCATTTCATCGTTGATGAGAATGTTAGTTCACAGTCAGGCTGCAGCTGACAAAGCAGTGGCATGTGAGGGGAGGGAAATAAATGGATACACTCACACGGCTGTTCAGTGTCCTGATAAAAACTCATCAAAGGAATCTGTCCACAGTTTGTCCACACACACACATTTGCACACACACACACATTTGCACACACACACACACACACACACACACACACACACACAAACACACACACACACACGGTTCAGAATGTTTTGTCGACATTATGGGTTTTGGAGAAAATTTGCAAACTTAAATTTGGCAGGTTGTTTTATATTAAAAGGAGCTTGAGGCCGGATTGAGGCAGGATTTATGAAAAAAATGTGTATACGTTTTAAGTTTTCTAGTAATAATGTCAGATGAAGCGTTCCAAACCAAAAAGAATAAGCCCTCTAGTGTATCTCTCCGTTGCCTTGAACAGGCTGTGTGCTGCAAAATGGGCTACAATTCCGGGCGGTAATTTCCCGCGCTGGACTGCGGATGTGACGTCACATGACGCTGCATGCACGTTCTCCCCGTTCTCCCGTGCCAGCTTCGCTGTTGGCTGCAGTACCCCCGACGGCCGTCGTGGTGAAGGGTGGCGCTAGAGAGTCTCATTTCATAGAAGGAGCCTCAAGCTCCTTTAAACCATAACGTTATTGACACACAGGAACTGAAGAAGCGGGGCGACTGTTGAGCCAATCAGAATGCAGAACACAATGCACAATGCAAATCCGTTAAGCAGCGAGACCGTGGTGAACTGCGTTTTATATATATATATATATACAGTACATACAGTACATATATATACTATATACGGTTAATGTAGAAAAACGGCTATTTTGCAAAATAGCTGGCTGATGTGCAAAATAACCGCCAGGGCGGCTAATGTAGAAAAACGGCTATTTTACAAAGTACTGTACATACATTTTTAAGCTCATGGTGTGCGGACATCACATTTTTAATCATCTCCCCAGTCTCGATGCACATAGCTGACCGTGGCATGCCGTGGCAAATTATAGCAATTATTCCAAAGTCCAAATCCCATGCAGTATATTCCTAAATTGAGTATTCCAAAACGAATAATGCAAACTACAGATCACGTCATTGGCACCCCAGAATAGAGCGCCACCGAGGTGGCAAAGCGCAGTGGAGTGCACTCTGAATTTGGGCACACCTCTACCAGCCTTATAGGTCTGGGAAATGTACTTGCACATATCCAGTGTGACAGTCTTTGTGAGGAATGATCTATTCTTCTCTTTGCCACCTCCAAAACAGACAAACAGTTGTTGCGTCTCTCTCATGGAAGGTGCGCTCCTAAACCAGAATCGCGCAAACCCGAAGCGCACGCATGATGAGATGAGATCTCTCCTCCTCCTCCATTTGCACAAATTGATTAAACCAAAACAAACTCAGCAAACGTAATTCATTTGGTAGATATAGTCCAGTTACTACACTACAGAATAGCCTACAGTTCAGTTGAATGGATGAAATTCGCGCTTCAAACCAGTCACTTACAGTCGCCAATCAGTACAGTTGGTGCGTAACGCAGCCAATGGAAGAAGACCATATGCTGCTCATGCTTGTTGTTGACAAGGCTATTTATGGCTGTTGAAGAATCCTAACGTTACACTCCCCGAAAAAGTGTCGTGTCTGACACATTAGCCGCCCTGACGGTTAATTTGCACATTAGCCGGCTATTTTGCAAAATAGCCGTTTTTCTACATGAACCGTAACATATACATACATACATATAGAAAGCATGCAGTTGGAAGTGCCATTAAATCATGTGGGCATATCTAAAGGAAAGGATATCAGTCCTGGCATGGGCTGCCACAAGTAAGGGAAGCTTGAGGAGCGATATGAACATTAAACACTAAAAATAATGACTGTTTGTGCAGTATAAGCAGACTATGGTTATTAGAGTAACCATCTAAAACCCAAAAGAACACCACTCATCATTTTGTATTAATGCATCACAAAGTTGTAGGGGCCCAGTCTTCATGGAGCTTTCAAATAAAAGGCAGTTAAGAAAAAAGGTCTGTATTCTCATGGATCAAGGGGTTTCTTTAATTAACAACTGGCTGCACACAGGCAGCTCTCAATGTTCTGGGACACATCCAAAGGATAAAAATGTTTGGTCACTGAAAGCAACCAGAGGACAGTCACATCCATTACCTCACATGCAGAAATTTGAGAGGCATTACATCAACAAATGTTAGGAAGTAAATAATTTAAGGACTTAACATATCCCTGATGTGGAACAAACCGTCAGTCTTACATATGTGTGAAATGAACATAGGTGATCAGGGGTAGAAGCTTTAGATAAAGCTTTTTCCCCCGTGGCCATCGGCTGTGCTAGATCTCTCAACAGCTATTTACAGTTGAGAGCAACAACCCTGAGTGGGTGACTGCTCTTGTCATTCATAAAACGTGTGCCCTACAAACCTCAATAAAAATGTTCTTTAAAGATATACCGAGCTAGTTTAGAGAGGAAAAGTGTCTGTTCATATCTATGTATTTGTTTATTTCCTGTGTTTTAACAATATATCACGGTGAACAGGAAATTGTCACTATCCATCAATATTACACTCTGAAATAAAATGATTTTATACCAATAATTTAAAAAAGAAAAGCAATATCAACATACCTACCACAAAAAGATATTCCAATTTAATGTTTATATTCACCGACATATACAGGCTCATCCAGACAAGCACGTTCATCCATGAGAGCTGCAGTTGAACAGTTCAACTCTCTGTCCTGCCGTTTTACCAGCATTATCACTTTTTCATCGCTGTTGTGGCTTTTTCTTTATTCATTTATTGACATTTTTTTATTCTTTTTCCATTTTCTTTGGTTAGGTTAAAAAAAATGAAATAACTAATTAGGATAAAAAAGACTTGTGGAGAAGGCTTGCATATAAAATGTCTGGCTGTAGTTTAAAAAATAAATGTCTTGGTGTTAAATAGCAGAGCAATCACAAGGATGGAAGAACACAACCACACATTTCTTTTTTTTTTTCGAGAAAAAAAATCCACCTTTTACACACACAAACACACACATTTTGATTAGGGCTGCACAATATATCATAAATAAAATACATTGTCACTACAATAGAATGATCAATATCAATATCCAAAAAGCCAGTTATCACAATAAAGTTATCACAATAAACACACCCACACTCTGAATGGCCATAGTGTATTAGGTCGAGAAGAAGGATTCTCACTACCCTCATTTGTTTCTGGGGGTTTTTTTCCTAAATAATTTAACTCTTTACCTTTAATATAACATACTCCCAATACTACAGGAAATGTTTGAAGAGACCATAAATATGTTTCACCAAAATGATCAAGAGATTGTATCTGCATGATATTAAGTTGGCTCATTGTCAACATACACATTTTTTCCAGAAACATAAAACATGTTTCCGTGGCACTAAAAAGACATGTCATTTAGTTGTCTAAATAGGTTCCAATGCCTAAGGTCTATGGTTGCAGAAAAACAGAAATATGTTATACCCTGCAGCCCCCGGTACAGGGGGCAAAAGCCATATACTGTAAGATCCAGGCGGACGTAAAGGGTTTTAACACCAAATATTAAAGTATTTCATTGTATATATCGCAAGTCATATCACAATTTCCAAAAATGATATAGTACTTTTTCCATATAATTTCAGTCCTAATTTTAATCTGAACCTCCTAGGGCCCGATTTACTAAGATCCTAAATAAAGAGTACTAAATTGCGAGTGCACTGAAAAAGTTTGCGCGTGCTGTTGTTGTGTGTTTTGCGGGTGATCAACTAAGAATGCGTGCGCAATTGATAACAGGTGCAAACCTCAGTATTTAAATGAGGTGTTGCGCGTCTTACGGTTTGCGGCGCAAACTTTGCGCCATGGAGAGTCTGGATGGAAAGCAGGATATAGTCGCAAGCGCAAAATGAAATTTGACGAGTTGGAGTTATAGAGATATTAGTGGAAGAGGCAAATTGTTGTATTCAGCACCCCTGCCATGAAAAGCACCCCCTCGTATATTCAATGATAAGTAGACCAAGAAAAAAAACAACACACTGACACTTCAATATATTTATATATACACACTCACACAAACACATACTTAGGAGTTTATATTATATATATTTACAAATATTATGGAAGACAACACAGTAAGCAGGCTATTAATTAATGACATCAATAACCATTTACCCGATTTTTTTTTTTTACCCGAATCCATGAGCGCATTTAAACATGAATCATTAACACAAAACTGGACGCTAAACAGAACATGGACAACAGAACATGAACAGAACACGGAATGAGAATATCATTTTTGTCAGACGAGGGGGTGCTTTTCACGGCTTTTCAACACCGGGGTATGACAACTGCAGAACAAGTATAGGCGCACAATGAGAAACACTTTTTTCTCCATGAAAACACGTGATTTATTTATTATCACAAATAAAAAAATGAATGTGCCTCCTGTGGCAACCTTTTGCTGAATAATACTCGATTTAACATTCAAATAAAATATTTCTCCTTTTGCATGTGGAGATTAGCACCTTCCTTTCGAACGTATTAAATACAGACGCAATCACAATCCACGCAAAAACTTTCAGGCTTGGTAAATCTCATTGCGCGTGGTAAATGGACCAATTTGCATCTTTCCCTCCCAGTATTTAGCGATTTCTGGCGGGTACGCCCCATATTGATTATTCATCAGGGCAAAAGTACTAAATGGATTGCGTGTGCTATTTTGCGCATTTGAGAGACGCAGTCGTCTTTGCACGCTGTTAGTAGATCAGCTGGCACTTTGGTTTGCGGGTGCTGTCAAGTTTGCACACGTTTTTACACACGCAAACCTTTAGTAAATCGGGCCCCTAGAGTTTACCTCCAAAGGTTACTATACTGCACTCCAAAAACAGCTCCCTTAGGAATAACCCTGATTACATAAATCCAGTCAAAGTTGACTTATTTTAGACAAAAATGTCTCTGTCAAAGGGGTAAGAAAATTTGCACTGACTAAAATTTCTAAAACTAGCAAAATAATAACTTTCTTGAAACAAGGCCTCATTGGGTTCTTAGAAGTGGCAGTCTGTGATCAAACCCACCATCCAGTGCACGATTACCAAAATTTTTACACTGGGCTAAGATGTAACAAATTTCACCTATCAATAAAAGCAAAAGAGTACCACATGACATGTCATACGTGATATATGTAATGTGTATGCCACTCAAAAATGTAATCTGGGGAGCAACAGGAAAACTGTGGTTTCCCCGGAAGCAGGATAAATGACAGATTTCCACATCTGAAATTTTTTTACAGGATTTTCCCACTGATTTTTCAAGACATGAGACATTGGTCAAGCTAACAATCCAGGTTTTGACAGACACTGACAGGTCATAAACAAACTGCCAGACGAAGTAGGGTTTAGACCTTAAGTGCAGCTCTGTCAGCCTTTCAAAGAAGCACAACGCTGACACTAACATGATGTGTTACTTAATGCTAACATTTTGTTTCCGTTTCTTCTTCACTTCCATAGTGGCCACATAGTGACCCTGAATGTTTAACTATCTAAAAAAAAAAAGAACATTTCAAAAGTGATTCAATCTGTCTTGGGGTTCAAGGAGGACAATGGGCTGTCAAAGCATCATTTTTCTCCAAGGTGAATAAGAGGCACTCACAGCCCTGAGCCATTTTCACGCAGCCCCCTGCTAGCTTTCAGCTACCTATATCTGGGAATATGGGAGTTTAGTCATGTAGCCGCAGAGGCTGTTTGTCAATTTAAGTAGGACACCAGAGTGCACTTTGATTGTACAATGCAGTTCACCGTCCAAGGTTTTAACCCTGCATGTCATGTCCCTGCTGACGAAGTAGTGGGGCATTTTTTTTTTAAATTGAATATGAGTGTGCACTTATAAAGAAAAGTCTAAGCCACGTTCCAAATGCATTAAATACAACCTAATTTCTGAAAACTTTAGACATCGGGAAAAATTTAAATAAAAGTATCAGAATGACTTGCAAATAGTGATGCACCGAAATGAAAATTTGTGGACGAAACCGAAACTAATAATAAACACTTGGCCGAATACCGAATTATACCGAACAACGGTTCTTCGCAGTTTTTCATTTATTTTGCCAATTTTTTCACCATTGAATCAAATCAAATAAATGTGCAGTGAAATACCCGCCAGTCACAATTTGTCTTACTGTACTTATTGTATTTTTCTCATAATCCTTTTTCATTTTCTCCCGTTCAAATCCAGTTAATCGGGTCGCGGTGGGGCGGGGCTGATCTCCGCAATTTGAAGCCTTGTATAATAATTGTAAAAATCTCAGTTATTTTCTAGGAGGATCTCGTCATATCAGACAGTGAGGGTTTGCGCACCGCATCGGTAGTACGGGCCCTTTTCTCTGCGCTGTGTGTCCCGCGACCGTCTCCATCAACAAGCGGTTTCCCAAATCCAACTCAACCTGGATCATTTCTCGTGTCTTCTGCTTTTTCCCCAGATCCTAGTAATGATCTGACATGCTGCCATTTAACTCCACTCCATATTGCGTCCAACCGTCAAGGTTGGACTTGTTGTATATCCAGAGATGCTCTTCTGCATACCTCAGTTGTAACAATCGGTTATTTGAGTTACTGTTGCTTTTCTATCAGCTCGAACCAGTCTGGCTATTCTCCTCTGATCTCTGGCATCAACAAGGCATCTGCGCCCACAAAAATGACACTCACTGGATATTTTCTCTAATTCTGACCATTCTTTGTAAACCCTAGAGATGGTTGTGCATGAAAATCCCAGTAGATCAGCAGTTTCTGAAACACTCAGACCAGCCCGTCTGGCACCAACAACCATGCCACGTTCAAAGTCACTTAAATCACCTTTCTTCCCCACTCTGATGCTGGTTTGAACTGCAGCAGATCCTCTTGACCATGTATACATGCTTAAATGCATTGAGTTGCTGCCATGTGATTGGCTCAGTCAAAGTTTGCATAACGAGCAGTTGGACAGGTGTACCTAATAAAGTGGCTTGTGAGTGTATTCAGTGTATTCATCTACATCACATATATCATCAAGTATCTAACTAAATCTCTGTATGCTTGAGATAGCTGATAATCAACACAGGGTTTCTATTATCTTAGGACCCTCAGGCAACACTGCATTATTAAAAGAGACATGATTCTGTTAGAAAATCAACTTTTCTGGAAATCTCTGTCTACAGACACACTTCAATTCAAATCAAATCAAACTTTATTCATATAGCACTACCCGTACAATAAAATGCAGCACAAAGGTGCTTAACAGTAACAACAAAATCAATCCCTCCCACCCATCCTACCAATCCCTTTCCCAACCAACCTTAACCCATATCAATGATAAAACACAATCAAAGATTAAAATAAATAATACAAATGTAAATGCTGGGCACAGAAGAACCAGTGAGGGAAAGCTATCACACTATCACAGGGAGCCGTCTGCATCGGGAGGCAGCTGCTACACCTGGGGGCCAGACTGCATGGTAGGGGCCACAACCCAACCCCGGGAGCCGTAGAGAGCCAAACACCAGCTCTGTTGGATGAATGTATGAACCACTACAACCCAGGGATGAGTGGAGCCAGCAGCAGGAGACAACAGCCCTGCCAATGCAGAGGACTCCCACTGAGGAGACACTGGACCTAAAATCACTGTAAAAACTGTAAAAATTAAAGTAAGAGAAATAAATAAGTACAGTAATAAAAAAAATACAAATAATAGATCAACATGATAATAATAAATCACAATAGAATTATACAAATAAGTAAATAAATAAGACATTAGCTATAACTAACAGTAAAATGTGTAAAAAAAAAAAAAAAAAAACAGATGGAAAGTGTAAAACAGGATTAAAACAAATAGGGGTATTAGTTAAAAATGTTCGTCTTGAGTCTGTTTTTAAAAACGTTAATGTTCTCTGCAGCCCTCAGGTTCTCCTGGAGGCTGCTCCATAAATGTGGGCTGTTATATTGGAAAGCACAGTAATCAATGTGACATGAGATAAAAGCATGCATCAGCATCTCCATGTTGGCTCGAGAGAGAAACGGGAGGTCTCTGGCTAAATTCTTAAGATGATAAAAGCCTGTTTTAACCACATGCTTAACGTGTGAAATAAAACTAGACTCAGAGTCAAGAATGAGGCCCAGGTTCTTTTCAAATTTTGACAAATGTTTTTCTCACCTTTAGCCTCTAAACTGATATCTAAAACCTGAAAACAGACACACGTAAAGTCTCAGTCTTAGTTGTGCTGAACCTAAGCGCTGCTTTGACACAGTTGAACATGTGATCTTATTACAGAGATTAGAAGAGTGGTTGGGAATCACTGGTACTGCTTCTGAGAACCTCAGGGAGTGGTCTCCTGCTGGTGCCCAGAGTCAGGACTCAACAAAGTGAAACTGCATTTCAGTTTGATGCTTCAAAAATCTGGAACAGTCTTCCAGAAGATGTGAGAAAGGCCTCAACTCTGACAATGTTCAAATCCAGGCTGAAAACAGTTCTGTTAAGCTGTGCATATGATAACTGAAAGGATTTTATCTGCAGTCTTCGTTTTTAATTAAATTGATTAATTAAATGATTATTATTATTTTTTTTATTATTATTATACAGTATTTCCTTTTTTGCGATTTTATCTAGGAAGTAGGATTTGAACTAGTTAATAATAGTGCCAGAGGAGCCATTTATAAGGATTTATAAGGATTGGGTGGTCTACTACTGTATATTAAAGGCTGCACTTAGATCCAGCCATACCAGGAATAAAATCTTGTGAAAGTAGGTTGCACCTAAGTTCATTGATTTTTAATAAGGCTGTCTCTGTACTGTGGTTCATCCTAAAACCAGATTGAAATCTCTCACAAACATTACTTTTGATTAAAAAAATAAATTCAAGTTTCTCCAAAATGTTGCTTAAAAATGGCAAGTTGGATACTGGTATATAGTTATTAAAAACATCATGATTCACACTGCTTTTCTTCGGAAGCGGTCTTACTTCACCGTGCCATCCAAAAATGAAGGTTAAAGCTATATTGTGCAAAAAAGAAGTCATATATTGACAAGATTCAGAAATGCTGCTATCTTCTTTCAGACAAGGCTAATTTAAAATGAAAAGAGACTGGGGATTAAGACAAACCAAAATTTGAAATTGTTTTTGGAAACCATGTGCACCACATCCTGTGGACCAAAGAGCAGATGTATGGAGTTGATGTTATTGGATGCATTAGTGCTTATTGAATGGAAAGTTTGCACATGTGAGGAAACTTTGAACTCAAAGGTATATACAGGTTTAAGGCCCAATCTCAATTCTCCCCCTACTTTTCTTCACTCGCTTTCTTCACTTAGGGCACTTGAAATCTAGAGCACTTGGCCCAGGTGCCTGTCCCAATTCTCCCCCTACCCCTCGTTTTCATCTCTACCCTGATCAGGAAACTGAGAGCCTAAAGCTGTAGCGCTGTTAATATGCCACTTTATTAAGTTTTAATATTTTTTCAGGCGTAAAAGTAACCTTTAAGAACCCCAACCTGGGCTCAGTTTATCCAAATAACGCCTGTTAAGAAATTTGCTCCGAAAATGTAGGAATCAAAGCTGCCTGCCGGCTCAAGAGCGGATTTATGGTTCCGCGTTAAATCGACGCAGAGCCTACGGTGTAGGGTACGGTGTAGGGTGTACGGCGCACGCCGTAGGCTCTGCGTCGATTTAATGCGGAACCATAAAACAGCTCCGCTATCTTCACTTCAGCTTTATCTGAAAGTGTGTAAATTACCCAGACAGCTTTGGGGTTTCTGAAAACTATTATATCAGAAACATCCAAAACAAATCTGACGAGTCACAGGATTATTTCTCTCTATTTCCCACAAAAAAAATGCTTGCTCCCTTGGTCACAATCTGAGACGAGTCTGCCTATTTGCCCTCGGTCGGCGAGTCAAATTGATGCAGAGCCTACGGCGTAGCTTACGAAGCCTACGGCGTAACCTAACAGCCTTTACTCCGGCGCGATTTTCGCGAACAACGGACAATAAAGGGATTATGTACATTCACTGAGTGAATATTATGAAAGTAAAATATATATTTGTCGCTAGAAATGTAATCAAAACGCATTTTTATGCAGAAACTAACTCAAAATATTGATGTATTCACTAAGAAATGTCCGCCATGTTTTTCTTTTGGATTCAGTCCTGCAAATGAGGACGGAAAGCATTCTGGGAAATTTTTATACCCCCTCGCTCGCGAAGTCAGCATGTCACATCCCTCGATGTGAAGGGGCTATTTTCAGCCCCTAGCCCTTGTTATGCCCACTCCCCCTAGGTTCCCACGGGAACGCGCAAAATTTAGGGGGAGTGATCAAAATGAGGGCGAGGGGGAGAATTGGGACGCACCCTAAGAGTAGCATATGGTCCCATTCAGACAAGGCCTACTTTGGGGAAGGCCTTGAATCTTTCAGCAAGAGAATGTTAAACCACATACTGCACTGATTACAAAAGGATGGCTAAACTTGTCTACTTGCAGTCAAGACCTTCACCAAGTAAAAACACATTTTGCACCACATTGCATGACATTAAATCAATGATATGACAACAAGAATTGCCAAAATTGCTTTCAGCAGCCTGTATCCTGTGTATGACAAGAATCAGACAACACTGTTTCCCAAAACTGCACCAACTAGTCTCTTCAGATATGTTTTTCTTAAGATGGTACACTTCCTCAATTTGTCAAATTTATATGTATCATTTCTTCTGTTGTGAATAATATGTAGGTTTAACTAGGGATGCCCCGATACCGGGGCCGATACTGCTCTCATATACTCGTACTCGCAAAAATTCTCCGATACCACGCACCGATACCACTTTATTGTTGTTGTAGTTACTGGTTAGTGACTCTAGGGGGAGATGTTGAGCCGCCCCGAGGCTCCCCGGGTGAGTGTGCAGCCTGGCGGCGGAGCAGCCGCCGAGCCGCTGCTGCTCAGCCAGCTGTTCCGTGTTCCTTAATTCTTCCTTAATTATACAAACTGGACGGTTGAGTATTACCCTTACTTACAGGCAACTTTATTAAACACTCCACGTAACTCACAGTACAACGTAGTCTCATCGCAGGTACATCAACTGCGCATGGGCGGTGCTTCACCTGAAGCCGTCCGTGTGAAACAACATAAACAATCCCATTGTTACATTCCGGTTAGCCGCTAGTCGGCTAAGCTTAGCGTGGCGATGAGAAGAGAGTGATACCCGTGAGTGAGACTGGCAGTGCCATATCAAGATAGCGACAATTAATGCAAGTGGGACATATTTCAAAATAAGGGACGACGACAGAAGCAAGGCGTGTGGCCTGGGGGCGGGTGGTGCGCGCTCTCAGCACGACTGAGCCGCGGAGGAAAGCCCGGTGCCGGCTGGCCGGCTGAGTTTTGTTTAAAATTGAATTTCTGTTGCAAATAACACCTGTCTTCCAATTCATTGCATTTTTCATTGCATTTTTACCCTAGTTATTTTTGTGGTAGAAGTATCGGATCGGTACTCGGTATCGGCGAGTACACAAATTAAAATACTCGTACTCGGTGTGAAAAAAATGGTATCGGGGCATCCCTAGGTTTAACATATGCACACCATTGTAGTCTTTTTTATTTATATTTTACAGTACCCCAAACCTTTTGAAATTGGGATTCTAGGTTTTGATGGGACCTGTGAGATATGGGCCAGGTGGGCATATACAGCAAGTAATTAAACTACCAGTAAAACATTTGGACACCCTTTCCCATTCAAATGAAATGGAAAAAGTGTTGAAACTAAATCAAGCACACTCTAGAATAAAATATGGTTCTATGACACCAGAAACAAATAGAATACCCATCTATCAACAGGGAGAAATTGACATTTATAAGAGATAGATGATAAAAACCCCCACATGGTTGCTGAAAAACAAATCAATAAGCTCTGGAAAAAGCAAGCCAACAAGAGAAAAGGAAAAAAAGACACGCTCACAAGAGGGCTGGAGGTGACACGGGGGAAGTGGAACTACGAAATGAAGAATCAGGGATATATAGAAGTGATAAATTGAGAATATTCTTTATTCTGAGAGAAAGAGGAGACAGAGCGGCACTGAACACACCCAACAAGAAACCCCCGTAGCATGGCAGCATGAAGCAAAGGTGGATGGAATGAGAAGTGAAATGCTGGAGGGTCCGCTGTCATACTCACTCATCTCAAAAGGTATGTCAGCAATCCCATGGCAGGTTTCTGGAGTCAGTGTTTGAAATGAAAACTATCTTTTCTGTCGTGAAGCAGCTGGTTCCCAGAGAACACTTAAACTGAGGATTATTGTCCTTGATTATGGAATTGTTAATGAACCAGTCATGAATCATTTAAAACCCTTGGTAATACAATCTATATGATTAGAAACCAGTTAGTTGCCAATTTAAGCAACAAGATTCAAAGGCACTGAAATGTATTTGATTATATGCATGAATGTAGAGAAACAGCCCTTCCCACTGTGAAACACACGTAATTAAGAGGTCCAAACATGCCTGTTGCTACAAACAACACATCCTCTTCACTTTTACAGTGTCATCAATTTCTCTTTTCTTTTTTCCAAACACGTGGGATTGGGGTGGGTCTAGAACAGATGGTTACAAATGATGAGTAATGGTTTGGTAAAGTTAGATTTATTCTAGATTTATGGAGGCAAAACACGCAATAGCACAAATGTAGACAATGCATGCACAGCTTTAAGTATTCAATAACTCGGCAGAAAGAGGCTTTTTCAAATTCCTTTAGTTCTACAAACGTATATATGAAAAAGATAAGAATTACACTTTTAATATGAACATCTTGAGTGTGATTCCTAACTGGGCCTTTGTTTTATTTGTATTGCACAGTCTAGCATGTCCATCCATCCATCCATCCATATTGCAGGGGTACACCCTGGACAGGTCACCAGTCCATCCATGACCCATATAGAGACAAACATCCACTCACACTCAATTCTATGGGCAATTAAGAATCATACCCCTGAATTACATGTTTTTGGACTATGGGAGGGAGCTGGAGTACCATGGGAGAAGCCCATGCAAGCACAGGGAGAAGATGCAAACTCCACACAGAAAGACTCCTGCTAAGGGTTGAACCAGGACCCTTCTTGCTGTGAAGCAACAGTGCTAACCACTAAGCCACTATGCTGTCCCATTCAGGTACAATATGGGCTAAATTAAGACATTTATTATCAACTATTTCAAAAATATAATTGGAAAAAATGTTTTATTCCCACCATCCATGATCTTTCACTTAGCCAGGTTCGGGTTGTGGAGGCAGAAGTCTCAGCAGAAAGGCCCAGATCCCATTATCCTCCAGGTTCTCCAGGAGGATGCCAAAGTCCTTCTTGGCCAACTAAGAGACGAATCTCTCCAGCCTGTCCTCTGTCTGCCGCAAAGCCTTGTTCCATTTACTGTAGATACATCCTAAACACTTCCCCAGATCACAAAGTATCCTAACCAGAGGCCTGGCCTACCTCGATTGGCTCCTCTCAATGTGAAGCAGAAGCAACTTTACTCCCAATCGCTTTCATTTCAGCTACTTGTTTTCCCGATCTTTTCCTTTAGGTCTCTAAAAACATTTTTTGACCATAGTTGGCAGTCTAAACAAAGAAGAACTGGTAAAAAGAGTATTTTCTTTCACCTCAACTCTTTCTCCCCCACAGACTGGTAATAAGTTCAGACCAACACAGATGCCGCAGGCATTTCATCGTGCCCCCAGACTGGGATTGTTGTTGCCATCGGCCATTCAGTCCCAATAGAAATGGAGCAAGAGCTTGCTCTGTATTGTCAGTATTTTTCTTCCAGGCAGGAGCTAAACTCTATCAGGGCTGCGCTTAATCATGATTATGTTCTTAATTTTTATGGACAAAATTTCTAGACGCAACCGAGGGGGATCAGGTTTGGTGGTGCCAAAATTTTCTTTTTTGCTTTTGTCGGCGATGTGGTCCTGTTGGCATCATCAAAAGATTCACAACTTCATTGTCATTGTGCAAACTACGCAACGAAATTGGAGTGGTATAAACATAAAAAGGGATTTCTGGGGTACGTCCCAGGCTGGAGCAGCTTCACCCTCCGAGATTTTCAGCGAAATCTGTCGGTTTGATCCCCGGTAACGGGCGATGCGCCCCGCAACCCCACGCCGGGCGCCCGGCGTGGGGTTGCAGGGCCAGCGTTCAGCATCCGCCGGGCAGATCCGGCTGAAATAGTGCATAAATGTTATTTATATACAACTCATATTTTATTTTTTTAACAATAAAGTTGCCATTTGTGAAAATTCAGTGTTGTGATTTATTTACAGGCTCGGGCTGCTCTGGCGGAGCGAGGGTTTATTCTCCTCCCCTGCTACACGTCATTCAGGGAGCCAATCAGCACAGAGCCTCATTATCATATCCCCCCTTCCCTTAGAATGGAGCACAGAAAAAGGGGTTAGAAGCGGTAAAGCATAGTGACAGGGCCCACAGGCTGGATTTCTGATTTATGTAGAAAAAACAAGCTTTAGATTGTTTTTAAGACATTCAAGGCCTGTTTAAAATATACATTAAATGCCATAATATGTCCCCTTCAAAGCCACTACACGGTGGAATCAGTAAGAGACGATTAATTTGAACCTTTTGTATTTTCTCATGGCGCTGACTAAATGTACGTTTGTGTCTGGGTCGGTTGGGGGGTGTAACTATATATCTTTAGTGTGCCCTGCCAGGGGGCTGCAGATGTAATTAGCCTAAAGCTAACTCTGGTACAATGCATTAAATGGAAACATTTATGTTTTAAATTGTGCATGGTCAGTTATAAATAAATACAATTTTGAAAATTAAAAAAATATATAATGCAACACGGTAAAAGTGCAAGATAAAATACGAAGAGTACTTTCAGTCAGTTAGGTATTTGCACAAGACTGAGTAAGCGTCTTCAGCTCTCATTGGAGTGGTTCACAGCGGAAATGAGAATCAGCACCTAAGGGGTTGTCTTGCGTGACGAACGTCAAGTATCTCACAGCCTTTTTCACTAGCAATGGAGGGGGGGGTGGGGGGACGACATGTATGTATGTGATGGTAGGTGTTGTAGTGTTGTTTACCATAATATGATCAAATCAGGAAAGAGCCTCCTGCTTGTCCTGGTAAACTCACTCTGAGGTTAAACTTGAAATAGTGGGAAGTAGAAACAAGTGGTGAGAAGTGTTCGTCTGTGATTTTCATTTTGAGAATGTCCGGAGTTCAATTGTTTTCTCAGCAATTACATCACCCTATTTGCATCCCTTTCTCTCACCCTCTCTGTTGAAGAGTGGGCCGTTTCTGGCCCGTATTTATCCAACGCACACTGCACCAACAGTCCCAGATCTTGTTTTTGTCTTTTCATTACATGCTGTGAAGGAGGAAGGTGACTGATACTCAGCAGCCAATTCCTGGAAGGTGGACAAGCTCTTCACATTCGCTTGTTTTTTCTCTTTAGGGTTGAAGAGGATGTCTGCGTCCAACATTAATCAATGTCTGCTACTTATTACACTGTGACCATAAGAATTAATTAAGATAGTCTGCCGCTGAACAGCAAAAATGATCAACAGAGGGAGGAAAGGAGCTCAGTTTCATTTGCAGCATTAACAATAAAAGGTTTCTGCTGTTTGTGTGTATGCTGTGATTGGAGAAGTGCTAATAGCGGGGTGTGAAATCTACGAACACGTCCGGATGGTTTGGCCGTGTGACTTGAACCCTTTTTTATTCTTTTCATGCATTGAATGTTTGCCCTTCTTAGCTAATGAGAGAAGCTGTAACACTTCCAAAAAAGTTGCTGAGAAGAAAGTGTTCATTTTAGAGCCCTTTTCTGCTGAAAAAAGCCTCACAGTCAAGCCACAGTGCATTTTGTTACCATTACTTTGTCTTCACTTTACTCTCAGCATAGCTATAGCTTATTCATCGATGTTCATCAAGTTCGGTCATGGTTTTATGGGTTCTGAACCCTGAACCTAGTTTGCTCATACTTGCATTCCCTTATCAACGTCCCCAGATCTGGGGACTCTGGGGTTTTGAGGGTTAAAGTTTGAGGTTTGTATTTTTTATTTTTTTTTTTTTTAAGTTTTGTGGTCTTGCATTGCCTTTCTAAAGCTTCTGTTTTTTGTGTGTTTATTCGTGATTGGTATTAGTTCCTGATTTTTGATCTGCCTTAATTTTTTTTTACTTTCATAATTAATCATTATTTACAATTAATTAAATAACTGGCTTTTCTCAGCACTTTTATTTGCTTATATTTCTCTCTAATGGTGTAAAATGTGCTTCCCCTGTGCATTCTGTTCAGTTTTTAATTCGTGTCTGTTTTTTTAGCTTCACTAGCTTCACTCCTTTATGGTAAATGGCTTACACTTGTATAGCGCTTTCCAGCTATAGTCCTACAGCTGCTTTACACTGCATACAGTCACCCATTCACACACACCGCTGGCCTGACACCCGGGAGCAACTGGGGGTTCAGGGTCTTGCCTAAGGACACTTAAGTGGACACAGGAGGAACTAGGGCTTGAACCACTGACCTTCTGGTTCATGGGCGAACGCTCTGCCACAAGCTGTGCTAAATCAAGTGCACAGTGCTCTTTGCGCTAATGCTGAAATTTGACAGTGGGCGTAATGGGAAGAAGATTGAGATGATAATTCTCTGAGCGGTTCACCACAATAAACATCTGATTTAAACATAATGACCTCAGTGTTCACCCTGTTTTAATTGCAAATGTTGTTGAACTCCCTGTATTATTTGGTTTCTTAATCCAAACAGGCTCTTGTTAATTATCATGAATCTAGAGTTTTAGCAAGTGAGAAATTGCAGGGTAATTGTTCTTGTGTAATTGGTAATCAAATCTAGCATAAAACGTTTTTTTTTTGTTTGTTTTATTGTTGTCTTTTTTCCAGAGTTCATCCTCCACTGGTTTAAAACAAAATAATTAAAATTCAGGTCAGTATGGCCTTGAGGTAGCATGCTTTAACCAATCAACCAGGGTCTGATAACAATCTACTAGAGTCAACAGAAAGCCTATTATAGCAGCATGGTGGGCGATTAGAAGACCAGATAAGAGCTGTTAGAGAAAGAAGCCCTCCTCCAGTTTCTGAGCATCATCATCGGGATGCTGTTTGATGCTGGCCTGTAGAGTAATGGACCTGAATGACCTCTCAAGGAGGACTGGAAGACAACATCGCACAAAAGAAGTGACCTCTCTTAAAAATGAAAGCCTTACCATTGATTAACCAGCGCAAGCTTCATAAGAAAGGCTATTACATCTAATGGTATAACAATGAATAATTTTGATCTGCGGGACCTAACTGCATCAGGGTTTGCATAGAAAAATGTTAGAACTCAGGTTAAAATCTTTTTTTAGCCCAATAAAGTTGCACATTAAGGCAGTCTACTCATGCGAAGGAGACCTAAAAAATGGCTATTTAATGCAGGGATGTAGGCGGAGAGAGCTGATACTGGAACACTGCCTGAGGCCAACATTTTCCAGAAGCTTGAAATAAGAAGAGGATTATACTCAAGAAAAATTTGCAATATATGAAAAAGAATAATGCATTTTTAAGTGAAAATTAGTAAACGAGAGATGAAAGTGGAGGTGACAAGAATGGTGCAAGTTCAGCTGAAGCGCAGTCAAACTTTAACTCTTTCACAGTATATCAGATAAAATGGTCTTATATTTCAGCAGTGGCATCATAGTTGGGCAGCAGCCAGGTTTTCTAACAGGAGACTGAATACAAGAAGCTTCAAAGTTTAGCAATTGGTTCTCCCAAGTAAAAATAAGTACTGTTGAAGGGCAGCAATCACAAGACGGATGCTTCTCAAGGCAACGGTGCTTCACCAGCCACACTTTAATCTCCAGGTAAGGTTAATCAGTGAAGATGGTCAGCCTGTGCTCTCAATACTTAACTCTCTAGAGCGCTCTTCACTCGTCACAAAGTTCAGGGCTGCTGTGGATTCAGGAGCCAGTCAACATACTCACAAAAGTATTTAGGACTGAGGGGACAACTGAAGCAGCAACTGCAGACATGACCTACCACTACTCACTGTGCAGACAAATGAAATCCTAGATGTAACGTACATATGCAATCACAATACCACTGGAAAGAGATGTATGTTACAGTTCATTGGTGGCAACGGTGCAACAAGGATTCAGGTCTCTGCTGAAAGAACCTGTGCACAAAAGAGCAGGTGTAATTATCATGTCCTCTAAATGAAGAAGAATTAGCGCTAAATCTTAGACCTAAATTAGTTGTCTGAGTTATGAATTATGTGATGATTGCATTGCTCCACCACCAGCTGATTATATGAGAATAGCTCTAATCAACACAGCAGTTTAGCTGTTTATCACGGGGATCCGGATGATCAGAATCAGATTGCAGTTACGTGAAAGACAAAAGGATCACAGAGTTGCTGATGAGTGGAAATACACATGAATCACTTTTAAAGTTTCACTTGTGTCCTTCCATTGTTTTGCATTTTCACATACAGTGGTCAACTTTGACTGAACACTGAACCAGATTAATCCTCCAGCCATTGTCTGATGGCTGGCAACAACTTTCTGCTGGTGACGTTGTAGCGCTGCGTGTAAAACACAACACTCACACTGCAAACGCTCTGATTCTGATTCAGACCAACCAAGCTTAAATGTGTGCACCACACTGCCATTATTCATCAGCTTCTGTGCCTCGGGCACAAGCCCCCAATCTGCTTGTATGGCTATAGCAACATTATAAAAAATGACACGATGGCCATGTCTTTACCTTTGGCCGGGTCTTGGCTACGCTCAAGTATGAATAATGGAGTGTGAGGAATGTAAGTCAAGGCGGCGGCAAGGACGTAGAAATGGAGAAGACGTGCTTGGAGATGGTCACTGTGTATGCTTCACCAGCTCTGCAGGGAAACCAAGTTGTTACGCTATGCTGAACAGATATTTATTCCACTCTTTTCCAAATCTGACTCTGGTTGACAGCAGAGGTGAGAAAGGAAACGGATGAGATCTTTGAAGAATTTCTGTGAATGCAATGTTTATGACTGCATTTGCGTGGGTTGATCGTGGGTCCTGCACCATGTAAATGGGTTTTCTTTTTCTGAAAACTCTGAATTTATACAACCAGTAAGAAAACTTTGTAACCACAAAAACTGAAGCTGAGGCACACTTGAAGAGCACTTTTGAGTCACATAGGAACAGGGTTAGGAAAAGTGCACTGTCAGCAGCTATGCTCTCAGGAGTGTTTACAAAGGTTGTTAACCTTCAGTTTTCTTTGCTATTTTTTTTTTTTCTGAATGTTTGTTCAACAAAAAAACTACTGTATGACCATGAGAGGATGACCATTGGAAAATAGTAACGTTTAATGGTAAAGATGTAACATTACTGTGAAAAGTGGGCGGGGCACAACACAAAGTCTGGACGTCCAATAGGAGAGAAAAAAGATCTAAGTAGCTTATTTTCCTGCATTTCAACATATCTTCAGATTATAGTGGCACAAACCCAGAAATGAACATGGTCAGAGTTACTTATTATGCCAGAAAGTATAAAGCTGTCTTACTTTCTGTATTATGAAAAGAAAAAAACGCCATCGACCAAGATTTCTATTCTGCTGAAGTCTATCCCAGCTCTCTTTGGGATAAAGGTAGGGCTACACCTGGACAGGTCACCAGTCCATCACAGGACTCTTGAGAATAATAAAAAAAAAAAAAAATGTAAATACAAATTTTTACAATTCACATTTTGTGTGATCGAATAGTGAGTTTCAGTTTCACTTGATTTTTTTTTTCCATTTACAATAATTTTCCACTCAAAATAATGGTTTTAGAAGCGTTTCACAAGCTTTTTTTTCCAACAGAGAACAAATAAAGAACCCAAGGTGAAAAAATGGTTTAGATGTCAGAGGTTTTAAGATGAAAGATGTTTGATACAACTTTTATGTAAAGAATATTTCATTTTCCCTTTGATATGTCTCTATGTATCTAAACTTCCTTGATCCACCCATTTATACCCTCTTTTCTCTCCTTTTTCTTTCCGTCCTCTGACTTTTAAGAAGACACAACAACATCAATGCTGATGGGGCCATAAACCATGTTTGAAACATTTCTAGTGCAGGATTATTTTATTTTTATTCGGCTTTACATTTTTAACAATACTGTGTCCACCCCTTATGTGCACGTTTTCCTTTCACTGTCAAGAAATCCCAATCCCCTTGCTGCTGCACATCACCTATCTGCAGACCTGAGCCTCTGCTATGCCTTTTTTATCTCAATTTCTGTGTTTTCATGAAGCTACAAGTCATCTGAGTTATGATCATATTGGACCATTTGTGTCTCCCATGAAACCAGAGCCAGAATTGGCTTGTTATATATACAGTGGGGCAAAAAAGTATTTAGTCAGCCACCAATTGTGCAAGTTCCCCCACTTAAAAAGAATAGAGAAGCCTGTAATTTTCATCATAGGTTCACTTCAACTGCGAGAGACAGAATGGGGGGGAAAGAATCCAGGAAATCACATTGTAGGATTTGTACTGAATGAATTGGTAAATTCCTGGGTAAAATAAGTATTTGGTCTCCTACAAACAAGCAAGATTTCTGGCTTTCACAGACCTGTTACTTCTTCTTTAAGAGGCTCCTCTGTCCTCCACTCGTTACCTGTATTAATGGCACCTGTTTTAACTCGTTACCTGTATAAAAGACACCTGTCCACAACCTCAAACAGTCACACTCCAAACTCCACTATGGCCAAGACCAAAGAGCTGTCAAAGGATGTGAGAAACAAAATTGTAGACCTGCACCAGACTGGGAAGACTGAATCTGCAATTGCTAAGCAGCTTCGTGTGAAGATTAGAAAATAGAAGACATGCAAGATCACTGATAATCTCCCTGGATCTGGGGCTCCACGCAAGATCTCACCCCGTGGGGTAAAAATTATCACAATAACGTTGAATAAAAATCCCAGAACCAGACGGGGGACCAAGTGAATGACCTGCAGAGAGCTGGGACCAAAGTAACAAAGGGACCATCAGTAACACACTACACCGCCAGGGACTCAAATCCTGCAGTGCCAGACGCTCCCCCTGCTTAAGCCAGTACATGTCCAGACCCGTCTGGAGTTTGCTAGAGAGCATTTGGATGATGCAGAAGAGGATTGGGAGAATATTATATGGTCAGATGAAACCAAAATATGACTTTTTGGTAGAAACACAACTTGCCGTGTTTGGAGGAGAAAGAACGCTGAGTTGCATCCAAAGAACACCAAACCTACTGTGAATTATTGGGGTGGAAACATCATGGTTTGGAGATGTTTTTCTGCAAAGGGACCAGGGGCCTGTACTACGAAGCGGGATTTGGGGTTAGCGAGGTAACTTCAGGTTTAACCCTGGGTTTTCAGGACTACGACGGTGGTTCACTTCTTAGCGGGGCACATCGCCATGGTAACTTATGCTGAACCGCTAACCTGCTCCGGAGCAGGTTATGTTCGAGATACAGATCGCCGGGTGTAAAAGCACCGCCCACTGACCAATCAGCTCTCTTGGAAAATGACATGCCCTTTCGAAGAGAATCCAGTGGAGCTTGGTGCGCGGATCGTGAGAGGATCCCTCCGAAGAGAACGCGTATTCAGGGACCACCAAAACCCCTTTGCTTTCCCTGATGAGTACCTGTATGAACGATCCAAAAAAAAAGGAAAAAAAAGAAAAAAGAGGTGGAGGAGAAAATAAAAAATAAATCAATCAATGAATAAATAAAACAAATCATCACCCAAAATCCGATGTACAGTCAATCCAAAACTAATACCAATTAAATAAATAAATCAAGAAGAAATGAAAAAGAAGATGCATTTGTAAGGGGATAGCAAAAAAGGGATTTTCAATTTCGTCCCTCGAACATTCTGAGAAGTCACTTTAAAATACTAAATACCCCCCTCCTGAAAAAATGAAAAATTAAATAAAATAAATAAAAAAACCCAATTCTTTGGTACAGCATCAGCACAAGTTATCGGTCAACAACAATAGTTATAGAACCAATATATACAGACTGTCTCAGAAAATTAGAATATTGTGATTTTCTGTAATGCAAACACAAAAACAAAAAAAATGTCATACATTCTGGATTCATTACAAATCAACTGAAATATTGCAAGCCTTTTATTATTTTAATATTGCTGATCATGGTTTACAGTTTAAGATTAAGATTCCCAGAATATTCAAATATATGTTTATATCCCTATGAATTTACGCATTTATACAGTCAGCGATCTTTTGCCAGCTGTCTTTCCTGCATTTTGCAGCTGCAACTGTGTTGCTTTTTGCCTGTATTATATGCCTATACTCATCATATTTCCGTAAAATTATTGTTTGCTCTTCGCTACTGAAATAAGCGGCTCTGACAGCGGACTTCTCCATGCTTGCGATTGGTCATGCGCTGAAAACACCGCCCCTTTTATGTGCACGCGCTCATATCCAGATGGAGAAACCTGGGTTGATATACCGAGTTGATAACCACCGTCGTGTGACCGCTTAGCGTGATTGCAATTGTCCCGCTTAGTGAATCTGGATAAGGAAAAGATATCCTGGATATGTTGAACTTGCTTCGTAGTACAGGCCCCAGGACAACTGATCCCTCTAAGGCAGTGATCTTCAACCCTGGTCCTCGAGATCTACTGTCTGCATGTTTTAGATACCCTGCTCCAAAACACTGTGATACAAGTACCTGTGTCAACAACAGAACTGTCCAGACCTTGATAACAAGCTAATGAGGACCATTAATTAGAATCAGGTGTGCTGGGGCCGGGAAACATCCAAAACATACGGGACAGTAGATCTTGAGGACCAGGGTTGGTGACCAGTGGTCTAAGGGAAAGAATGAATGGCCATGTATCATGAGATTTTGAGTGAAAATCTCCTTCCATCAGCAAAGGCATTGAAGATGAAACGTGGCTGGGTCTTTCAGCATGACAATGATCCCAAACACACCGCTCGGGCAACGAAGGAGTGGCTTCGTAAGAAACATTTCAAGGTCCTGGAGTGGCCTAGCCAGTCTCCAGATCTCAACCCCATAGAAAGTCTTTGGAGGGAGTTGAAAGTCCATGTTGCCGAGCAACAACCCCAAAACATCACTGCTCTAGAGGAGATCTGCATGGAGGAACGGGCCAAAATACCAGCAACAGTGTGTGACAACCTTGTGAAGACTTACAGAAAACGTTTGACCTCTGTTATTGCCAACAAAGGGTATATAACAAGTATTGAGATAAACTTTTGTTATTGACCAAATACTTATTTTCCACTATAATTTGCAAATACATTCTTTAAAAATCAGACAATGTGATTTTTTTTTCATTTTGTCTCTCATAGTTGAGATATACCTGTGATGAAAATTACAGGTATATCTCATCTTTTTAAGTGGGAGAACTTGCACAATTGGTGGCTGACTAAATACTTTTTTGCCCCACTGTATATAGTGCAAATATAAAACGCTGCAGTTTAAGGTGGACTGGATGTCATGTTGCAAGGATACACATAGGGTTAGAGCTTACCAAACCAACCAACTCACTTCTTCTTCTGTCTTTTCGTCCACAACAACTAACTCAACTGCTCCTGTTGTTGGTGTTTCATTTCATTCACGGCCACAAAAAGCAGTTCAGTCGGCAGCTTCTTTCCACGGATGCTCACGATGCAATGTCACTTGTCCCACCCCGTCTCCAGTGAAAATTATGCGCATGCTGCTTAATGGTTGCTAAACTGCAAAAGAAAGTTGGCATAAGCAGAACGGTCCTTCTGTTGTTCTCCTGGCTATTTTCTCCAACCCAGGTGCCAAAGGAAAATATTTATATTTCACATTCCCAATAAGCACACTTAAGTTTGATCTTTATTTCTCGGAGCAAACAATTTGGTAGCATGTACGACCACCTGTCTAGTTTGTTTTTTATTCTGGTGTTAGGCAATTGCTTTCAAATTAAAGTACGGCCCTCAAAAGACCATCCTACATCTCTCAAAGTGGGAGAATAACACAAAAGGTCAGCTTTTATTTACTGCAAAAAAGGGAGATATTTGTTTTTTTTTCAGAAAAATAAAATACAGCCTATAATTAGAAAAAAAAGACTAAAATAAATAATAATAATTATCACTGCTTGCAAAAACAAGCAGTGATAATCATGCTGTCAGAGTTCAAGGAAGGGGGAATGCAATACATGTATCAAGCAGACTCAGATATAACAAATGAATCCAACAAATTAAAGTATTTCCTAAAAACAAATCTTTTTGAGTTCCACTCCGTTCAAATTATTTCCCCATATCCTGTCAGGAATGTACTTGTGAAAGATACTACTACTACTATTATCTAAACGTTTTATATAGTATTTTTATGACAGTTAAAAGAAACTGCAAAAAACAAAACATATGCTTACTTACTCCCTGCTAACAAACCTGTGTCCTTGCCCACATAACTAATAAAACACTACATGTTTGTAAGATTTCATAGATATAATGAATAATATAAAATAACAGATGATATGGCTCGCTGTAGTGTTCCAGGTTTGACATCTCCAGATGCAACTGTCACGTGACAGGACATGCAATATTTGGACAAATGAATTCTCACCATTATGGGCAACTTTTATGCTACAAGATACAAATAATGAAAAAAAAATGGCTTCTGTTTTTATCATGAATCTACACTAGAATTCTGTTTAATGTATAATTTGCTGTTAGGGCTGTTGGATATGCAGATTTTAGATTTTTGATTTTACAAAACACCTTGTTGCTGGTAAGTGCCATCTTGCAGCTGCCGGCAAGTCAATTTATTCATACAAGCGATAGCAGAGCCTTTGATTTGATGGAACTCAGATTGAAGAAAATAAAGCTGCCGTCTGACTGCTCATGTAGGCTTCCTCTTTGCACAACCTGTGTCTCCCTCCTTAAAGCAGCCTGGGGACTATGCGGTTGGGTCCCTCTTTCCATACAGGTGACAGGTTCCCCAGTCATTACTGATTGCTTCGCAGTTTGTGCCTCTCTTCAATCTCCTGCGCTTCTTGTTAGACAGAACGCTGAGAAATGGATACACTTTTGCCTTGAGGCTCCACTTTTGAGCACTGCTGACGGAGCAACATTGGAAAACAGCCTCACTCCTAAACAATGACGATTAGTCATCAGAGGCAGAGAGAGGCGTCTTCTCGGCTGTTTGATGCGTTCAAACTTATTGCACAGCAGTAAAGTTAGAGTAAAATGTCGTGTCTGTGTGTGAGTGTGTGTGTGTATATATATACAGTATACACACACACACACCTGTATTCACAGCTTTCATGCAGGAGTAAAAAGTGCATGAAAATAAATATAAACGGCATGTTTTCAAAGGTAGACATTACTGAATAATCTAAGCACAAATTTCCTTTTTGGACACCCACGCACATGTTTTAAATTCACACATAGCCTACGATGTGGGATAGCGAGCTTCCTTTTGTACTTAGTTTGAAATATTTAAATCCTTTCATGCTTGTTATGTTGAATCAAAAATGAGCCGCTCCTTTTCCCTCACAGCCCCATCCACGACCTCCTACCTGAAACAATCAAAAGGCGGACGGAGGACACCCGCTAACCTTGTCCTTGTGCTAACAGCACTGGCTGCCACCGCAGCGCTGATGGTACAAGACTTCCTGGGGGGCTATTCTTTCCACAAATCCCCAGGTCGTCTTTCCCTGTACGTCCATCATGTTTGCCAATGCTTCCTGTCCAACAGTCAGATCCTGGAAATGCTAGAGTTCAAAGGCCAGGGTGACTAAATACCGGTGAGCTATGTTGACAGAGACATGGCTCACTATGTTACTTCCAGCATCTCCCACCACCTCACCAAAACAGAGTGACATTTCAAGATGGATGATATTTAGGAGTTTTATTTTGAGCAATGAAATTAACCAACGCTAACAAAAGAAAAGCAAACGCAATCAGGGCATTGATTTTCGGACAGTAAATGGCCATGCAGAGATCGATTGGGAGAAATGAAAGCAGACCATAAACAAAAGGGCCTTACACCACAGGGTAGTGTGTTCAGCCTTAGCGCTCTACGGCAACATCTCCTCACTGGTCTGCTGTTTTCACTTTAAAAATTCAACAATTTGATGGAGAGAGGTGGTGTGGCCAGAAGCATTTCAAGTCTCATATGTTTGATAAAAACACTTTCCTTCCACACATTTTATCCAATTTAATATCTGCAGTGAGTCAGACAGTTTTTGTTTTTTTTTTCTTTTTGATTTTTTAAATGAATGCTTAAGTCATCACTTTTTTCACAGTGAAACCCTATTCAAGTGTCACCTCGTAAGGGACAAGCTCAACTACTGGAAAATTGCTGCCTGTCCTTGTCAGTCTAGACGTCCTCTGTTCCCCGCTTCACTCCTGCATAATAAGATGCGAGGACGCCAAGAACAACTCGATGTCCAAAACTTTATGAATGATGCAGGAAGCAACTGTTAAATATCTTATTAGAGTTAGGAAAAGCAATAATTCAAAAGAAGAAACAGTGATGAGATGATTAAAGTTTGTGTCTGAAGAAGTTGAGATGTAGAGTTGTTTAACCAAGAGGTTGAATGTGCACATTTGTAAGTTCGTGCTGAAGAAGTTGTTGCAATGCACTTGTTAATACTACACATGAGGAGCGGCAGATAGTTATGTGAAGAAGATCAAGTGCAGCCTAATTTTTCACCTTAACACTCCTGGGAAATCAGTGTGTGAAGTCAGCGTGAGTGATGGATTACCAGGTTTGAAAGGTTCGAGAAATAAATGGACACAGATATTCCAGTTTTGCTGCCAGGAATGGTGCAATGAGATGTTTGCAGCTGCTGTTCAAAGGATGCACTGCTTTCAGTCACTGTGAAGGGTCTTTCAGATAGGGTGAGCGCTTCGCTCCACGGTGGAGCCCGGTCATTTGTATGCATTATAAGGAGTCAGAACCATCGACAGTGGGCTGAACTGAGCGCAGCACAAGTTCATATTAAGTTGTAAAATTGTACAACTTGGGACAGGTGCTCTGTGACGACACCTCGACACATGCAATTACAGAAAACCAGACAGACCACAGACACAGTGGAGGAGAGGCTGATTTTGGTGATGTCCCACCTTCCAGAAACATACCAGGACATTAAGATTCAAAAATTGATGTGGAAAAGGAAAAATCTCCAACTACTTGACCTGGACAGGTTTATTCTAAAAGCAATGAAAACATATTTTATCTCCCTCTTTTCACTGTTAAATATTCTTTTGGCATGATCATCTGCCATTCCATCATTCTGCCAGTCCATTCCCAGTTTTGTGGGCCTTGGTGCCTCTCTCCACAGCAGGCTGTCAAACTGCTCTCAACTCAGTCTGGAGTACAGTTGGAAACAGTCAGTGTACAACTGCAGCTCCAGAACAAAATACCCCCAGCTCCTGTCTACAGTATGTTTGAGAGTGTTATGGACCCACACCTTTGTCTTGTTTGCTGCAGTTCATCTCCTCCTCATCATCAAAACATCTGCAGCCAGGACTTTGCGTTGACAGATACAGGAAAGCACACAACTAAGTCTGCAACTCTAAAAATCTGCCAGCGAACCACTTCTTGGGAAGCTTTTGGTCACCTAGCAACTGATGCCCTCGGAGAAAGCGATTTGCACATGTGTGTCCTTCTCTCCTGAGCTGTGCCCAACCAACGAAGCGACTGCAGCGCAAAACGCATCCTATCATAAAGCTTCATTAGTCTCAGGTTTGTGAGGGGCTGACAAATTCTAAACACAATTTAAGCTACCTGAGTAAATGGGTCTGTTTTTAAGGTCTTTGTGAACTAGCAATGATGTGGTTGTACAATCCCCATCCCTCACATCCAGAAGAAAAGAGGAGTTTTATAAAATTCAATACATAAATAAAACAAAATAGACTTTTATTGTAAAACTGCTATGCTCTGTATGTTTGCTCGACAGTGTGTAAAACCATCGGATGTACATTTCAATCACAAATAGGTTTTCCTTCAAACCAAAAATTTTTGAGTATAGAAGTTATAGTTTTGCCTTCCTTATTGTCTTTTTTCTGTTACATTTATATACGCATGATATAAGTTGGCTATCTAAGAAACCGATTTGAGTATCACAAAAACCCTCCGACTCCTAGAACGTGAGTTTCTTGTGCCTTGCTGATCATCTAAGGGATAATATAAAAATGCTGTTTAAGATGAAAAAATAAATAACATACATGGAGACACTGGTATCAGATTTACATATTAATATCACACTTCAAAGTCTTGTGGTATCAAAAAGAAAAGAGGCAGATGTTAAGCGTGAAATAGCCCGACTGTGACTGAACGCTCAATATGAGCCACATCAGTGGGCTTTAAATAAAAAAATACGTGGCAAGCAAAGTATGAGCAGTTGAAATTCCACGGCCCTGAGCTAGGCATCTTGGTAAGAATAGACGTCTTCCACTGCCAATTCAGTTAAGCCTGCACAGCAAATTTCACACAACCGTTCTCTGCACTGCTGATAAAACACTTTGAAAGCCCAACGACATAGACAATGGATTCAGTGAAGAAAAAAAGCCACGCTTTTGTCCTCTTTCCTTTTGATCAATGTCCCAAATACAGCCAGCCAGACTGAACTGTGAGCAAGAAGACTCAACAAAAAACTGACTCCAGCATCAACTAACCGTGCAAAGAAATCACCTGGCATTCAGGATTGAAGAAGTGTCACTAAACGCAGCATCGTGCTCTGCAACCCTGCTCTAAATGCCATTTGTGATTAGGTCTATTAGGCACGTGAAAAGCCTGAGACACAATGCCACAAGAGCCCCGCACCTGTTGCTCTCTCATCCATCCCTCATTCAATTTCTGTTACTGCAAGTGGGTTGCCTCATTTCCATGTCCCACTCGAGCTCTTTATCGATGCATGAAAAGACATCAGTGATGAATAAATGCTTGCTTTTATTGCCTCATGCAGGAAAAATATAAGACATTATTTAGCTGGGATCGTATCAAGCCTCCAACTCATTGAGTGACTGATCTCGTGTGCCTATGTTTTGATTGAGACTTCACATCTGGAAGTTTCACAATGCATTCTTGTTATGCATATCAGGCGAGCTCACAATCGACTCAGAAAATCTGGCTGGTAGGCCGTTCCCCCTGTATGGGAATTGAGAGAATAATTTGCGTAATTAATAGACATTTTGGGAAGTTGTCTCAGAGCTCTGGCTGCTTCTCATGCCAGCATCATGCGCTGCCTTCATTTGCAAAAGGCTCATAAAAGCACATCCAGTCCGATGGAAAAAAGCAATGAAATGTGGAAAGAGCTGGGCTTTTTTTTCTTTTTTTTTATTAATAACTTGTCACAGGAGCAGCCTCCACCCTCTGGGGGTTAGGCTGCACATTAATCACAACACACACGCACCTCACACTCAATTCTTGCACTGCATCAAGATAGCTAAATAGAGTCTCTGCTCTTTAACTGATAGTGTTCACGAGTCTTTAAGAATATTAACAGGCACAGTTTTGGTTCTTGGTTAACTAGAAGGTTCTTGGTTTGAATGCCAACGGGAGCCTTTCCGGGTGGAGTCCGCATTTTCTCCCCCTGCTTGTTTGGGTTTCTCCAGGTCTATAACATAGTTTATAGAAGATGGACTGTCAAAAGTACACCATTTAGTTATGAGTGTGAGAGATGTATTGAAAGATTTATTGGTGTTTGTTGTGTTGACCTTTTACGTGGAAATATGACCTGCATGAGTTGATCAATAATCAATGCCCAGGTTTGTTTCTTGTGGCAGGTACATCTGCATTCCATATGCACTGTTTAACTCATTTTTCAAGTTCTGAAGTTGGTAATGAAAAACTCAGAAAAACTTACAGGAGCTTCCCAGAGTTGACAAGAGCTGCGGTTTAGCATTCCTGTCCTTTTTTGTGATCGATTTTGTAAGCCTGGTACAAAAAACTGTCTTGCTCTTATCCATGTTGCTGCTGTGTTGTCATGTGTGACATTTTCAATGATTGCAAGAATAAGTCTCTTGGACATGTTCGTGTCATTTTTCAAACTCGCTCATGTTCTGGCAAATTGAATGCATACAACTGTGTTTTCACTACGTTTTAACAGATATGACAGTGACCCACGGTCTGACTTCCAAGTGCAAACACAAAACAGCACAAAAGCCTACAACAGTTCAGAGCGTGCTTCATAGCTGAAGAGTTTTTTTGTGTGTGGGGGTGTCTTTATTTTAAAATATTACATATAAATCATTGTATGTAACCAAAAACTGTGTAAAACCTAACTTCTGACTCTATTCCTCCTCCCTCCAGTGACCTTGTGTCGCTCGCTAAACAGAAAGATCAGTCATTTCGATGCAAACATCTCTTAGATAGAATTGTGGTACTTTCCAAAGGAATCATATTTCTTCACAAACCAATATCTAAAAGATTCAAAGTGCATTAACAACCTCAGGAAAATGTAAGCTGCGGCGCTAGAGTTTAAACCAAAAACAGTGAGATCTGAAAATAGAAACGCCACTCGTGGGGGATCTTATTCCTCTCTTTCTTTGAGGCGGTTTTAACAAAAGACTTTAGTTTTTCAATGGAGAAAAATCTCTCAAGTTCACGTGCTCTTGACTGTTTACAGCGAGTACTGACATGTACTGCTGTTAAAGCTCAAACTTACAAAGGGAAAGCTATAAAGGTCCATCAGCTGAAAGGATTGGGGTACAAGAGGACCAGTGGATTCCCTGCCTCATGAGGAAGACTCATCCACTGGGGCAGCAGGGCTGATTTTGAGATGCTGGAAGTCGTCTCCTTTTAAACTGAACAAGATCTCTGACTGCCGCTCACACAGCCATCACGTTTATCTGAGGGCTATATGGGAAAAGGTGACTGCAATGCATAATTCATCTTCACTCAGAGTCAAGCGTAGACTATGTTCCAACGCTCTTATGTGCTGAAGCATAACTGTTCTTCAGACAGCATTGTTCTTGTCAGGTTATGAATAAATACTTGTGATCTAAAACTGTTTAAACGGTATATTCTAGTGTTTTCATGTGCTAATTTAAGTTTGGCCTCTATCCAATATGTGTCAGTACTATTGAAACAAAATCAGGGTCGTCTGATAATGATTTGGACTGGGTCATTAGGTCTCTCGGTAGCACCATGTTCTAAATTATTTCACCAGGCCACAACACTCTCAATGCTATTAAAGACTATCTGGAAGAAATAAACCTTTGTTTAACGAGCCCGACTGCGGTAGGATATGCCAAAGTCAAACAAAGGTGTCAAGGGACATAAAAGTAAGACTCATTCAATTTAAAATCTTTGATCACCTCCATTAGATGCCATCTAGTTTACATTGATTAGTTCTTTAAAACACAACTCAGAGGGTTCATTACTCTAACAACACTACAAGATGAAAGTCTGCAGTTGTATAAAAGAGGTCATTAGCAATGACTTTGAATTCTTTCGCAGGGATATGTGATCTATAAGCGACGACATCAGCAAACTGTGGTAATGAATAACTGAACCAAGCTCAAATTGAAGCTCCATGTGAGATATCTCACAGGAAGATTACGTGCTAAAATGTCAAAAAAGCAGAATCATATCTCAAGTTTAAAATAAAAAAAAGGGCCTCTGGCATAAATAACACACCCAAGACTTAAAAGACATTTTGACATTGAGGATACCAAGAAATGAAGCACTTCAGCTCTTATATAGTTCAATTTTTCCTTCAAACCCAAGTTGTACAAAAAGACGGTTTAGTTGTCGTCATAGTTTTCCTTTAAAGATTCTCCACACTGGCTTCGTGCTCCTCTCGTCCTCCTGCATGATTCACTCAAACATTCACTTAGGTCCGAGGGGTTGGGGGGTCCAGGGCGTGGCATACCCTGGGACTGCCTGCTCCTCAGTTTTTAATAACAACTTAGACATCACACTCATCACCGAGGCTTACTCTACCCGCGTTTCCCGCATTCAACGATGGGAGTGGTGAGAGAATGATTGTCCATGTCTTTGTCAGTGAGTGTATGTCGGTGTCTGTGTGGGTGGGTGTCCTGCGATGGACTGGTGGCCTGTCCAGGGTGGACCCCTGCCTCTCGCTGTAATTAGCTGGGACAGGCTCCCCGGAGGACCACCGTGACCCTGAAAAGGATAAGACGGGTACAGAAAATGGATGGATGGATGGATGAATGGGTGTCCATTGGGCAGGCTGGCCTCTCGCCGGGCGGGGGTTATGGGCCTTGAGGGTGTGGACCTCCTGGCCACATGTTCGGCCCATACCAGGTGGCTGGTGCTCGGCTGGGTTCTGGTCCATCACCGTGGGTTTCCTGGCTGCCTCCTCCCGTGGCTGCCTCCTTCCTCTGTCGCTTGCTGGTGGGGGGGGGGGGGTTCCTCCCGTCCTCTTCTGGTCCTCCGTGGGGTTGCTGGTGGCCTGGGTTCGGGTTTCTCCCTTATCCGCTTCTGGTTTCTCTGGTAGCGTGTTTCTGCCCTCCTTCCTCCACTATAGTTACAGTTCAGGTAACGTTTTATTTTCACTTTGCACACATACACACCTGCTCAGGTGAGCACATTGAGTCCATGCTCATTGTGTGAAATGTGCTTTATAAATAAATGTGTCTTGCCTTGCTCATTCACCTACTACTTGCTCCACAGTTTTGGGGACAGATAATCGCAGTAGTAGTACCTGTTCTTGTGTCTGTTTGTTTATTTGTTTTCTCTCTTGCAGATTCCGAAGGCTTGTGTGCCCATTGTGTGTTTCTTTGTGTTTCTCTGATTTCTGACCACCCACCCCTCAACACCCCGCTCTCCCCCACACCCCCACCCACCCCCTCTATATATATATATATATATATATATATATATATATATATATATATATATATATATATATATATATATATGTTTTAAAAAAAAAAAAGAAGATTTAAATGCATAGTTAAGTTTTACCAAACTTGGTATTAACCATTAATATATATGCAGACAAGGAAACAAAATAATTAATTAATTTAAAAAAATGCAAACTACTCCGGGACCCGCTTCCCCGGCTTCCATGGCCATGCCTCTACGATGTGCACAGAATGTGGTTTCACATTTCCTTGTTGAAAAATGCATTGGAAAAGATGCTAGCTTCAGTGCAGTTTTTGTACATTGATCCAAGAATCACAAAAGTATAAATTACCTTTGTCAAGGGAAATTATACAATCCAGTGCTATCCCCTGCCCCAGCATTGGGACTTGTTGCTGATAACAGGATGGTCATTTTTTACTCGGTCTAGTGAACACGGCATCTATTTCTTTCAGAAAAGATCTAGTAGACAAACTTTTTCCCAACACATTTACACTTCCACTATATGAAGATCCAGCCATCAGTGGGCAAAATTAGCGTGGGACTTCTTGATTATATAACACAATTTGAAGTGGTGTCAAATGCATTGAATCTTTTGAATATGCTTTTGTATACCAAGATGTAAAAATAGGTTTATTAGAGAAAACATAAGAAAAATGTTTGGCTCACAGTTCCTGCAACAATATAAACATATTAGGAAATACAAGATTCACAGAATCAATTTATTCTGAATACAAGTTGTATTTCCTTGCACATGGCAAAGCAAGGAAGGGCAAGGTTGAGCACATGAGCTACTCTTAATGAGATCAGTTTATTTTAAATATTCTTGCACAGCATGTGCCATGTGATAACGGAAAACATTGTTTTAAAAAGAAAGCCCAATGCACATAGCTGGTATAAAGCACAGTTATAACAAGGATGTATAAAATATTAATCAATGAACGAATAGCAATTACAGAAGGCTGTTTTAGCTACAGTTTTCACATCTGACAGACTCACTCCTTATCAGGGCGCAGATTAGGGAGCTGGATCCACAGGCACCAATCTGTATAAATTATCTAGTAACCATTACCATGAATTAAGGCCTGTTTTAATTGGGGTGTCAGAAAATGAGGAGCGTTGTGGAATAGTAGGGGTGCATCAAATATAAAAATTTATACCAAATCAATATGCAGAACAAAATGTTTTACTGTGGCAAGCCGTATAAAAAAGGCAAAAGACAAAAGAAATGCTTGTTTTTTTAATCACAACTGCAAAAAAATAAAAAATGGCATGATGAAATATTAAGATAGAGATGGAAATCTCAGATGACAAGTCTGTATGTGATATGTGCATAAAACTGAAAGTGGTTTTAGTTATTTGCACTTGTAACAACTGAATCATTAAACTGAAATTAAACTTTAGATATGTAGCCTGACAAAGAAAACCCACTGCTTGGTCAAGAACAGATGTTTTGATTTACTTATTGAGATAATGTCAAAAATGCTTAATTTCAGTTTTTTTATGTTTTATAAATTTACATTATGATATTCATAGATATAAGTTGACAGAGCGACGGTTGTGGTATCTGTGTCTCAAAACACACTCACTGGGCGCGGAGGCACACCCTGGGCTTGCTCCTCAGCCACCGCTGTCGGCGCTCACTCCACTGTCTTATCCCACTTTTTATAAGTGAAAGCAGTGCTTTACCCATTACCCTTCAGCAGGAGCTGTCCTTCTCCAGACCACACTGACATTCAGATGCTATTTAGAGCCATTGTGCCACCAAGGTCAGCACTTAACTTACATTTTCACAGCTTCAGGCATCACTTCTTTCCCCAAGTTTCTTTTTTTCCCCATTTTCTCATTTCTTGCTCCATCGTTGTTGTTTAGCGTAGCGCACTACTCGCACTGCACAACAGCTCATTAGAAAAGGGAACGTAAGTGGGGAAAAAAGCCAGAAGACCGAAGGCAACATTTTAGTCATCAGTAACAGAGTCTGATGAATTAGCTGGCAAGGCAGGCTCTCTTTGTAACCCTGTGAAGAGTGTCTTGATTGTTTAGTTCGGCCATGGGAAAAGCACCAAGGAGATGTAATTTTCCTCGTAATGAACCCTTTTTGGTGGAAAAGGTCCAACACTGCCCGGCCCTTGCAAGCCTGACACCTTGACAGTTATTTCTGACAGTCAAGAAAGAGAGCACCCAGAGATATTAGATGATTCATCTGCTCCACGAGCCACCCCCTGCTGCATCTAATGTGGTATTTGGTCAACCAGATATGAAATATGAAATGAAAGCATTTTTTGTGCATAGCATCAAAGCAGAAAGGCCAATTAATTGTGTCTGTTTGTTATCAAAACTTTTGAATAACATTTTTTTCCCCAAGAGATGCATCAAAGTTGAGGACCTACATAGAGAATTTTTATGTGATTATTAGTTGCACACTGAATAAAACAGATGAGGTCTTCATGGAGTAACGCTTAAAAGTATATGTTAAAAGAAAAATGCAGAAAACTCAAAGTAACTGCATTTTCCTTTAGATTATGATATTTTATTAGGAGTGAATACATTTGTATTATAGTTTAACAGGAAGTAGGCTACTGGATATTTTTTCTAATAAGAGCTGATGATGCATTTTTATACTGTATTTACATTTTCATAGTCCTGACTTTTGAAATTATGAGCATGTCTAATATGGAACAACAAAAATGAACTCAGTCCTGATAGCTTTGGCTGGAGGCAGATTATTCAGTCAAGTAATTACATTCAGACAACATGAACATTTTATTTGCTGTGTGTTTCTTTTGTACCCTGCAGCCATGTGCCGAGAATCTTTTGTTTCTTTAGTTTTTTTCCCCTCCCATTTTCAAGATGTGTGCCAATTGATCCCTTCTCCTGGAGCGAATCCCTGTTTCACATCCCAGCTGAGCAAATGAGCAAGCTGTAAAATTAAGTTTAATTTCATAATGACAAATGCAATTCTAGTGCAGGAGGAATATGACATACATATTTGATGAGCTACTTTATCTCACTTCAAAGGTCTCAATAAACCAGCTGGCAAGCTTTTTTTTTTTCTTGTTTTTTTTTCCTTTTTAGTAAATACGCAGCTCTGCACGGAGCAGACTGCAGCCCTTCATCCCCTGGCAGCTTCCCATTGGCTGCGATTGCTCATTCACAGCTCCATGAGATGTCAGGTTTGGGCACTTATGAAAACTGAACTCCAAACCCATCCTCTCCTTACCCCAGGCCAAAAATAATGCTGAGCAATGCCTTGTCATTTCACACGCCGGAACGACTAATCTGTGAAGTGGAGCGGGCAAGACATCTAAAAAAAAAAAAACGAATGCCATATTTTCAATTCAATTCACTTTATTTATGCAGCCCCATTCCACAACTTAAATCATCCCTGAGCACTTTACAGGGAAAGTTAGCAAGCAAAAATCCAAATCCAATTAAATATAGTTGTATTTTGATGTACTGACGGGAGGATGGGATGGAAGGCATGCGCTCTGTCATGGAAGACATGGACGGACAAAGAAAAGGAGAAATGTGCAAAAAAAGAGAGAGGGGTAGGGTGAAAGAGGGTTGCTTTTAATAAATTATACCAACATTTATTCCAAACATTAATTTCATTGCACTATCAGAGTCTTTCAGGGTTGAAGAATAAAGGAAGAGCAGGAACAAATTCCTTTTAAGTTCTACAGTACGTTCCCTCTGGTTGACATGGACAGGGATGCCTCTTTTTCTTATTAAAGCCTTCTATTTAAAAGCATAAGATGTAATTATAACATTTAGTTTTGTTTCAAAACACTTGAATTTCTTTCCTCCTACATGCTACAATTTAATTATATTCAGCATATCAGAGTTATGACAGGAACATCGTTGCTATAGAGATGACCATGGCTGAGCTGTGCTTGGAAATCGTGCAGAGAAATGAGGCTCCACACTTACTGTAGAGCACAACTACAAGGAAGAGCCTTTTCAGCTTTTGGTACTACAGATACATGCAAATTTACAAACAAATGTACACACTTGTCCATGCAAGCGCAGCCGAGCAGCACCGCCACAGAGCAGCAACAAACCAAGCTTATTATTGTATAGGCTGTCAGGCACTTTGCACTGACACAGGCCGCGAAAGATGCACCTTTATCCGTGGGAGCAGAGGCCACCCCTCCACTCTTTCTTCTTGTCTGAGGCAACCTCACAGCTTCCTCAAAGCCAACGAGAGGTACAAGGAAGACGCAGCTTACTTGCTGACTTGATGGCGGTTCTGGTGCCTTGCACAGCAGAAATCAATGACAATATGATGGCTGCTGTCACACTCATTACATTTTTTTTGTGATGGAAGAATGAACTCCATTTCGAATCAATGATCCTCAAGAAAGCAAATTCTCCAGGACACCTTACACATAGGCCTTTATACACACTGACATTTGACCACAGGAGAAGTAATAACTGTTAACCTGCTGCTGTTCCCCTTCGGTAATTCAGACAGCTCTGTGCCACATGATAGTGTGTTTGCGTACATCAGACAGGCATCATGGAATCAACTGAGTGACAACAGCATCACTGCTAAGAGCAGTGTGTGAGCGGAGACATCGGGATTGCTAATCTGACATCATTGCAGAAGTAAAAAAAAACAAACAAAAAAAACAGAATTTCCTCAGTCACCTGGGGTCCTAAAGTGGGTCAATCTGAATGATTAAGGGAATTATTTTCATCTTTGCTTTGTTTTTTTTTTTGTGACAGCTTCATTACAGTCTATTGTGTTAATTGGTAGGAACTCTAGCTACATGCAACTGGCTGTTAAACACCTAGTTTAGATGTTTAATAGGGCTGTTCGATTTTGCCCAAAAATAAAATCTCGATTTTTTTCTCTCAAAATCCGATTTTCGATTACGATTACGATTATTTCGTGAATTGACAAAAGGCAAAGAAATTATTTCAAATATGCTGTTTTTTTATTGAACATTTGCCCCATTGGGCTTTAAGTGCAAACTTTGCTCTTATTAAACCAAAAATGAATGAATAAAGTGCAAAACTCTGTAAAATAAGTTGAAAAAAAGTTTTAAAAAATATAATAAAATATAAAGTTTTATCTCTGAAAAGAAAAATCAGCAAATCAGTACTTGCAAACATACAGTAAGTTATATTTCCAATTAAATAAAACAAGACATTTTCTAATTAAACTAAACTGGGTCTTTGCATGCTAAATAATAATGCAACCCATGAAGGGGGTAGAGGTGTGTAATGTCAGTCATTACATTTGCTATTCACATTTGCAAGTTTTTTGCAAGGAACACGAGCCGGTCTACCGCATCTGGCTTGAGGGATGCCCGGTGGCATGTTACAACGCCCCCTCCTACACTAAAGAGCCTCTCCGATGGGGCACTTGTCGCAGGTATTGAGAGGTATTTCCATCAATCATTAATATGGTATCAATCATTAATATGTGTGCAGACAAGGTAAAAAAAAATAAAAAATAAAAAAATAAAAAAGTGAAAAATCGATTTTACGATTTTCACGTTTTAACATCGTTCTAATTACATAATCGCGATTACGATTTAAAATCGATTAATCGAACAGCCCTAGTGTTTAATGAACTGAAAATGCTAAACTGAGCCTAGTCATTCCTAATTTAAATATAGCTAGTTGTGCTTTTAATTTCAGGAACAGCTAACCACAAAGCACTGTGAGTTTTGCCTAGAAGGCCACTGCAGCGTTGCAGCTGCTGTGTGACTAGCCTTTGGCAGTGGATCGATATGGCAGCCCCAGGCTGAGCTGCTCAGCACTTTGGCTGCAGGTGAGACACCTCTGCCCTCGTATCATTGAACAACAGCCTTAAAGGGAATGAGTCCCGGCTGCAGTCCAACCGCTGCTGCTGCCTGTTTTTCTGCCTGAATCGCCGAGCTGGGCCGAGGTTAGTCTCGGGACAAAAGGCCGCAGTGGCTCCAGCAAAGTTTGACCGGAGTTCTATAAAGGCTTGCGAGCAAAATGACATCTGAAACAAGGACAGATTCAGGACAGAATGAAAGTTTGGTAACTTTAGTTGGCATCATAGCTTAACATGGGTTTATCTAAGCTAAACTAGATAGTTTGCGGTAACTGAGTTGAGCATGTTTCATCTCCCTGCCAGGCGTGTCCCTTCTGCCTATCTGCTCATTTTTAGGTTAACTAGGGCTGGGCAGAGGCCTATACCAACTTGGCAACAGTCATGAGTTTCTAAAGTTTAGCTTTGAAGCCAATTTTTATGCCTATAAGTGTTGTCACAATTCTCTTGAGGCTCTATGATCCCAGCAACCTTATGCCCCCTTCAAATGAGTTTTCAAGCCTTAAAGCTTGTTATTTTACCAGTCTTTCATGTCTACCAGTAGTGAGACAAAGCATGTCCTGGATGTGGCCCATTTATTTATCAAACCTATTTCTTTGTTTGGTCGTTGCCCCAAAGAAAGATAACGCATTGTGTAAAGTTCAGTTATCTTGCCATGTGCTGCTACACATTGGTTGCACAGCCAATACAAGTTAGGCATCTACGCGAGCATCGAAGCCAAGACTGAGGAAAAGCTGATATTGTGTTTGGTCAGATTCCCTGAACTTTGTGACGCATCTTTGATGTGATCCCTCTCTTCCTCTCAGGACCACTGTCTGAGACTGCAGAGTCATTGCCGGCAGTTCCCCCAAGCTGGTTCGCTCTTGCACACACACACACACACACACACACACACACACACACACACACACACACACACACACACACACACACACACACACACACACACACACACACACACACACACACACACACACACACACACACACACACACACACACACACACACACACACATACAATCTCTATTGTTGACTCTCAGAGGTGTGTCAGCACAGCATCAATTTTGACTCCCTCAATTCCGCCTCTCTAGTTACACACCAAACATAAATGCACAAAGAAGTGGCTGCAAACAGGCTGTTATTCTGACTCCATTCTCTAATAGCTTTTATCATTTCTGAAGATTCAATACTGAGAAGCATGTTTACATAGAGATTTACCAGCTATAGCCATTATTTGCTCTCTGCTTTGGAAATTGAAACTTCCAATACCCAGAGACTGGCAAAAGATATCATAGATATTATAGAGTTTTTGCATCATGCATGATGGTCACTGTAAAGCTTGAGTGTATCTAAGAGCCAGTCAAACAACTCCTTTAATTAAAACTCCACTATTGTATGAAAACACCATTACTGAACATTGAAAAAGAAACTTCCAATTCAGTCTTCAGTCTAACAGAGACCAGCATACTTGTTCCCTTGATCTTTAACAAAAGCCAATCAATTACAGTAAATATACTTTTAAAAAGTCGAATTAAGGCTGCTGAGGGATTTACAGAATAAATCAAAGCCTCAAATCGTTTGCTTTATTGTGCTTGTAAAGATTGCACGGAAAATGTGCACATAAAGTATGTGATGTTTTTCCTTTTTTGATGGATTAATTAAGAGACCACACAAAACCCAGCGAACTATGCTCAAAGCTCCCACTGCAATTAGAATGCGTTGTTTGATGAATTGTTATGTAATTATAGTTAACTTTAAATAGTTTTATTAGCATGATGGACATGCTAATGTCCAATTTTTGTTTTACTTAGATGGCAGTAACTCGGGGGAAAATATATACTATGCAAAATCTGGGTTTACCATTTATGGTAAAATCCCTTGAAATACTAAAGTTCCTAAATTTAATAGCTGATGTTTTGAAACCCTATAATACCATGATGGCAGCAGTTTCCCCCAGCAGTACAAAGTACATTAACACACAGTTGTTTAAGAACAGCTGAAGGAACACAACAGAAGCCCCAAGATGTTTAAAAATCGCCCACAGTCTCTCAATCAACACGACTCAAAGGATCTGCTGCCAACGCCAACGCCCTGATGCCCAGGGTTCAGACTGAGCCGGAGTCCGCCATGGCTCCCAGGCACATATGTTTTGTCACCAGGGGATGTTTGATTTGGCATACTTTTAGTGACATATAGAGTATTATAACACTTTTTTTCTCAGGCTTTAAGGCATACAAAGCCACAATTTTCCATGACTGCTTTCAAACACCAACACTCAAGCTTGGCACAGACCTGGCTGCCAGAGGCTGTGTTCAAGCCCTTTAAGTCTACAGGGTTTGCATTGTGAACAGAGAAAAAGTCTTATCAGTAAACAAGAAAAATTACACATTATTTCCCCAGTGATTTAAAGCAGTTATATTTTAAAGCACATAAAAACACAGTCAGCCCCTGCAAACCTTCACACAATCCCTTAATGGCTTTTCTAAGCAGAGTGGCGACCTCAGCCACCCTGCATTTACTCAGACATCCAACCACAAACAGCTAGCTGAGTGACAGCTGGGGGGAAAAATACAGAGGACGATAATATCTCTTAACAGAATAACATTTGTGCTTAAACAACCTTTAGGCATTAAAGATTTACAATGCAACTGAAATGGAAAAAAAGCTGATGAGCACAAGTTTAAAACAAACTGTGAACCAAGTTAAGTTAATCAGTGCTAGACTGAATATGATAATCAGAGTCATTTAGACCATGGCCAGGCATTGTGGGCTAGGCGATATGACCTCAAATCAATATCACGATAATTTGGGCAGTTTTACCTCGATAATGATAAATGTACGAGAACCCTTAGCCGGCACCAAAAATTGTCTATTTTCAGATTGGTTGATTGGTCGGTAACTCCAGACTGCTGTGAGTTGAGAGCTCAGCGCCCAGTAGCGCTCCCAGGCACTTGCATTTGTAAGATGGCTGTTGGAGTTACAATGCGCTGAAGTTAATTTCTCAGCATAAGAAATGCAATGTGTGTCGTGAGGGCGTGTGAACCAGTGACGTGCGGTCAGGGGAGGCAGGGGAGGCTGTGCCTCACTGCCATCATGGAAAGAAAGAAATGTAAATGTTTTTTTTATATTTATCAATTGATTTCGATTTGTACTATAAAGTAATTTTCCATTTAACTTCACCATTTTTAGATTATTTTTTCTTCAAAATCGCAGAATTTTCACATTTGCCGTTCAAATGCTGAGAAGATGCGGGCGGTGAGGCAGCACCCCGCTGAGCCTCACCATGGATTGCGCAATGACTCGGCTAACTGTGCTGCCATGCTATGTAGTGAGACCAGATCGCTGTCTCTTTGTATGTCACTATTAAAATGTTCAAACACGTTTGCTATATGAAATAAGTTTCCATAGTTAAGCTGATTTATATAATGAACAGCAACTATATGTGTGTAATGTGTTTCTTGTGCCGGCACAATCATAAAACGGCTGAAAATAGGCACGGGGTGAGGCACGCACTTCTCCTGCCTCACGGTAGGGGGCACTAGTGAGCTCAGGGATTCTTCTTGTGACTCATTGGAGAATAAGTGACAACAAGCAGGAGTTTACAGTTAGCAAGTCAAGTGCAGTTATATAGGACTTCATTTATAAGTAAAGGTAAGACCATAATAACTTTTTTTTTTTATTAAATGTGCTTTTTGTGCGCTACAGTTTGTAGGTGTAAAGCATTTGTATGTGAATGACAATAGGAGGTTTTAAACATAACCAGTTAACTGCTGCCTTTCAAATGGTGAATAAGTTGCTCTGGAGGGTTCATATGCTTGTAAATCTGACTGATGAAGTCAGTGCCTCACCATCCATGAATCTCACTGCACGTCACTGGTGTGAACTTATTGAAATGCGCGAGCCTCACGCTAGACAGCCCTGTTATGTCAGCCGCGTCTACGTTTGAACCATCAGCCATTTCTTGGGTTTCCCTTCTCGTTCAAACTGGATGGGTGGAGTCACGTGATTACAGACACGCCGTCTTAAAGGGGAATGAAACTAGCCTATCAGCACACAGTCAAAACCATAGACATATACAGTATATACATAGACGCCGCATCCACTGTGGCTGGGCGTGCCTATAGGTCCGCCATCTTGGTACAGACCACTCGCCACGGCAATGCATTACATCTATGGAGGAGCGGCGTTTCTACACACACAAAAGTGATCATAAATTATGTTGTGAAGTTAATTTCACGTGATTTGTTTGTCAAACGTCACACATTACAGACAGACATAGATAAAACAAAAAGAAAAGAAAGAAAAGAACCCAGAAAACGTTCAATGTTCAGGTCTTTATTTAATATACAAGTATTTACTATATAATTGTTTCTATTGCCATTACTATTATTATTAATATTATATTATATTAACATATATTATATATACATATATATTATATATTATACACACAGTTTGGCATTGACAACCACCATTCCAACCTACTGAAAGTGGTGGTGTCTGTGTTTCTCAAAATTAGGCTGCACCACATTGCAAAAGTCACCTCACTCAAATATCAGAGTGGTAGCACAAGAAAGAAACTGTGCAAAACCGTTCTCTTTCTGGGGTTTTAGCTAGAATCTGTGAAAGGCTTGTATTATACTATAGATAGAGATATAGAGATAGATAGAGTTGTATAGATATATATAAATATATAGACATATGTATATATGATAGTATACATTATATTTATTATAATCATCTAATGATGATAGTGATATAACAATAATAGAATGTAATAGCAATAGTAACAATAATAATCCAATGTTAATATAATGTTAATATATAATATAATATATAATATATATGTATATATAATATATGTTAATATAATATAATATTAATAATAATAGTAATGGCAATAGAAATAATTATATAGTAAATACTTGTATAGTAAATAAAGACCTGAACATTGAACGTTTTCTGGGGTCTTTTCTTTCTTTTCTTTTTGTTTTATCTATGTCTGTCTGTAATGTGTGACGTTTGACAAACAAATCACGTGAAATTAGCTTCACAACATCATTTATGATCACTTTTGTGTGTGTAGAAACGCCGCTCCTCCATAGATGTAATGCATTGCCGTGGCGAGTGGTCTGTACCAAGATGGCGGACCTATAGGCACGTCAATTCAGTGGGCGGCGGCATTCAATGCGGCGTCTATGTATATATGTCTATGGTCAAAACAGACAAAAAGATGTTTTATTTTTTTTTATTTTTATCAAAACACCGAATTTACCGACATGGGATAATTGACGTAGGTCATCGCAGAGAATTTCGGTATAAACATTCAGTTTATCGTCCAAGCATATTGTGGGATACTCAAGATCAGTTCTTTCGTTTAAAAGTTAACTATTGAAAATGATTAGAACTAAATTTACTTTTGCCTCATTAAGTTTTCTGCTTCATTGCTTTTATACTGTTCTTTAAATGGATAACGTATACTGTGTGTGATTTAAAGACTGATATCTACATGTCGAAGTAAATTAAGCAAAGAGGGGAAGACAAGTCTTTCCAAATCAGAAGGAATTTATTTCTTTCTTAGATTGTGAGGAGCTGATAACTTTTGAAAAGTCATAGAAAGTTGTGAAAATATGAAAGGTGTTTTCAGTCTCTGTATTTTATAATATTGTAAGACATAAATCAATTCTAGTTTGCAAGTGTTAGAAAGCTATTCTATCATATTCTTTTAGACTATTATTTTCTTATGTTGTGTCAAGAAAAACATTTTAAATCGTTGGAAGACACAAAGAGAATACACTTAACAGAAAGGTGTTTTTTTCTGTTATTACATTTGCACATTGTTGACATTGTTACCAACTAATTACGTTGTTGTATCTACAAGGACTCTGATCTGCAGACCACATGGACATGTCACCCTGTTTCATTTACAGGGTTTTCCAGTTATATTTGTCAAATTTTCTAGTCTCAGATCTCTCAGAAATGTTGTTTTTGTTGGTTCCTAATTAAATGGTAAACTTTCAGTGCTGATTAAAGTGAAACGGACTCACTGTTGCATTGCTTGTAGGTCCAAAAGGTCATGCCTTAGACTTTTTCAGAGGAGATGTGTCCTTGTCTTCTTGCTTTACACATCAATTATGGTGGAAACGCTCAACTTTCAACTATATCAATACTATTTATTTAATTACAAGGCTGTTTAAACAAAGAGGCAAAACATTACACAAGACAAATAGTTTGCAAAACAATTTCCAATAATCCTTTTTGTCATTGCAGTAATTATCATGGGAAAAAATGACGATACACTGCAGGGACGGAGCATCAAAGCGTTGCTGCAGATCCTTCAGTGCATTGCGGAATAAATCAGACTCTGGTTAATGGAATTACAGATAAGAGAAGTCATGTTTTAACTCAAACAGCCATGTGCGGAGAGGATGATATTCATGTCTGAGAATCATCAGCCAAAATCCAAGATGTATCACCTATTTCTCTTTGGTGTAGCTCCTGCTGCAGCCACTGATCCAATTAAACGTCAGACTCTTCACAGCCTGTCACAAAAACGCTGCCCTCTTTCCTGCAGGCTAAACATTTTCATTACCTCTCACCTACAGGCCAGCCAACTCAGGATAGTGTCATCGTCATCTTTAAACCAGCTGACTACACGCCACTAAACCACTCTAACAGCTTTTATTATTGGATCAACCAACCAGATCTGCCCAACCAGCTGGTCGCCACATAGCTTTTTAAATCCTTTAAGACTTAAAAAAAAAATGTGAGGGAACAACAGAACTTTGAACTAAATGCAAATGTCCTCATTTCATTTGACTGTTTGCAAACAATTACTTATTAGATAATAGCTCATTTAGATATTTTGCACTGACATTGTAATTGTAGCATATTATTAGGGTGACATGTCAACTGCTCACTGAGATGTCTCAGTGTGGGCCAGAGCTTATCCCAAGCCACAGCACGAACACCACTGACAGCTGAAAAAAAAACACAACACGGATTTCTTTATAATTCAATGTTGAGGCAGAAAACCCCATGACAATTGGACTTCCTGATGATGGCTGAATTCAGCCGCAAAAAATGTGTCAAAAATCTGCTCTGAGACAGCTTGTGAACAGAGTCCAAGAGTTGTCCCAGCTATATCCAGTTCATTAAATACAGCCAAAACATTCAGACAGCCCTGTCTCACAGGAAAACATGCAATAGGTACTCTGTGTTTGTCCTCGTGTTTAATGAGGAGCACTCTCAGAATTTGGAGCTAAAAAAAATGTGAGACAGCAGCATGTGAGTTCACCCACAGATTTTATGAGGACTGTTTTAAAGCCTCATTTTTCAGTTCACTGTCTGGTGCCAAGTTAGTAGGAACCGATGTGACTCAACCTCAGATAAGGTAAAAATGGAAAGAACACGCAGGGACACACCCACTTTAGTTCAGTTTCCGCAAGTTAGCTATAATGTTACCATATATTCATTCTGATCACATCCTAATATCAAATTTTACAACTGAAAGGAAATCCAAGGCGAGCACAACCAGAGCGGAAAAGGAGACTACCAGGGTTCCGCTGGAACCAGTGGTCACTCCGTCTACCACTTGCAGATAAGGCAGTCATGGTTGCCCGCTAGTCAGCCAAGCTAAGCGGCTTTAGTCAACTTGGAAAGGTCCTGGGATGATCTGGGGCAAAGCCCGCTCAATTGGAAGACAGATACTGCAGGAGGTAGAAGCCACACATCCAGAGGCCGTCCAGCTGATATCCTCCAGTCTTCTCTGGCTACCAACATTCAACAGCTGCATCAAGCGGCTTTGCTTAATTTTGCCCACAAATCCGACCAGGCCAACTTAAAGCCGGTCACAGCTGTCTCCTCGTACAGTTAACGGGACAACAAGCTACAGTATTTCAATTTAAAGGAGCATGAGGCAGGATTGAGGCAGGAAAAGAATTCGTATAGGTTTTAAGTTTTCTAGTAATAATGTCAGATGAAGCGTTTTTACCGAACGAATTAGCCCTCTAGCATATCTCTCCGTTGCCTTGAACAGGCTGTGTGCTGCAAAATGTGCTGCAATTCCGGGCCGGAATTTCCCGCGCTGTCCTGCGGATGTGACGTCCAATGACGCTGCATGCACGTTCTCGGCGGCGCACGAGTAAACATTGGATACGCGTTTGAGTCATGGAGGCAGCTTCAACTTGAATTGGGACTGAAAACAGATGCTGACATGGCTTATTCTCTACTGACCAGGTAAGATAACATTGTAAGTCATATTTAGAGCTTGATTTGAACGGCACTCCCGTGCCGGCTTCGCTGTTGGCTGCAGGAACCCCGACGGTCGTCGTGACGCTAATGAGTCTCATTTCTTATTCTTGCCTCATGCTCCTTTAAGACAAGAATGATTATGGTGTGTTAGATCTTAAGTCACAGTTCAGAAGTCCAGTTCAGCAAGACTGTGTTGTGGAGAGTAACAAAGACTCTATGATAAACTCAGATGGTTGTGGAGCTTAAAGGGGGTTTATTGCAAGTTTTGTCTTCTGTCTTAACTTTCTCTTAGTCGTCTCTGCCATGATATGTACTGCGACCCGGTAAACTAGTTTCATAGTATGTTCATGCATGTCATAGTGGTGGAAAACAACGCATAGGAGTCACAAGAATTGACCGAGACAGAAGCCAACGTTACTTTGGGCGGTGCTTGCCGCTTGCCAAGAAACAGCAAGACTCAGGCAACTGTTCCTAAAAGTTGTAAATTAAATTGAACTTGTTTTCTTTTTTTTTTTTTTTTTGGGGGGGGGTTCTCTTTTTATCCCATCTTTCATGCAATTTGTCCTTTTCATATTTTGTATGTCTAGGAATTGCATTATGGTGCCTCATAAGTGACCACTGCCTCTTCTCCTGCTCTCAAGTTGACATTTGAACAGCTATAAACACGTTGGTCTTCCCACCTCATTGCGTGACAAACTAATTGACCAAATTAAGATTTCCTTCGCATCCGTGTGCCTTGAGACATGTCGTGCGGCTTCTACGCTTAGAGCTCTGACATTATAACCCCACCTCATACTCAGCTCCAGCCCCCTTAGGGTGCCCCGTACACATGTTAATAATTGAGACAGATAAGAGAGTATAGGGAGGGCTCTCACAGCTTTAACACTCCAATGAGTGCAGCATGAGGCTTGACAAGATCACGGAAACATGAGAAGGTGTTTTCGAAAGTGTGTTTGTGCACACACATCACCTTCTGTGGAAGACTGTGTATGTGTGTGTTCAGTTTGTAAGTTGGTGTGTCTTCGAATACGCGCAAGTGTCCAGAGGAGCCACGTAGAGTGAGTTATGGTGTGATGTCAAGTCTAATTAGGCAGCCTTGCCTAAGGCTCATTACTCACAGACCATTTGGGGAGGGAAATAAGGAGAAGAGGACGAAAATGAAAAGGCCACATAGGGAGCTCTCGCCACCATCTGAGCTTCATCTCCATTCCCTTCTCAATGGGTATGCAACAAGACTTTGATAAGGGCACATGAACACTCTCTCAACACCCCATATCACCTTTACACCTCCTCAAGTCCCAAACGTCTGTTCACACCACTGAAGCTCACAAAGACACTTGGTGAAGGTATAAAAATAGCACAGGATAACTTTTTTTAATATAAAATCATGGAATTAGATGGAAGTTTGAGATTCTACTGTTACCTTGGAAGAAAATTTTCATCTGTGTTTGTATCCTTCAAATGACCATAGTTATAAAGAAACAGTCAAGAAGAATTAAAGAAGAACAAACAAAAACACTTTTCTTTCTCTGAAAACCAGTGAGTAGTACGATAAATTAAACAAAAGGCACTGAACAGCATTCACCTGCAAGTTTACATAACGGCTAACTGCTGTCAGGTTAATGCTCCGAAATAAGCCCCGCTCATCTTATTATGAACATTCTGGGACAGGCTAGCTGTAAAACTGTAGTAAAAACAATTAAAAGAGATTCATAATGATGTCTCAGTTGATCTGAACCTGAACTAAGTGAAAAAGTCAGCAGGTGTGTGCATTTCAGATAAGTAATACAGTCCAGAGCTCTGGCTGCCGCTGTGTTCACTGGGAATACATACTTTTAAAAACACAGCTTTTCTTTTGATGGTTTTACTTTCATTCTGCCCACGTTTTTGCTGTCAAGCAGTTCATTTAAGCATCGATTCTCTACTTGAAAAAGACACATAATGCATCACTTGAAACAAACATCAACCCTCAAGTGCAGCATTTACTCTTAAATCTTTGTGCATAAAAAACAAAACATACATTACAATTATGAAATACATAAATTGAAAGGGGATATAAACAAGATGTGACACCTTTGAATGAAATTTAATTTGCAGCTTCAACACAGGAATTAACCTTCTACATTAAAGCTCTGTGGCGGCAATATGTCTCTTCACTTTTTCTGAACATCACACAGATGTGCAGTGACTTGGAAAATAGTCATTATTATCCATTAGAAACCTATTTCGTTAGTGTTAGCAAGACAATAGATTTCTGGTCATCGGAATGATAGATTAAACAGGATTCAAATTTTGGACGATTCATTTTAGACCTCATGCGTCTTTTCCCTGCCACATAACAAAGGTCAGCTGTGAATACTAATAACTAACTAAAACAATTGTAGATAATGAAAGCCGATATTGTCATGAGTTGGCTATTTTGATTAAAATAAAAAATAAACATGGCATGCATTTGGGTATATTGTACCAACTAATGACATTCTCTGATGTTATCACATGTGTTGAAAAGCATCCATTTATCTTCTGCAGCAGGTTCATCCTGTTCAGGGTCTCCGGGGAGCAGGAGCCCGTCCCAGCTGTCTTTGAGAGGCGAGCTACACCCGGGGCAGGCTGCAGGTCCGTCACAAGCCCACAGAAGCAAGAATGAGACAAACAACCATGCATGCTCACAGATTCCTCAAGGCAATTTATAATCCTCAGTCATAATAAACATGTTTTTAAACTGCAGAAGGAAATCAGGAGTACGTGGAGAAGAACCGCTCAGGGACGAGGAGACGGACAAACTCGCCGCAGAACTGAATCAGCTGAGATTCAAAAAAGTATTCTGCTGTATGAACAGTATATTGGGATAATACATGTAACTAAAGTGAAGCACAGGGGCTTGTTGGTCTGCTCTGTTGCTTCACAGCTAGACGGTTCCTGGTCCAAATCCCAGCAGGGATCTTTCTGTGTGTTCTCCCCGTGCTTGCATGGGTTTTTTTCCGGGAACTCGCTTCACTCAGATAATCCAAAAACATGAATGCTGGACTGATTGATTATTCTAAATTGCCCAGAGAAATAAGTGTGTGTGGTATTTGTCGATACTGCACGTGTCCCTGTGATGGACTGCTGACATCAATACATGGTGGATTCCCCGCTTTTGCCCAAGCAGAGCTGGGTCGGGCTCCATCACACCTCCGTGAGCCTGAATAGCAGCTATAGATAATGGATGAACAACACACTTTCCAAATGCAGACTACCTACACCAACCTTCAATCATTCACTAAACAGAAGCAAGATATTGGCAAACCTTGTTCAAAGGGAACAAGTTTATAGACTGAAAAAGTAGATCATGTCTATGACAATGTGTTGGTGTTGAATCCCATGGCACAATACAGGAGAGACAGCTCCTAAAGTCGAAAATCAGCATCTAAAGGATAAACGACAACGGCAATGCACATGTTCTAGACGGAGAAGATAGTCTGTGAGAAAAATGGGAAAAAAGAAAATCTACATTGTACTGATCCAGGCCTGGTTACGACATTTTGAGTCTCCCAAATCAAGGAGAGTGAAATACACATGACCTTTTTTTGAGGTCACACGAAAGTAGTAACCGACCCTCAGGTCCACCACTAAGAAATACACATCTGGTCCAACCAAACATAGTAGTATTTGAGGGGGGAGTGGTAGTCTAGTGGTTACAGAGGTGGGCTTGAGTCTGGAGGACACAGGTTCAAGAATGGCAACCAAGATGAACCACCTTGGGACCTTGAGCAAGGCCCTTGACTCTACTTGCTCCCCGGGTGACATGTTGTGTTTGTTCCCTCAGATGTAAGTCGCTTTGGATAAAAGCATCTGCTAAATGACAGTAGTAGTGGTAGTAGTAGTATTTGAAAAGGTACCTGCAGTGCAAAGCGTGAAAGTATTAAAACTGATTAAAAGGAGAAAAACTGGCCCTTACCTCCCTCTCAAGCAGTCCACATCTCTGAGAGAAACTTTAAAATTTGAATGTATGAATTAACTTGGTTAATGGCTTCAATTTGACTTTATTTTCTTTTTAAAAATCAAGTTCATGTCTCCATTTTCGCCACCATGGTTGAACTATGGATGTCATAAAAATGTTCTCTTATTTTTCTTTTCATGCTTTGTAAATGATGTGACCGATGCAAACAACTACCTTATGTGCATTCATTAAGCTACATTATCCATGAATACCATAATGAGGTTATGTATGTAAAGGGTTCAAATATAGAAATCAATCTATCATGTTAATAAGCTGAAATCTATAAGGTTTTTTTTCTTTCTTTTATTTTATTTTATCCCAAAGAAATAAAAGAACTAAAGTTTGAAACGTGTAAAATCAAACTCTGAACAGCTCTAAGTTTGGCTGAAGTGCTGCTGACCTCGTGATGGGCGTGATAACCAATTGAAGCACTCTCACTTTTCTACATCTTTTTTTTTTGCTCCATCTACTTTTTCCACACCACTCTTTTGCTCCTTCTTACACTTTTAGGCTTTTACATTTCTTTTCACTTTGTAACTTCGTTTTAACTTATTTTCCCCTTTTGGAGCACTTCTTAACTTTTTCACATTTTTGCTTTTGGAGTCAAACTTTTTACTTTTACTTTTTGTACCTTTAATTTTTGCAACTTCTTAGTTTCTTCTTGACTTCTTTATCATTAATGATGTCTTTGTTAGGAGTCCTCCTCCTCTGGCTGGGAGAGCCAGCAGCACAGGTGCTGCTGATCTGCATTCAACCCCAGCTGCCACTGATCACCAGCCCAGGCTTAAAAGAAGACCTGGACCTTCACTCAGTGCTTGATTGTACTGAACCCATGCGGCTTTTTGTTCCTGTGTCTCCGTTGCCTCCCTGGACCCCTCCTCGACGCCTTCCCCTCCAAGCCATTCTCGTGGATCTCTGTGGCCCCCTCCCTGCTGCCAACTCACGGCTGACCCTTGTCACCTGGATCCCCAACCATCGCTCCCACGTTTCCTCTGCCTTCACCCCCTGGATCAACCCCTGAGTCAGTTTTTTCCCCTTCACTTTAATAAACAGCCTTCTGGCTCTTTATTTAAATCGTTTGGTCTCCTGCCTGTTTGTGGTTGGCTACCCGGGTTCACCTAAGGTTTTGGGGTCGGACCCTACAGAACAATCAAGCCAAATATGGACCCTAGCCAACCCAGACAGGCGGGTGCCCCACCCGCCACTATGCCCAAGCTCCCTGACCCCGAGGGCCTCCAAACCAGAGTCCGCGAGCATGATGCCCAGCTTGCAGGCCTAAACAGCCAGCTCACCCAGGCTTTCACACGGGTCACAGGGAAGATTTCCACTCTCCAGATCACCTCTCAGACCAACGCTGCTGCCCTGGCGACCATTGGCGCTCAGCTCGCTTCCCTGACCGAGGTCGTCTCCCGGCTTAGCGGCCCTTCTGCAGCCCCTCAGCCCAGCCCCTTGGTCCCGTCTGGTCATAACCCCCCTGAACCTAGCACAGAGCCCAAACTCCCATGTCCCAAGAGTTTTTCGGGAGATTTTGCCCAGTGCAAGGGGTTTCTCGGTCAGTGCCAACTCCTGTTTACCCACCAGCCCTCACGTTATGGGTCCGACGAGGCCCGGATCGCCTTGATCATGTCCCTCCTCTCGGACAAAGCCCTCAGCTGGGCCATTGCAGCCGTCGGCCAGGATGTGTCTCTCTCCAAGGACTACGCAAGATTCCTCGCAGAGTTCAGACTGGTGTTTGATCACCCGGCTGACGGGGCGGACGCGGCCAGCCGGCTACACACCCTCCAGCAGGGGACTCGCTCTGTCGCTGACTACACCTTGGACTTTCGGGTGATTGCCGCAGACAGTGGGTGGGGCGACCTGGCTCTCCGGAGCGCGTACCGGAGGGGTCTGAGTGACGCAATAAAGGATCTGATCGTTGGAAGAGACCCACCAGCTACCCTCAATGCTCTGGTCACCCTTGCTCTGCAGATGGATGCACGACTGAGAGAGAGACGCCAGGAACGTGCTCAACGCTCAGGGGCTACACCCAGAGCATACTCGGCCCGTTCCCCTATTAACCCCGATGGTGGTGGAAGTTACCCATCGGGCCCCACATTCCCTCTCTCACCTAAGCCATCATCTGGAGGAGCCTCTGATGAACCCATGGAGGTGGCCAGGTCACGCCTCCTGCCTGAGGAACGAGAGGAGCGTATGCGGGGTCGACTCTGTCTTTATTGTGGGAAGGAGGGGCACTTCATCAGAGCCTGCCCTGTCCGCCCAAAAGACCTGGCTCGCTAGCTAAGGGGATCCTGGTGAGCAAGACCACACTACCCCAACCCAAGAACCATCTTTTCCCTGCCACTCTTTCATGGGGCACCGAGTCACTCTCTGTTAGCGCCCTGGTGGATTCAGGGGCGGACGAGTGTTTGATAGACATTTCCCTAGCCCGTCAAGCTGGTATCCCACTCGTTCCCCTTGACTCCACCTGCACCGTCCAAGCCTTAGATGGCCACTCTCTAGGTAAGGTTACGCACTGCACTGCTCCTCTCACATTGACGCTTTCAGGGAATCACGTGGAGACTGCACGTTTTTTGGTGTTACACGCTCCCACTGCTCCCCTGGTGTTAGGTAGGCCCTGGTTGGAGAGACATGATCCCCACATCTCGTGGTCTGCTGGACGGATTTTGGGCTGGAGCATTGCTTGCCACGCCAACTGCCTTCGCTCTGCCCGCTCTCCGTCCAGTAGCCCTCGGCGATCGGTCTCTCCTCCAGACCTTTCTGGTGTCCCCTCTATCTATCACGATCTAGCTTCCGTGTTTAGTAAACTTCAGGCCCTTTCACTCCCCCCTCACCGCCCTTATGATTGCTCCATAGATCTCCTTCCTGGGGCAGCTCTTCCAGTTGGTCGGCTGTTTAACCTCTCTGTCCCTGAGAAGGAGACTATGCGCAATTATATCACAGAGTCCCTCGCCTCAGGCATCATAAGGCCATCATCCTCCGCGGTAGGCGCAGGCTTCTTCTTTGTGGCGAAGAAGGATGGCGGCCTGAGGCCCTGCATAGATTATCGACAACTAAACACCATCACAGTTAAGAACAGGTATCCACTCCCCCTCTTAAGTTCCATGTTTGAACCCCTGACCCACGCCAATGTTTTCACTAAGTTGGACCTCCGCAACGCCTACCACCTAGTGCGCATTCGGGAAGGAGACGAGTGGAAGACAGCTTTCAATACCCACCTGGGGCACTTCGAATATCTCGTCATGCCTTTCGGCCTGACGAATGCCCCAGCCGTCTTCCAGGCGTTGGTGAACGACGTCCTCCGGGATATGTTGAACATTTTTGTGGTGGTCTACCTAGATGACATCCTGGTGTTCTCCAGGACTGAGGAGGAGCACCAACAACATGTCCGCCTCGTCCTTCAAAGGCTTTTGGAGAATCGCCTGTTTGTTAAGGCTGAGAAGTGTGTGTTCCACTCCGCCTCAGTGGAATTTCTGGGCCATGTTGTGGAGAAGGGTCACGTTCGTGCCAACCCCAAGAAGATCCGGGCAGTAGAGGACTGGCCTACCCCTTCTGACAAGACCCAACTCCGGCGCTTCTTGGGGTTTGCCAATTTTTATAGACGGTTTGTCCCAGGGTTCAGTCGGGTCGCCGCCCCTCTCACTGCGCTCACCTCCACCCTTCGTCCTTTTTGCTGGACCCCTGATGCAGAGTCAGCGTTTGGGACCCTGAAGGGCCTATTCACTAAGGCGCCTGTGCTCTCCCATCCTGACCCAGCACGCCAGTTCATTGTGGAGGTCGATGCGTCAGACACAGGGATTGGAGCCGTTCTCTCCCAGCGGTCGGAGGAGGATCAGAAGATCCACCCATGTGCATACCTCTCCCGGCGATTCTCCCCAGCAGAGAGGAACTATGACGTGGGTAATCGGGAGCTTCTAGCAGTTCATGCTGCGCTGGAGGAATGGCGGCATTGGCTGGAGGGGGCAAAGGAACCCTTTATTGTATGGTCTGACCACAAGAACCTAACATACGTAAGAACCGCCAAGAGACTTAACCCCCGACAAGCACGCTGGGCACTCTTCTTCAGCCGCTTCAATTTTACCCTCACCTTTCGCCCAGGCTCCAAGAATGCGAGGGCTGATGCCCTCTCCCGCCTGGAATCCGAGGAATCCACCAAAGCCCTTGCTACCCCGGACACTATTCTCCCCCCGGCCCGGGTTGTGGGTGCCGTCACCTGGGGAATCGAGACGGTGGTAAGAACGGCTCAACGCACCCAACCTGATCCTGGCAATGGACCCCGTAACCGCCTGTTTGTACCTGATGCTGTCCGGTCCCAAGTACTTCAGTGGGGTCATGCCAGTCGTTTCGTCTGCCATCCTGGTGCTCGACGTACGGCGGCTTTCATCCGCAGGCGCTTCTGGTGGCCGTCCCTTGAGGCTGACACGAGGGAGTTTGTAGCTGCCTGTGATGTCTGCTCCCGCAGTAAGGCCTCTCATCAGCCCCCAGCAGGTCTCCTACGCCCCCTCCCAGTCCCCAGTCGGCCATGGTCTCATGTGGGGGTGGATTTTGTGACTGGGCTCCCCTCATCCCAAGGTAACGATACCATACTCACCATTGTTGACCGGTTCAGTAAAGCTGTTCACCTTGTTGCCCTGCCCAAACTCCCCACAGCTGCTGAGACTGCAGAACTCCTGGTGACCCATGTCGTACGCCTCCACGGGATTCCCCAGGATATTGTCTCGGACCGTGGTCCCCAGTTCACTGCTAAGGTGTGGCAGACTTTCTGCAGTGGGATTGGGGCCACAGCCAGTCTTTCTTCGGGATACCACCCACAGACCAATGGGCAGACGGAGCGAGCTAACCAGGTTGTGGAAGCGGCCCTACGTTGCGCTACCACCAGCAACCCTGCCTCCTGGAGCAAGTACCTACCTTGGGTGGAGTATGCCATTAACACTCTGGAAAGTTCTGCTACTGGGTTGTCTCCCTTCGAATGCTCCTTAGGTTACCAACCCCCGTTGTTCCCAAGCCAGGAGCTAGAGGTGGCGGTCCCTTCCACCCAAGCTCATCTCCATCGTTGCCAGCGCATCTGGAAGACTGCACGGAGGGCCATGCTACGGGCCAACGAGCGGTCTCGGCGGACTGCTGATCGACGGAGGAGGCCAGCACCAGCCTACAGTCCGGGTCAAGAGGTGTACTTGTTGGCCCAGGACCTGCCACTTCCTGCCACCTCCCGGAAGATGGGACCCCGCTATGTTGGCCCATATACCATTGACCGCATCATCAACCCCATGGCGGTACGCCTCCATCTTCCAGCGTCCCTCAAGGTTCACCCCGTGTTTCATGTGTCACGTCTCAAACCCGTAGTCTCCAGCGTTCTCTCTGCCCCAGTTCCCCTTCCCCCCCCGCCACGGGTCCTGGAAGGGGGTGACCTGGTCTGGGATGTTAAGGAGCTCCTTGCTGTCCGTCGTCGGGGCCGGGGCTATCAATACCTGGTGGACTGGGTAGGGTATGGCCCCGAGCACCGCACCTGGGTCCCTCGCTCGTACCTGGCGGACCCCGCCCTCCTGAAGGACTTCTACCGAGCCCACCCGGATGCCATCGGACGGTCGCCCGGTGTCTCCCGTAGGAGGGGGGGTCCTGTTAGGAGTCCTCCTCCTCTGGCTGGGAGAGCCAGCAGCACAGGTGCTGCTGATCTGCATTCAACCCCAGCTGCCACTGATCACCAGCCCAGGCTTAAAAGAAGACCTGGACCTTCACTCAGTGCTTGATTGTACTGAACCCATGCGGCTTTTTGTTCCTGTGTCTCCGTTGCCTCCCTGGACCCCTCCTCGACGCCTTCCCCTCCAAGCCATTCTCGTGGATCTCTGTGGCCCCCTCCCTGCTGCCAACTCACGGCTGACCCTTGTCACCTGGATCCCCAACCATCGCTCCCACGTTTCCTCTGCCTTCACCCCCTGGATCAACCCCTGAGTCAGTTTTTTCCCCTTCACTTTAATAAACAGCCTTCTGGCTCTTTATTTAAATCGTTTGGTCTCCTGCCTGTTTGTGGTTGGCTACCCGGGTTCACCTAAGGTTTTGGGGTCGGACCCTACAGTCTTATTCACTTTCTTAGATTGAAAGCAGAATTCATTTAGCCATTACTTAATTCATTTTGATAAACTTTACGGTTGCTCTGAGACCTGGTTAATTCTCTTTTCAGAGTTTCGATTTTTCTTATATATTTTTGAGCTAAGTTAAATTTTTCCATTTTGGCCTTCCTTTTTGGTTCGAGCTGCTCACCACCCGGCAAAGAGAAACTCTGGGTCTAAACTCGTTTGTCCAACGAGAATCTTCCAGACCCTCATTTACCACTCGAAGGCAATAGGAGAGACCTACGCAGGCCGCATTCAACTGAGGGCACAGTTGCCGGACCAATTGCAATACCGCCAGGTTGTCGACAGCCGATTTCAGGGAATTCACGGGAGTCGGCTTGTTGTCTACTGGACGCAAAATTATATATTCAGATCAACAAATCCCTGGCTCAGTAATGCAAGGTCCTCTCATGCGTTGGTGCTGTCTCATAGCTGAACCAAGTGAACCAAAACTTAATTTTTCTTTAAAAGTTAGTCATTAATTTTTGGTTAGCTATTTGAGTTACTTTTAATTATTTTTTTCTAAATAATATATATATATATATATATATATATATATATATATATATATATATATATATATATATACACACATCCACACATAACTTCTTATATCAGACTTTTGCTCAAGAAAACTCCCTCTCCTTCCTCTTCATTTTCACTCTTTTCTTCTCTGATGTTAAGCAGATTAGTCTAAAGATCCTATAAATCCCTATAATCACCATATTAAGTCATATTCTACTCCATATGTAAATATATATATATATATATATATATATATATATATATGACCGCATTTATCTGTCTGCTTATTTGGCCTTCTAATAAATGTTCCTTGAGTGAATCTTTTGTGATGTTTATTTGATGTACTCAAACCAATCCACATTAGAACCTACTTTCAGATAAGAGATTGATAAATAAAGTTTATTTTTCCTTTGTAATCAAAGGTGGTGCCCCAACGAGTTCAATAAATTAAGTAGAATCGCTGCAACATCAAACTGAAAACAGAGCTTTTCACCTTTCTTCTCAGTCAGTTTCACAAGCTTTCACGTTGATTCATGTGACTAAAACATCTCAGATACTGACCACATACACAGTGTATGTTGGATAAAAGACTCTCATAACCTCCAGCAGGGTCAGTGATTTATTAATGGCCAAACAGCTTTCAAGCCTGAAACTATGCACCAGTGTTCAGTTAGGACTGTACCATCTCAAATGAGGAGGGAAATGTCTTTAAAAACAAGTCCAGTTGCCCTGAAGCTTTTTAGGATTACATCAAACTGTACTGAATATCTCAGTTCAAATCAGCTTAGAATAAAATCAGTTCTCTAACTTTGGTTTTCATTCAAGTGTTTTCATATTTAAGCAAAACTAGCTACAACAGTGGATCCCTTTATTATGTCAAGGGGGAAAGCTGCAGTTTCAGGATTGCAGTTGTTTCAGTGAACCTTAGAGGTTATGTTCAAGTGAAGCCAAAAGGAGAGTATCGCCTGAAAACAGAGGTTCCACCTGTATGACACCAGCCTGGACTCTCCTTAGACCTTGGCTCTGCCTCGATATTCAGTCCGTGCATCTCAAAAACAACAGAGGAGACAGCGGGCACCCACGTTGGGGTCTTCTGTAAAGCGCATCTCTTGCTCCGGGGCTGATGGGAAAGCAGCCAGAACACCTTGTTCTCCCGCAGCAGGTTGCTTTTATGAAATGTGACTTCACCAAAGGGAAAGACAAAAGTGCAATCAGATTACCAATTTTCCATGACCTATGATAGTCTGACACTGGGCAAAAAGGCAGCTTCAAAATGATTAAATTTAGCTTGTTTTTTTGTTTTTTTCCTTACTGGCTCTAGAAACTGGCTGGATTCCAGTACTTTCAGCACTGGGGTGTTGGGTTAGTGCTGAAAGTACTGGAAGACAAAGAGCCTCCACCAACTGGAACTGGGATGAGTTTTGTAATATTTTTTATTAGATATATATAAATAATATATTTTTGTAATATTTTTTATAACATATTGTTAATTGTGTTTAGTGTCACACACATGGTGCTTACATGGCACTGAAGAGGCGTCTATAGCATTAACAAAGCAACTCACAACATGAGTCTTTAAGTGGGTCAAGAGAACTTAGTGTGAGCTGAGATCAGTGTGTCAGCTGTGTGTTAAACATCATAGCTGTTTCTATTACCATCATCAGTCTCTACATTGTGAGAAATTAGTTCATTTCAGTCTCCTTGAAGGTACAAACTGGACTTTGGAAGCCTCTTAGAAAACTTCAGTCAGTACGTTTACATGCACTAATAGTAAGTCGAATTGTTGCCTTAATCCAACCGATATCTGATTTTTAAAAGCTATGTTTACACCTTATCTGGGCTGTAGTCGAACCGAACTGAAACTCTTGATATCGAGCTTTTAGTGCCAGATAATGCGTCCTAATCCAAGTTATTTTGGCATGTATACCAACCCACGCTTAGCCGAGCTACTGACTGTCCCGGGACTCCCCCTTCCGGAAGTGACGAGCCGCGGGAGTGGGAATAACAACAGTCACAGCATCACAACATCACGGTAACAGAAGAATAAGAGGGAGACTTTGCATGCATTTTAACTGCAACATGATCAGGTATGTACGAGATTTACAGAGCAGCTGCATCATTATGGTCCATTTTTTCGCATGTTGTTGTCCTCCTTCGCACATGATTACTAATTGTACTGGAAGAACGCCAACGCGAAAGTGTGTGTGGCACCACCTAGCATCGCGGAGTCGAACGTACCTCACTCAATAATCGATTATCTTCTTGTGCATGTACACTCAGATTTCTCTGAAACTCCAGTTTAATCCTTAGCTAGATTCTTTAGATAGCTGTAACCGCAAAGTGTTACTATGTGTTACTATGCATACCTTTTTAAGTGTCTAAAAGGCATATTTATAGTCCAGTAGTAAAAGATCCATATTTGTACTGAGGTTAGGGGCAAAGCAGTCAGAGATGGTCTGTGTTGGAGGGGGGGTTACTCTTAGGTTTTGCATTTTTCTTATTCATTCATAATAGTTGCTCTTTGACAACACCAAAATGCAGCTCTCTCACTCAGCGAAGACAATGAATGTCACTCGCAGAAATGCTTCAGTTCACTTGATGCTGTAGAAGGGAAGACAACATGCCAAAGAGCTCATCTGTGTCACAACAATTTAAACTGAGTGACGACAGGACAAAAACAGTGTCAAATGTGCAGTTGCAGTGCAGCACATCAAGGAGGAACGACAGCCCTGAAAAATCCCCTGGATGCTCTAAGTAGCTGAGTGTATTCAACTGCCATGATATAAATGAGCATCATTTATACCACACTTAGCTAATGCTGCAGAAGTTGACACAATGAAGCCGGTTTCATTCAGCGTAAACACTCAATAATTGAGTGTGGTTGTAGCAAATCATTTTAAATTATCTTATATGCGGGAGAGCAGGCAGTGCCAAAGGAGTCTCCGCCTGGTCCTCTGAAGAACAGACTTCCCGAGGTGATCTGGTAGCGCCTACCGCCACATGGGCCTCTCCTTCACCTTGTGTCGGCAGCAGTTGGCTTTGTGAGTCACAGTTGACCCTCCTCTTCGGTTGGGTCCCAGCTAAGGCTGATTTATGGTTCCGCGTTACACCGACGCAGAGCCTACACCGTAGGCTACGCCGTCGATTTAACTCGGAACCATAATTCAGGCTTTACCCACCTGCCGATGCCCCGGCACCCTGCTCTGACACTCGCCAGTCTGATGAGCCGGTCTCACCCTGACCAACCGCCACATGGCTCTGGGGTAAGGAGAGTTGTCCCCAAAGCCATTTCATCGCCCCTACCCTCAACAAAGCTTCAAATACGTTTTCTACCAAAGTTCCAGAGCTGATAAAATAGTATTTGAACCTAATACTTACTTGACTGACCCTCCTCAACCAGAGTGTATATTTTCACTGGGTATTCATGGTTCCTCTTGTCTTTTTTGGTATTTTGTGAACCATAGGACAGCAAAAGTGTGGCAATGTAGACTATTTCTTCAACAACTGGTGAGGTTATGGGACTTATACTAACGCATCAAGGCACACGTACTGTGCTGTGCAACTCCAGGTCGATGCGGGGTTTGCAAAATTGGACTTTCACGTTTGTTTTTGCGTTGTGACTTCGGTCTACTAACAAGGAAATGGATAAACTTCTGTTATCCAGAACAATATGCACACTGCAGTCTTCCTCATAATTTGCTGTGTTCATTCCCAGAAGATCGAGCAGACTGAAATATGGATCCAGATATTCAAATAATAATCTCCATAATAATGGAAAGTTGCGTTGTGTTTTTCAGCTGTTCTCTGAAGTGAAGAAGTAATCTAAATGTAATTAAAAGTTTATAAATGTGTGGGTGTGTATGCAGACTGTATTAACTTCTATCTGTCTACAGTAACTATGAAACTCATTTTACTCCCACAGCATGGGCGCCCTCATTTTAAACTTCATCCTTCACCTGGACTGCCACAGGCGTCCCAACATGCAGATGAGCCTCCTCATGCCAACTCTTGCATACATAAACATCTCACTGCGTTTAATCTAAAGCGAGACGGTGCACATATTCCCACGTGCAGAACAATTTCTCTTCTCCACAGCAGCGGAATAAGTCCAGGATCGTCCCTCTGTCTCTTGTGTATGTGTGTGTGTATGTGTGTGTGTATGTGTGTGTATGTGTGTGTATGTGTGTGTATGTGTGCCTAATTTCTTGTTCTTCTTCTTCTCGTTCTACGGATCATACACACCCAGGCACAAACTAATCCTTGTTCAAAACGATGAAGAAAAAAGAAAACCCCAGTTTATGTTCTTTGAATTTCCTCTCAGGACTATATTAAAGAAAGAAAGCTGTATTAAATCTCCAGTGTTTTAAAACGAAAGCACAAAAGAGTGAAGGAAGGACTGCCAGTCTGAATTCCAGAGATAAAGTTTGGGGTTATTGTATGTATGGAAAACGCAGTCACGCTGCAGAAAGTGCAGAAAAGACAAAAGGTGGCATTCAGAGTAATAGCCTGTAAAGATAACTGTAGATAAACGGGGAGTCGCTATCGAAGCCACTGTCTTTCAAGAGCAACACCTGCTTCAACCTGTCATTTATCTATCCATTTACCTGCAGCTCCGCCGCACTCAGCTGATTAAACATCAGTGATTGATCTATAAAGCAATCTAAGGTTCATGGCTTTTATTTCTCGGGCTCATTTACATATAGACTAAGCTTCAAGAACAAGTGACACTTTGAAGCTCTCAGTGTTTTTAATCCATTAGACATGGAGTGGATATCTTGAATCCTATATTTTAACCAGTTACTAGGCTCAGACTGCAGAACCGGAGGAAGGAGGACGGTTCCTTGCAGATACATCTGCAGGAGTGTGGGGTTCTTCAGAGAGCAGCAGCGCCTCTTTCAAAGCAACACAAAGCTGTACATTTCTTTTTTTTTTACAATTTAAAGACATTAAATGAATTAATTTTAAAACAGATTAATTATAATAACCTCAATGTTAAGCAAATGCATTGCTAAGGTTAATACTGCGAACTGAGAACAAGGGGGGTTATACGCAACTACACTGAGATTCTCTATGTCACTGTTTAATTATCAGAAGAGTGTCATCTTACCTCAGATATTACAGTGAGTTTAAAATAATCGACACACCCTTACAAGAACAACAATGTAAATGTCAGACTTGTTACATCTGAAATGTGAGGAAAGGGAAATATCAAATATGTGGGAACATTTTATTTAAAAGAAAACTAGCCCCTCCAAGCATTTACCAATCAACCAAGACTTGGCTTTAGCAATGGAAAATAAAAGTCTTGGACTCCAGTCTTAGACCAAACTAAAAAAGAGTCCTTCACAAAGTATTAGCATTTTATATCTACAACTGCAGCAGATCAGACATACTTTTGTCCCGATGCATTAATGATTTCAAATCAAGAAGCAGCATTTTAAAGTGCAGATAATGGGGACTAATCCCTCAGACTTATTTACAAAAATAAGTATTTACTTATTCAGTTCCATTCATCTAATTCCTGCGGAAAAAAGGATGTCTTTACTTTTGAGCACGAGGTGGCTGCTTCTGCTGCTGCAGGAAGAGGAGGCACGTGTTGTGCAACACCCGTGGGAGGAAAGAGTGTGTGGAGTGGCAGATTCTCCATTCATGTGAATTTATTTGAAACACCAGAAGAAAAAACTTGATTTCTAACCGAATGGAGAAAAATGAAGAGAGTCTGGGTCACTGCACCAAAACTCGGGGGTTCTTCAAGTATTATTCTTCATTTTAATTACATGTATTTTTCTGTTTATACAAACTTGAGAAGCTGGGATGTCAACCTATGTCATATAAGTTAATGAAACATCAGAAAGACTTTGAAATAATCATTTTGCAGTATAAAGTTGTTCAATGTTGCTTTAAATGTATCAGACTGAGTGTACCTATTTTCAATATTTAATCAAATTAAAAAGCTACGTTTCCCTAAACCCTGTGTAATTTTATTGAGAATTCAATCCACTAGACTTAGGGTGTGTCCCAATACTCCCCCTCGCCCTCGTTTTGATCCCTCCCCCTAGATTTTGCGCGTTCCTGTGAGGGTAGTGGTGTCACAATTCCTCTTTTCACCTAGGGGGATTGGGCATAACGAGGGGGAGTGGCTGAGAATAGCCCCTTCACAGCAAGTGTTTTCAGATGCACCCTAGTTTGATCTAGGGACCATAAAATTACCTTGTCATTTGCGGACTGAATCCAAAAAAAAAACATGGCGGTCATTTCTTATTTTTTAGTGAATAAAATCAATATTTTGAGTTAGTTTCTGCATAAAAATGCGTTTTGATTACATTTCTAGCGAGAAATATATATTTTACTTTCATAATATTCACTCAGTGAATGTACATAATCCCTTTTTTGTCCGTTGTTCGCGAAGATCGCGCCGGAATAAAGGCTGTTAGGTTACGCCGTAGGCTACGTAACCTACGCCGTAGGCTACGTAACCTACGCCGTAGGCTCTGCGTCGATTTAACGCGGACCCATAAGCTCCGGAGCCGGCAGGCAGAAATCTCCAAATTTTCGGAGCAAATTTCTTAACAGGCGTAGCTACAACTGTTAGATTTCATCTATTAAACCAACATCTTCCTAAATGATTTATTTCAGCCAGCATAATTCTAAACAGAGCTGCAGGTTTCTCCCCGGGACGACGGAGCAGGTTGACCCGGCGATCACGTCTGTACGTGAGCTGCTGCTGCTGCTGCTCCTCCTCCTCCTCCTCCTCGGGGCCGGCGGCTCTTCTCATCTCCGAAAACGTTGAGTCAAATTTCTTAACAGGCGTTATTTGGATAAACTGAGCCCAGGTTGGGGATCTTAAAGGTTACTTTTACGCCTGAAAAAATATTAAAACTTAATAAAGTGGCATATTAACAGCGCTACAGCTGAAATTAAAACTGCTTTTGGCTCTCAGCTTTCTGATCAGGGTAGGGATGAAAACGAGGGGGAGTGGGGGTATTGGGACAGGCACGTTGGGCCCTAGATTTCAAGTGCCCTAAAATCTCCCTCTTCTTTTTTTAGGGGGTAGGGAAGAAAAGAAGGGCGAGTGAAGAAAAGAAGGGCGAGTGAAGAAAAGAAGGGCGAGTGAAGAAAAGAAGGGCGAGTGAAGAAAAGTAGGGGGAGTATTGGAATTGGGCCTTAGCAAATTGAATCCTTGCATTTTGTTCCAGCACGTGTCGGGACCACTGTTGGGTTAATACTTTAGGTTTGCTTGTGCAGCTGATGATGTTGCCATGTGTCTGCTTAAGCAAGACATCTAATTCTAAATTAGTGGTAATCTTGCCCTGAATGGATGAAGACCATAATTTGTTTTTTTATTTATTCATTCATTCATTCATTTTGTAATCCCATTACAATGCTTTATTCATATGCCTGGATTTATGTAACTCAAAGATAATGGTGCACCCCTAAAGGATTGCATGCCCAGCACTTTTAATTATTTCAGCTTTGTTTGTGACTGCAAGGAAGCAGCTCTGATCCCTCAGACAGTGCCACATCAAGAACCCTCATTTGTCAATAATTTATATAAGAAAATGTACTCAATCTTTGTCTAGGCCTACAATACAGATCTCTAAAACATTAACTGTACTGTGAAAACGTAAACTAAGTATACAGATTAGCCCTTGGCTCTAGATAAACTATGTGTTGTGTCTGAACCCGGGAGACAGAGAGGCACGCCCTGGACCACAACACTATAGGAGGGCCGACGCAAGGGGTGTGCGAACCGCGCGCCCCAAGGGCCTCGCGCTACGGGCCGTTTTTTTTCCTTCTTTCCCTTATAAATATCAACAGTCACGTTCCATTACAGACCTAAATGTGTACTACTCTGTGCATATCAATAAATATATGTGCAATGATGTGATGCAGCTGTGCATATCTGTTGTTCAGTACAACTGCGTCAGACCAAGCGCATTGACACAAGGTGCTCTGATCCAGACGGGTGGACTGTGTAACAAACTGTCACACAATGTCGAAAGAACGAGACAGAATCAGGAAATTTCCATCAGGGAATGAAAAAAGAAAAAATCTAAAGAAAATGGAAGAGTTGAATGCCTCTCTGAAAGGCTCGTTTGATACATTTGTTTCAAAAATCACCGATCCGACCGGGTCTCAAGCAGCCGCGGGGCCCCGCGTCGAGGCAAGCCGAGATGATGCTGAGGCAGGGGAAGGTATGCAATGCTTCATAATGAAACGTGTGTATGTGTTTGTATCCAGTATTTTGCTAATTGGAGAGTTAAAATTGCGCATATAGACACCCGATCCGACCCGAAAAACCCAAAAATTTTGCGCGGGTGAGGGCCCCCCACCCCAGCCATTTCGCACAGGGCCTCGCAAATCTCCCAGACAGCTCTGGTCCAAGTTACACAAAAAGAATCAATAATGGTCGTTGTTGGTGAGCCAGATGGACTTTGAAAGACTTTCCTGTTTACCATATTCAGCGGGAGTAAAACTGATCACTGGAAAAGGTCCACATGAAGTGGATTTCATTTATCCATGGTCCTGGTCAAATGCAGTACTAGATCCCTTGGCTTAGTTGGACTGACAGTTGTTCAGATAAGTCTCCTTATTCCTCTGCTCCTAGCTTTTTGTGTGTGCTTGTTTGGTTGTCAGTGTATGAATACTTGTGTGACAGAGTGAAGTCTAACACCCAACCAAATTTTACCCCATATCACTACATCTGTGCTTTCTTCTGATTGTCAACCACTATAATGTCTGGTTGGTTAGTCATCTGTAGTTTATCACTTTGGATAAGGAAGTCCCATTGGATATTTTCTTTTTCATCATCCCCCCGTTGGAGGTATATCTCACCTTTACTTTGGGACGTCCAGCCCATACTCAGTACAGATCTTCCTGTACACTATTCCAGCTTCTTGGTTGTGTTGTTCCATACATGCTTTACCTGGCAGCATCCTACATCCCACTATTATGTGTTGGACTCTCTCCAGGACATCTTTACACAGTCTGCAGCTGGGGTCTTGTCTGCTGTTGTAGACCCTGGCCTCTATCACTCTTGTGCTGCTATGATTAATGCCTCTATGCTGTCCAGTGATAAGACTTCTCAGTGCCAGCCACTTCTTCGATCTGTCAGTGATACATGCCGTCTACTGGCTCCTCTTTGCGTGATGGTTCCTCTTACTTCTCTTCTTCCTCTTCAGTGTATTTCTGCTGCCTGAGACATTCACTTAGCATTGTATCATTAGGGGTCATCTTCTAGACGTCTTCCTGGATCTTTGGTGTTTCATTCTGGATCGTGATTTTGCACTACTCCCTGGCCTCCCTCCGTACACTTCACACAGACTCTCATGGTATTGGACTTGAGGTGATATCCTCCTTGTATCCTCAGGTTTTTGGGTTTTGTTTTTCTTTTGTCCTGACACCAGTGGGTTCCATCTTTCCCTGTGGCCAGGCTTCTATACCAGTGGGGTACCTGATTACCAGTAGGGCACATGTATAGATACCTAACCTTAGCCATTAAAAAGTCACAACAAAGGACACAGGTACTAGGGTGGTATGCTTGTAATCCTCATCTGTCCCCAGTGGAGAATGTGTGAAGAATCTTGAATGGCGCAATGGACAAAAACTCTTTGTAGTACAAGCGTGTCTTAAAGGATGGGAAAAAAATAACAGAAATATATGCCACAGTACTTGCTATCCTCAATGTCAAAATGTCTTCTAAATCTTGGGAGAAAGAATATATAACTATTACATAGTGGGTAAAATGTTACCCTCTCATCTCAAGTTTCAAGTAAACACAAATCCTGTATTTTCTTTGAGGCCATAGAGACTTGTTGCCCCTACTTTATGTGTGTGATGGATTATTTATCAGCATCCATTGGATATGGTCCACTATGGAATACTAAGGATTTATAACAAACCTTAAAACCTTCCCCATTCCTCCTATAGACCACAAGACCAGCATGTATTTTATTTACAAGACTTCGACTCCTTTCTTCATATTCACAGATCTACATTTGCCAAAAGAACCCGAGAAAGTTAATGTGTTTGCCTTCAGGATTTAGTCATGCTTTTCAATCCCAGAGTCAGTACTGAGATCGGGGGAGGAAACGCATTAAAATGTACAGTGAGGCTTCAGCTGCTTCAAATTAAATAAGCTGATTTGTGCTGAGTAAATTCAGAGCAAATGTATGTGGTTTAGGCTCAGTACGGTGTATATGTTGTTGTCGTTTTACCTTCCTGTTTTTATGACGAGCGATACTGTTGACCTGAGTTTTCTTTATTTGCTTGGTGGTTCTTTTTTCAATGAAATCTCAATTTATAATGAATGTATTTTATTTCTGCTTTATTTCTAAGGCTCTTGCAAGATGTTATTTAACCTTAATGACTCTTTTCCTGGTTTAATAGCAGTTTTAAGAGTTTCAATGACATCAATTTTAAACTAATTACCAAGTAAATCTGTGATGATGATGCATAAAACCTGGACTTTTTCCCGTCAGCATGAAAAGTCAATGTAAGGTCTTCACAATTTCCATACTGCTCCAACTTTTTTTAAGTAGGGTTAGGGTTGGGTGCTGCTCAGACCTTAATCAATCCTTTCAATATGTATATCAGATATCAGTCATGAACTCTTGGTTCCTGTGACCCCCCCCTGCTCTTTTTATACCTCTACTTGTTGTTCATCCCACGTGCGACATGCATGTCTGCTTCTCAGTTTCTTTGCTGCTTTCTCAAGACTAACAGCCTCCTTAGTTGCACATTCCTTCCATGCTAATTTTTCTTTATTCCATTTCCTTTTTTTACTTGTTCTAACTCACTTTCCTCGGATGAGTCCTCCATTGTTAAATAGTACATGTGGCTTCTTACAGAAAATAGTGTTCAGTTTGATAATTAATCAAACTCCATAACTTTAACCTCTGGAATAACTCATCATTTACGGTACTTTGGGTACCGTAAATTAGACTAATTGGCAACAGGTCTCAACAGTGTGAGCACACGAGTGTGAGCTCGCATGGTCGTCTTTCTTTCTGTGTAAGTCGTGTGATGGATTACTGATGTGTTGATGGTGTACAGCGTCAAGGAAGGAAGGAAGGAAGGAAGGAAGGAAGGAAGGAAGGAAGGAAGGAAGGAAGGAAGGAAGGAAGGAAGGAAGGAAGGAAGGAAGGAAGGAAGGAAGGAAGGAAGGAAGGAAGGAAGGAAGGAAGGAAGGAAGGAAGGAAGGAAGGAAGGAAGGAAGGAAGGAAGGAAGGAAGGAAGGATATATTGGCATGCTCATCAATACCCAAAAGCTTGGCATGGACAGAGCCAGAATAGTTGCGAATTCCAAAAGGCTTCATCACTGACAACAAAACACATTAATTCATCCTCAATTTCACCAGAATTTTAAATAATTGATTTAAGCTGCAGACCAACACAGTCTTCAGCCTTCGACTCCTGATAACAGAGAATCTGCCATCAGATAAATTGTTTTATCTGATGCAAACAGTAGTGCTTCCACTGGGATTCATAGAATATTGTCTGTAGGGAAAGTTAATGGATTTCACTTGCAGAGTCGGGACAAGTATGTCTACAGACTGGAATAATGTCCAAGTGCAATTGGCAGGCAATTTCAACATCATATTTCATCTCTGAGTCAAAACTCATTCAATAGTAAGCCGCATTTGGTTCATCACAAATAAATGTGAATAAATCAGCAGAAGAAATGGAACCTTAATTCCAAGAAAAAGAAAAAAGATGTGTAAGTAAAACTAGAAAACAAGGATTTGCAAATCTTATTAACTCATATTATATTCACAATATGACATAGCAAACATACCAAATGTTGAAAGTGAGACATTTTATAATTTCATTAAATTCCTGTTTGAGTTTTGGTGGCAGCTACAGCATAAATATCTCAAAGAACTGTCTCATGTCTCAAAAAAGTTGTGAAATGAGCAACAAAACGCTGGAAAAGTCAGTGTTGCAAAGAAGAAACACTCAGAGGAACATCTTAGCAACTAATTAGATCAATTGGCAACAGGTCGCTGAAATGACTGAGTTTTCAAAGAGCAACTCAGACAGAATTTCTCATAAAAACGGGTAGACTGGCAGATAACGAGGTTCACAAATCTGTGTCTACCATAGTGAAATAACTTCAAAAATAATGTTCCTCTGGATAAAGTTATGAACATTTTGAATAACTCATCCTTTACGATACATACCATCATCTAACGTTTCAGAGAATCTGGAGCAACCTTTGTGGAAAAAGAACAAGGTCAAAAATCTGTACTTGAAGCATGTTATTGTCACGGCCTCAGGGCACACTACAATAAAACAGGCATGATTCTGTATTGGAAGTCACTGCACAGACTCAGGAACATTTCCAGAAATGTTTAGAGACGCAGTTCACACAGTACCATCTACAAATGGGAGTTAAAGCTCAGGTATGCAAAGAAGAAGCCATACATACACACAATCCAGATATACTGCTGTCTTTTCTGGGCCAAAGCTCACTTAAAATGGACTTAAGAAATTTGGAAAACTGTGGCCATAGAAGACTAAATTAGAAATTCATCTTGTAAACCTTGGAGCTGCAGCCTCTGGACGAAAGAAGAGATTGAATGAGTGCTCAGTTCAAAAGCCTGCATCTCTGATGGTAAGGAGGTTGATTATGGAAAGGGCAGCTTGCATGTCATCAATACTGAAATATATACACAGGTATTGGAGCAGCATATGCTTCCACCCAGGAAAAGTGTTTTCCAGGAAGGCTTTGCATCTTTCAGCTCAAATTCTAATTTTGTCGAGGCATCAGGGGAATTAGGACCCAAACAGGTTTAATTAAACAAAAACACTGCCATTAGCAGGGAAACCAAAAACTCAGTGTTGAATACAAACAACCAGAAACTGAAGCAAAAGCACAAAAATCAGGGCAGGAAACAGTAAGGACAAGCACAGAGAAAGGAAAAGATTAGACTATGATCGTTTCTGAAGATGTGTTCTTGTGAAACAGCATCACTTGCAGCCTAAGTACTGTTCTAGCCAGTGGCGTAGCATCATGGCGATAGGCCCTGGACGGCAGGGAAAGTCTCCTCCTGGCCTCCTGGCGGTTGGGTCAATGCCGTTTCATTTATGAAGGTAGCTGGCTAGTTATCCTCCGGCGGGACGCTGGCTTTTTCCCCTCAGTTACAGTACAAAACGTATCCGATTATGTCATTTTTGCTTTAACATCATCCTGGCTCTTTTTTCCTTTTCTCTTTTGTTTGCCACTTTTTTGTTTGGGCTTGCTAGACATGATGCTACACTATTTTTGTTGTTTAGTTTACTATTTTTCTTGCGGAAACCTCCCGTCAACATGCACTTAACATGACTGACAGGTAGCCTATTAAGGTGATTGGACTATTCCATTCACAGAAACGATTTTTTCTCCCTCCTTCCTCCCTGATGGCGCCTAGACCCCGGTGCAGCTTCCCGGTTGCACCGCCGAAATGTACGCCTGTGGTTCTAACCTCAGTCAGAAGTACCCAGAGCTGTTCTCGCGCTGACAATTTTACAGAGGATGCATCCAGCCGAGGTTTGTTTAGACTGGAGACCGCCAAATATCCCAGAATGCATTTCACACCAACAAGGGAAAGTAATGGACGATGCAAGAGGAGTAAATATAAAGCTATAACTTTATTTTTGTTTGACAGAATGCAGTTTTAAGATTTTTTTCGTGCAAAAATAAAGGTATTATACCTTTATATTTGTAATAATAAAGATATATATTTAAAGAGATTTTAAACTTTCCTCTGACGTTTTCAGAGTGTTTTTTCTTTTCCTTTCTAGCCAGCGTATAACGCGGCTGCCATACAAGGCTGTAAAATCATTTAATAACACATTGTGAAAAGTAATGGTTATTTAAACTTGAACGGGACCAATATATGACTCACTCACTTGTTTTAGTACTAAGAGTGTTTGTTTTTATGAGCATTTAAACTGTAAACGTCATGCGTATGTGCAATACGTGTTAGCTTGTCAGCTCAGGTCTGAGGTCATCAAGACCAGAAGTGCACTGCTGGTCTAATTACAGAAAGAGAGACATGCGTTCTCGCATCCTCCAAAGTATGTTTGGAGGACCAAAATACGGACTTCTCAAGAAAGATTTGCATTCTGGAGAACCGAGAAAATGCTAGAATATACAGATACACTCACAGGGGATAACTAACCAAAAGGACACACTTTCAAAATAAAAACAGGAACTAATCAAAATCAAAACCATTGCAGCTTCACAGAAAACCTCCGCAACAATCCTCCCCAAAAACTCCAGCAACTGGTGTCCTACCCCAGACATGCATGGACTGCTCTTAAGAGAGGAGGCGGGGATGACACATAGTGGTAAACACTACCCCGTCATGAATTTTCTTTTTAAATTTGATGTTGCCATCAAATTTAAAATGAACTTTTTATTACATTTCCTCACTTGAAATTTGATGCATTTTCTATGTTTTATTGTTCATAAAATGCAGGTTTAGGAGATTTGGCTCTTATTTACATTATTCACAGTGTGCCAGTTTTAACAAATAATGGTTAGCGTCTTCAAAAGGTCATAACTTGCATGGGAATCATCATATTTTCAATCATCTTTGGGATCAAAGTTATTTAGCCAGTTCTGTACCTATGTAGAGGGTAAACTGCGAAGGGGATTAGTTAACTAACTGCTGTTTAACTTTACAGCACCTGCTTAAGGTCTTTAAAGATATATGTGAGATTTGCGTTTTGTCCTTATTGATTACTAAAGCCATACTTACCGACTACGGCAACATATTGCATCTTTTCATATCATCCAACAACTCAGACAGGAAAGACAAGGTTCCTATCACACTAAATTACCCGATCACATTCATGTTTTGTTTTTTTTTTTTATTTTTATGACTCACTGCCTCCTCGTTATGACTGAGCACCAACAGGAGGTGAACTCTAAAAATAAACAGCAGGCACTATCAGCATTTCCCCTCCTGCATCTTACCCGGGCACCAATGCAGCCGCAGAGGCGTTATGCGAAAAAAGCCAGCCGGAAACTCAAGCAATCTGGAAACTAAAAGGCAGAGCCTCTGAACAATAACGAAGAGTACAGACGGATCTCGCTGACCCTCTCTGGATGTTTTCCATCCATATTTGTTGATGTGATTATTGATCCTTGGAGCATGCGTCAGGATTCAATATGTTAAGAGCAGAGGCTTACGGCAGCATCTACTGGCATATAGAAAGGTCAGCATGATTGGAGGGAATCTGAAAGGTCAATGCAGCACAGTATCAAACATCTGAATCATGGTAGATTACTCCCAGTTTATCCCACAGCTGTTGGATCAGTGGAAAAGACTTACCACACTCAGTTCAGTGACCTGCTGCCCTGTGTCGAAAAATCTGGGTTTTACTAAAAGAAACACACGGATAAAATATAGAAAAAACAATGAATTCTGCTTTTTATGACGCTGCTCTTTACTGCAATAACTTTGATCCCCTAATACTGCAGTTTCCATAAGAAACTAAGTGAGGCAAGTATCTGCGCACAGGACAGATTGATAAGTGAAGACATGAGTCTTTTTATGTTCGAAACAGAACTGAAAATCATGAAAAATCACTTGGGCGTTAGTGGTGAAGAATTAAAACCCAGATTTATAAAAACACACATAAAAAAAATCTGATTTTCCATCACATAAGCTATTTGTACAACCCACAAAACAACATCACAAAAATAAAGACTGCCCCAGGCAATGTTCCTAATCTGCGAGTCTGTCCCATCAGAAAACAGAAGTGTAAAATGAAAAGAAGCTGCTGTATTTGCCGGGGGGGAATCAACACAAAGCAGTTAATGTGCTTGACGTCTGTGTAAACACGCAAGTGTTTACACAGAAAAAATCAGAAAAAATATTATTAAAAAAGCATCATACATCTCAGACACAGTCTTGTGGTCTATTGAGTATTTTAGTTAAGTGTGTTGTTCCTGGCTTTGAAAAGTTCAAAATTGACTAAATTAACTGTAATATACCCAGTTTTTAGGCTTTCTAGCTGTCATTGCAAGAGGTACACATTGGTTGAGCAGTAAAAAAGTGTTAAAAGAGAGGGCATACTAGGATCTCCAGTGATTGATTTCTTTATTTTGAGATGGATATCAACTCATCCCATGGCACTATTCCCATGTAGAGTTGGCCTTGTACCTTCTCCAGATGCCATTCAGTTCTAAAAGAAACATCCTACACTTGTCTCTTGTACTGTGGCACATGACTGGTGGTAAAGTGGCGGATTGGTTCGAGCTGGCAGGAGGGGGAGGCCAAACAGTGTCCTCTCCGGAGCACACAAAACATAAAAGATTTAGACTCCATGATCAAATACACCTAGAGACGTTCTGTGATACAATCAAGCTAAAACAACTCTATTATGGTATTTGATCAACATGAATGGGAATTAAAAATGCATAACGTGGGACCTTTAAGAATTAGGTAAATTAACATAAATATCTTACACACATTTTCATGGAACCACTATAGCTGTTTCTTAATACCAAGTACACCAAGTTTGGCAAATTGGACTGTGAGAATATTCTGTAAGAGACGGGAGGATGCAGACCAGCCTTCCAACTACTGGAATGGTGATATAATTGCTGAGGTCCAAACATCTCCGAAATCGACACGGGAAGATTTCAAATAAATCTCTCAGATAAAATACCTCCTTCCTCGCTTAAAAACATCTTAAAACTTTATTCTGTTACATGACAACAGTAGAATTTTAAGTGCCATCCATCCCAACCTCCCCACTCTCCCTGACAACCTCCTCCAACTATTCCAAGAGGAAAATACGGTGCTCCCTGACCGGTTAAGAAGTATAATCTCTGCAGCATGTCCAGGGTCAGCCCATAGGCTCTTCAGCCGTTTGGACACGCCTTAAACACTTTCCCAGGGAACCGCTCAGCAGGTGCTCTTACCACATCCAAATTCAGGATTTACAATCTTGAGCTTTCTCCTCCGCTGTTACTGGTGCTTTCTGATTTAAAATGCCTTCCGGAAAAACTTTGCTGTCTTAAATCTACTCAAGTCCTACTCAAGTCATGCTAGATACATACTTTTGAATCGGGATGGATGGATGGATGGATGGATGGATGGATGGATGGATGGATGGATGGATGGATGGATGGATGGATGGATGGATGGATGGATGGATGGATGGATGGATGGATGGATGGATGGATGGATGGATGGATGGATGGATGGATGGATGGATGGATGGATGGAAAAAGCAGAATATTCAGCCCTTACTGAACCCCAGTGGGGTTTGGTTTTGCAGCGCGAGTAGTAGACAAAGAAAAACCACCAACCAACCTGGTTCCTCAGTGAAAGTTCTCTTTTTTTCCAGCCACCAAACCGATTGTGGGCCAGGAAAAGATTAGTTACCACAAAAATGACCCCTGTTAACTTTGTGAAGGTCCACACATTCACAAAGATACACAATTAATTCATTAAACGTTGAATGCCTGTAGCTGACTGGATTATGATAAAAATGTAACTCACATCATGTCATGACAGGGCTGCCGCTGTTTTCTATGTTCACTACACCAGGGGTTCCCAACCTTTTTTGTGCTAAGGACCAGCAGAAGTATAAACAAAAAGCTCAGGGACCGGTTGACAATTTATGTCAATTTTAATAAACATTTTAGAAAAAAACAATGCATTTTAAAATGCAGGCTATCATCAGCGACGTTAGCTGATGTTGTGGCCTTTAAAACTTGCTTCTGCAAATCTAACTCACGTTTTTTCCTTCCACTGGTTTGTCTTTGAGAGAAGGATGTTTTGTATTTAAGTGTCTTTGGAGCTGGGATGGCTTCTTTTGCTTCGTTGGCGAGCGTTTCTCCACATAAAATACATAGTGGGTTTGGCGCCTCCAAATCGCCCGTTGCAACAAATCCGTATTTTATATACATAATTTCGTACTTGCGATTAAAGCTTTTGCTTTTCTTTTTGGTAGGATTTTCCACTTGTTCATCACTATTTCTTTTACTCGAACAACGTAAAGAAACGGCTCATGGAGGTTTGCTGAGGTCCGCTCATCTCTGCAGCTGACTGTACCTAACCTGCATACAGCACCTGTGCATTGTGCTGTTCAGTCCGGTCGGGTACCAGAACTTATTGTCCGCCAAGCCATGACAGGGCTGCCATTCAAAGAAACACATTTCGACAAGTTTTGGATGAAATTATATGACAAAAAAATGCAAAAATTGTTTTCTTAAATTTAGTATGAGGTTGCTTTAATTATGTGGCAAATGATAATAAACACGAGAAAGATGGGTTCTTCAATGAAAAATAGATATTTTATTCAACTTTGCTGCTGTCATTCATGCAGGGAGACACCTAAAACATGCTGGATAGGTCTCTCCAGGACCGGAGTTGGAGACCTCTGTATTATGCTCTTATTTATTCATGTAATAATATACAGGTGGAGGTCGGAACATTTGAATATATTGCAAAACTTCATTCGTAGTAAATTCAACTTAAGGTGAAACAAATATTATTTCCCACGACATGCAAAGTGAGATATTTCAAGCCTTTATTTGTTATAATTTTGATGATTAGCCTATGGCTCAGAGTTTATGAAAACCCCAAATAAAAAATCTCAAAAAATTAGAATATATTATGAAATCATTAAACAATTCAATCATCAAAATTATAATAAATAAAGGATTAACATATATTGCTTTGCCTGTAATGAGACTATGTAATAACATGTATTACGCGGTCTGATAACCATCTCCCGAAAAATATTTAATTCTCTGCGCATTAATTCTGCACCTTCATCAATTGTGTCTTCATCAAAAGGACATGCCATGTTCGTGACAATGGACTTCTAATATATATACTGACTCTGTTTTTAATGACAGACGGCAGAACTTCGCCAAAACTCGCCTTCTGACTGAATGAATGAGGAAATCAAATGTGCGTGCGGCTCTGAAAGAGGCGGAGACGCAGAAAAACTCCAGGTTCATTGACATAAACCTGGTCCCGACCAGGTTAGATTCAGAGCGTCTGTTACTACGGTAACTGACCGAGAGCTTAAGTTACCTCTCTTTGTGAAACAGGCTAGAGTTACTCCTCTTTCTCTGGTTTGAGTTACCTCCCTTTGTGAAACGGAAAACTCAGAGTTTCCCTCATTTCAGGGTTAACAGACTCCGAGTTTTCACTGAACCTGCTTTGTGAAACGGACCCCTGCTCATATCATTGATCAGCATCTGCAGTATTGATCAGTGAGCGCAGTCGTCTGGTGCGGGGAGACGCAAAAAAGAAAGCTGCGCTGACACGCGGCTCTGGGCAGAGATTGTATGAGTTAAAGTGAAGTGAGATGCCTCACTCCATTGGGAAAAAACCGTCTGGTGACAATTGCCGACAATTTTGATTATCGCTTTTTGTCGACAACGTCGTTGCAGCCCTAATTATGATCGGAACACAAGCCATTCCACGGCCCGGTAGTAACGGCTCTACGGACCGGTACCGGTCCGGGGACCGGGGGTTGGGAATCACGGCACGACTACACGATAAAGGAAATAATACTACAGCATCAGTTAGATTTATCTGATCTGATTTTTGCTTCTTTATTGGATAATTAATGGTCCTGGGTGGAGAGACGAGTTTGTAATCACCGGGAACTAGATACTTTGGAATTATTATGTTATGATATTAAATATCTGTATTACTTCTATCATAATAGGTTGTTATATTATAATGGTTATAATCACATTTGAGACCCCTAGCTTTCATTAACATTTCTAGCAATTTAAAACAATAATACCTTGTCAAATTAAACTACACAAATATAATGGAGGAGGATTTATAATTATAATATCTACATAATATCTTATGTGCATTCTTTCAAACTGTCCTCAATACATTTGATTCTTCCTCCTTACTGTTTTACATCAATTCAAAAACTTAGAGTTCAACCAACCCATTTTCATTGTATACACAACAGAACCTTCTAACAGTCATGAAAAATGGCTCCACATACGCCAGCCCTTCCTGTGCTCCTGTCCTGAAGACAAAGCACGTAATGACATATGCTGCTGATGGAGCGAGCACTCCTCAGCGGCACCAAATAAAAGCAGACAGAATTAATTGAAGCTCACCATAGTGACCTTTTGTGTTTGATAAATCATCACATCTTAGAGACTGCCATTAGCCTCATAGATGGAAAATACACAGCTTTGAGAAATGATCTTGGATCTGGGGATCTAGAGCTTTATCGATCCGGCCGCTCTATGCTTGCCACACACACACACACACACACACACACACACACACACACACACACACACACACACACACACACACACACACACACACACACACACACACACACACACACACACACACACACACACACACACACACAGGAGTTGAATTCCTGTTTCAGCATTCACTACGGAGAAACATTCCCCCGATTCTCCATTAAAATTCAGCGGGAGTCACACAAGTCACACTAATGTAGACTGTCATTAGGCTATTTTCTGATTCATTTTGCAAGAAAGACACATTTCAATGACTTTATGAGACGATGTCAGAGGGAAGGCTTTTGCACTTCCTTACTTGCTCAAGCTAAACTTTTAATCTGCAGCAATTGTCAGAATTTTCAAGGTGAAGCAAGAAGGCTGAGAGTCGAGTGTGATTTTTCAAGCCATGTCATCATGATTAAGTAATTTGTCTTTATCAGCTGTTAAATACTGTGCACCAAACGGCCCTCTGCGGCTTCTTATAGAAGAAACTAAAAAAAAAAAGACTCACTTTACCCAAAATGAGTTGTAATATCATTAATATTCAAATACAAAATATATTCATATCACAGCTTCTTTGAATGGAATTTAGTGGAATTTAGATAATTTAGTGCATGATGAGTTGAAGTCAACATATGTTTTTTGTTTTGTTTTTTTAAACCAACACAGAAAGGCTAGTTACTGGTAAGATGGTTGAGAAATGAGCTTCAAAGCTGAAAAATATGGATTTCCATATAATTTAATATTTTACTTCTGAATGAAGAGACTTGTCCTGAGGTCAAGGTTGCAATTCTGAAACGAGAGCCAAATCAGTGCCATGTGAATCTACAGCGGGAGGTGGGACACAGCTGAGATCTAGTAGCTCACTGGCTATTGAATGACTCGGCACCTTATGTTGGCGGAGGTAAGATTTTAATGCCATTAACAACTTTATCAATGACATACATTGAGTACATAAAGCAGTGATATATATTATCAACGCACTGACGCAAGGCGCTGCTAGATCTCAGCCAAGTCCCTCCTCCCCGCTGCAAATTAACGCAGCACTGATTTGGGAATTGTTTCAGAATTGCAACTGCAGACTTAAAAAGCGCAGCTGAGGAAGACTGTTTGAAAAACGTCTTGGTTTCAGAACTGATGGAGAGAAAAGAAAAGTATAAACCAGAGAGATGATTGCATGCTTGGTTAGAGATTTAGATTTTTTGGTCACAGTTTCTGGGTTTTGATTTGCAATACAACTGGTGTTGCATTGGCACTTGCATGTACATTGGCAAGACAATCTGACCTCTTAAGAAGCTGGACGGACTCAACTTGTAAATATGCTTTTCTTTCAGCACAGACTCCAGAAACACTGATGCATTTTTATGGCAGTGACTGCAGGGACTGGGGGACAGCTGCTGCTTTATAATCAGCCTGCTCTATAGTTTAGATTTATTTCAAGTCAAAGATCTTTTTTTGATGACATTGTAGAAAAGGTGACATTTCTTAATTGCTATTATGATATAAAGGCCATATCTGGAGAGAATTGAGAAAAATGTAATTCATTCAGAAAGTTGTTTCTGCTGACCAGGTTTATTCTTCCTCAGTTATCAACATCTCTACTTTCCTCCTACCTTTTTTTTTAAACCTTCTCTGATAAACTAAGTAATGATTATTGATCCAATGTGTATATACATTTAAATAATCAATTTATTTATCACATAATAGAAAGGTCCATTAGGTTACTTCCAAAGTCTAAAGCCTTTTTTTGAACAGATACTTGCAAACACAAGAGAGGCTGGATTTTTTTTTTTTATTTACTAGGCATTAAGACCACCAGAAGGAGGTAAAAAGGTTTGTAAATTAAAAAATTACAGCCTATATAGAAAATAATTAGTCATTCAGTTGAGTATGCCATTTTATGTCCCTATTTGCGAGTCACTGTCTCATTAGGGGTTGAGTCCCGAGAGCTCATCCGACGATCACCCCTGGCAGATTCTGTTATTTATTTATTTATTTATTTTATTTTCCTTGCGAATAATTGTTGCAGTGCTGCTGGCTGGTAGCCCAGTGCAAACCTCCCTGATACTTTTCTATTACATTACCAAAAAAAAAAAAAAAAAAGAAAAGATTGTTCTACTTTCAGAAAACCTTTCCGCCCAGCAACAAGTCAGAAACAAGACTGCTTTCTCTGCTGATACTGGATAAGGCTGTACGATGATCCACCCTAAACATGGTTTGAGAAAAAAAAAGATTTTTAAAACATGCACAGTTATTCCCGACATATCCTGTGAGTACAGTCAAATGCCTGCAGGGGACGACTGTGAGAAAATGTGTACAGCGGCTCCCTCACTGAGTGCAGCTATTAACGCGCGTGGAAACACTTCTGCCTTCCAACTTGGTCAAACAGCATCACACAAGCTCGTTCTATTTATTTCTACTGAAACCATGAAACTTTACAAATGCTTTAAAAACATCACACAAAATGACTTTATCTTCCGTCTTTTTTATAACCAGATATTTGTTGTTGTGGAAATTGCAGTCCCAGCTTTTGTTGTTACTTGAAAGGCCGTATAGCTCCAAAAGCAACGAGTGTAAACATAGGAAATGAAATCATTTCACACACTGTTAACACAAAAAAGAATCATTTGTGATCTCTTTTGTTGCAAAGATACTTTTTTTTCTTTTAGATCATCCCCAAAAATACTTAAATGACGTAGTCGTTTGACGTGTTTATTGGAAAACTTCTAAAGTCGACTTTGTTGAGAAGGACAAAGGAGAGGTTTTCTCTGATGGCTTTTTCATCATGCAGTCGTCACTGCTCAGTAAAACACTGGACCGCCACTCTCAACCGTTCTGGAGCATTTCCTAAGAGCCGCTATGAGCCGCTCTGAGCATCTTATTGATTTTCAAGACCATAATTTTACTCACGGTTCCTTTTAATTAGTTCTACAAACTGAGGAAAAACTTATCTGACACCTCTCTCCCATCTCTGGTTAATTATTTTAATGAGTTCTGGGAAACAACTGAGAAGAGCTCTAGGCTGCTGATTGTTGAGAATTGGTTGGAGGAGCCAGAGCATTTATGATGTCTGTGAACAAGCCTAACAAACAAAGTCTGAGACCTTGGTAACAGTTATGCAAGACCTCAAATATCTCCGGGTGTTCAAATCTTTGCATGGTTATCCTTTCCTTTTTTTTCATAAAAAACAAGAAGTTAATCCTGAAACACTGGGTCAGGGATGCATAGCTGTTCTGTATTTCATAGCCTGAAGCGTAAAACTGGAGAGGGAGACAATCAGGATTCACTTCTAATGAGTTCATCACCTTGTATGTGACAGGGAAGGAGCTCAAATTGCCATAAATATGCCATTATGCCTGCAAAATGGAAGGAAATAACTGTCACCTGTCTGAGTCAATCTTATATCGCGAATCAAGCAATGACAAGAGAGAAAAATCTCATCTCTGATTGAGGTATGAGCCTGGAGCATTTTTCATAACAGAGCTACAGCGGTGCAGATTGCTAATGACACCTGCATCCCATTTCACTCACAAATTGCAAAAAGTTCTGCACTTTCCTCTGCTCTCCCGTACTCGTGCAACTCTTACCGAGTTACAGATGCCAAAGTTAACAGGAGAGAAAATGATTAAGTCTTTTGAGCCACATCACATGTGTATAACAGCTACAAAATCCTCCACGAATCATGAGAAATGAGCTGAGACAAACCAAGATGCGGTTGACTGAGGACAGCCATGCTCGACGAAAGGTCAGGCGTGGCGGTGCTGATCACAACATCGGAACACGTCCGCTTTAATTAGAAGACGTTCTCACATGTGTGGAAGATGAAGCACGACCAGCGGAGGAGCGGATGCCACATTACGCTAAACAGATTTGACACAAGAGTGATCGGTCCACTCAAGAGTAAAATGTGCTTGATACAGTATGGAAGCGCTTAAATTACTCAGCACCGTGTGGAAAAGAAGCTGCAACCACAAATTCAGCAGCAGCAGCATCAAAGATGCATGTTGCAATCAATGCAGGAGACATTAACTCCAATTAGAGAGGAGCAGCTGGAAAAGAGTGCTAAGCATCTTCTACAGGCTGAAGATTCATCCTGAGCATTTGTAGTTTGAGAGTCCATTTAAACAGATGATGCAGCATGGCGTTTGAATGATACTTTTTTATCTTAAGCTCAGATGGAACATTAAATCACTGCAGGGTTCACTGCCAAGAAAAAAAAAGAGAAACGGTCTCTACTCAGTGGACGTGAACTTCCTTAAGGCAGACTGGTCATCAAAGGCGTTTCTCACATGACACATTTGTAGCAAAGCGTTGCCGTCGGAAGGTAGAAATTTATTGTTGCTTAGCATAAAAGCGGAAAAGTTCAGGCAGTGGGCATTTAGTCAAACCTGTGATCTGGTTGCTGACAAATGCAGATAAAAAAGCAAAGCAGCCAAAGCCAGTATCTGTAGCACTGAGGAAGCGAGGATTAAGATATCAGCTTGCATCTTTAGTTTATCCCACTACAGCCTGATAGTCATACTGGGAAGCATATCTGATCTCTTTTACAGTTTAAAACAGACGTTGCGGAGTAACTGGCACATTCGATCTGGTGCTGCCACTCAATGAAAAGTCAGAAAGCCACTGGGGTCGGTGGGCCTCCGCCTGTGACGGCTTCAAATGTCTATCAAAATCATGCCAGTTCATCCCAGCAGCCGTGAAACATTTCAGTTTGGAGTAAGATAGCCGGCTGATCAGCTCCCACTGCTGCTCCTGCGCCACAAGCATGGCTGAACCCACAAGCTGGCATGCAAACAAGACCACAGACAAAGATTTATCATTTCACACCACTCTGCAGACATGCAAACTCGTATGTGCAACACTTTCATATACTGTAAACTAAGCTACTGGTCAACAGTGTGCGCCCCTCCCCCACCCGTCGTGCAATATTACAGATGACTTGCCACGTGGGGCCACGCCATGAGCAGGTTTTCAGAGCAAGGCCTCCAGCACCGGGTAGTAAATACACAGCATAAACATGTCGCCGAAGACAACCTGCAGACGTCAACCCATTTGATGTTAATAGGAAAGCATCGGTTACCAGATTCTAAATAATAGCTGGCGGTCACCACGGCCAAGAATAGTTACCACAGGCGCAGGAATTTATGGAGTTAGCAAATTGCTTTTTTATCCCCATTCTTCCCCCATTTGTCCATTTCGCCAGCTATCTGTGCCGGTTGAGGATGATGGAGAGGTGCAATGGGACGATGGGACCGTCGGAGCCAGCTTGACTGAGCACACATGTCTCCCGGCCGCAGGGCTCCGGATGATGGTGCTCCAAGGTGCACAAATGCCATCCATCCAGCTGAGTCTCGGAAGGAGCAGGTAGTTGACAGGGCACTGGGTTGTTTGTTTTCCAGCAGGGCCTCGAGGTGCTCCAGAGTGACAGGTGGCACAACTTTGTTGGGCAGGGATATGTGGATGTGCACGGTGCAGCTAGTCTGCAGCCAGACATGGTACCACAGTCAAAAACCTGTTTGGCTGTTTTATTTTTTACACCAAACGCTGACCACTGTGAAGTCGTTTTGGATGTTTATCCACAATATATTAAAATTTTCAAAAACACACATTTACATATAAATTAGAAGTATGTATGAAGGTGATGCTTCCATTGCATATTTCAAACAGCACAAAGGAATTTTCCGTGTGTTTTTGTTTTGTCTTTTTCACTGTTGGGACTGCTCATTCTCCCTGCAGCTCTGTGGGCTAGTTTCCTTGTTCTCATAGGCAGATTGTTTTTAACACTTTGTCGATCTATGACACCAATAACTAGGCTGTAACAAGTCCTGGCTGTGACTCGTTTTGGTGTGTTAATATTGATACAAACCTTATCAGATTTAAAGATGAACAGTGTTAAAGCCACTTGATGTAGCAATAATACTTCTGACCACACGGGGGCATAGAATGTCTTCTGTGTTAACAAAAGGCCCATTGACAATACAGTGCTATTGAGCACTTGGGGGGGTCTGGCATATCATGTAACACCCCTTTGTCCCACTAAAGGTGAACATTATGCCTTATGCCAGCATCTGCTACATGAACGTCTTTGTAACATACTGCCCCTTGTGGTCAGGGGTGGCATTATAGAAGGGCTTTTAGGAAGCCATTCTATACGGTGGCCGACAAGGGCCAAACGCACTGCAACGGTCTAATGCATCTCAAATAAGGAAAACGGCTTCAAGTACAGAAACGATTCAAATTCACAAACTCAAAACGAGGTACAAAAAGAGGAACGTGGTGCAAATGAAAAAACATGCTGCAAAAAACAAAGACAAATACAGCCTCATCAAATGCAGCATCATCGAATGCGCTGCAAATTTAGAAACGAAGCTGTTCGGTCTCTCTCTACATCCCGTGTGTCTGTCCATTGAGCTGTTACGCTGAGAGCGCCCCCTGCAGGTTTGGTAACCGGTTATGAAGCATTTTTCTTTTGAAGATGGTTTCTGGTTTTATATCGTTTTGTGCTTTGCATCGTTTCTAAATTTGCAGCACGTTCGACGATTCTGCATTTGTCTTTGTTTTTTGCAGCACGTTTTTTCATTTGTAACACGTTCCTCTTTTTGTACCTCGTTTTGAGTTTGTGAAGTTGAATCGTTTCTGTATTTTGAAGCCGTTTTCCTTATCTGAGACGCATTAGGCTGTTGCAGTGCGTTTGGCCCTTGTTGGCCACCGTAATTCTATGACATGACTGACTAAAAAATGTACTACCACTCAACTTTAAACTACACCAGTACTGAATTTAGCACGTCTTCCACCTTCATTGTGACTGTCTCTGCCTCGTCCAGCCACATACAGTACTGGCATTTTCTTAGCAATCTGCATGTTTTGTAAGAATTTGATAGGACAACAGAAACTGTGACTAAGCCTCATTGAAGTTTCATGAGATTCATTCTCAGTGATTACTGAGGGGTGTTTTTGATTTTACTTTATTTTATGCTGTTTTTTTATATTCTGTAAGAGTTTGATGACAAAGGGGTTTCTTCTAAGAGGAGGAAAATGAGCCCCAATATCCCCGGCTGCACCGACGGTGTGCACATTCCTGCGGGAGCACATTGCATTACTGCTAATTATACTTATGTAAAGAAGAAGAAGGGCAGTATGGAGGAATTACAGAAATAGCGCTTACTCAAAGTGCAGGCAGACATCGAGCCATAAAAGCTCTTTCAGTGCAGACATTCAACCCAGCCACATAAAGACATGTGGAAAAAACAATTCAGCGAGGCCTTCACTGCTTTACTGAAGAGCCAGGTCGCATCAATAAGCGGGGGTCAACACTAATTTAATAACACCAGCTCGACTCCAGGAAGCCTCGCTGGGGTCGCAACTAGTAAACTCATAACTGCTTTTCCTCTTTTAAGAGAGCTGGTAAGGGGCGGGACTGATTATGCATAATTGCAGCATCTGACCTACAATCTCGTATTTATTGTAAATAAAAAGGAAAGATCTTCTGGCGAAGAACATCTAATGTCACAGCCGTTGGTAGGTTGCTAATTCTTAACGCTCTGCTAGAGTTACTGCAGACCCCGGGCAGACTTTAACAAAGGGTGACATTTTCAGATCACTCTCCTGAATTAAAAAAAACTGGGTGGGGGAAAGATGCCCGAGAAAAATTTTAACACGGTTTGGAATAAAATAAATAAATGAGAGAAAATGCATATTTAGAATTTGTTGAGGAAGACATAAAGAGAAAACAAGCATCCTCAGGGGGAGCATGCACACATTCATTCCCTGACAACAAATCCAAACTACGGTTTAACTGAGACACTCAACATTTCTGAAGAAGTTGATTACAATGTATCTGCAGGCTGAATCACCTGAGCCTCACATGTGGCACATGCTATGATTTAGGGTATTAATCGGATGCAATAGAAACAGCTGAAAACTTAACTGGATGTCAAAATTCACACATTTACAACGAAATAAAAAGGTATCAGTGAAGCTGAGCAATATTTCATGAAAAATCCTGAAAATCACCACCTCAATTTAACTAACACACATGGGAGAGATTCTGTCTCCTTCTGAATAAACAAATCATATCAGAACTCAATGATGCCTTATGATTTCATCTGGATTCTACAAAATACAGCTGGAGAGTGTTGAAGCTGTGTGGTATAAAACTGACCACACTGCATCCAGAAACAAGACAGGCAGCAAAAAAAATGTATATTGATAAGGAAAGAGGGTCCTGCTGAATGACAACGTCAAATCGGCTTTATTAATATCTTATTGTCGCTTTAAGTTGTTCAGTTTCTATCGAGTAGCCTACTTAAATCACTCACTCCTTCATTTTAACCTTGGGTTAAATAAACAATCAAAAATGGAAGAAAGGGTGATTGGGCTAAAGGCTGATTTATGGTTCCGCGTACACCGACGGAGAGCCTACAGCGTAGGATCTGCGTCGGTGTACGTGGAACCATAATTCAGGTTTAAGGAGGAGGAGTTAACAAACTTTATTGGAACCAATGCTTCAAATTATTGTGGGTTTGGGTTTAGCACAGACACAGCAGCTGTTCGGATTTCATTGCGTCCCTGCAGTCCACCCCCCTGTGTTGCAATGTGGACAAGGGCGTAGGTTTGGTCTCAACATTGGTAGGGACGATATAACAGCATAACCTGCATGTACACTTTTTGCTGGGGACGGGACATTAATTAGACCAAACAGTCAGGGCTACATTTGTCACGAATATGAACCTAATTAATTGATAGGCTAAATGATCAATGCAAAATAAATCTGTATTGACTTATACTGTGTATAATGTGTATTGGTTCACCTGATACACGGTTCGATTCAAACCTTTGTTTTCAAAAACTACTAAAGAAACATTTTGAAAACTTCCAGAATATTCCAGGATTTTATTAGCAATTTAAATTGCAATATTTGAACATAACTTAAATTATATTAACATACACAATAAATACAAACTTATTAATAGTTTCTTACCTACTACTTAACCTATATATGGAACTACATGTTAGCCTACATTGTCCTTCACACGAGTAATACATTGCTTTAATTGGTTGTCTCTTTCACCTTCTCCCTTATTTTCATCTCTAAAATGCATCAGTGGGTTGAGCAATTATGGAAAAAATGGTCAAGTCATCAGCCAATCAAACATGCGTTTGAGGAAAAAAAATGGAATTCAGCAAGTGAAAAGGGGTAAATATAAGTCTGAACATAATGAAAATAATTCACTTAATAATGGGATAATTTGGGAAGACATTCTAAATTACCTTTATATCGGAACTCATTATATAATGCAAATAAGGTTGCTTAAAAGTTGGTGGGGACAATTTGAGCCTCCTGAAAAGTTGGTAGTGTTATGTCCCTACCGTCCCTATGCAAACCTACGCCCTTGAATGTGGAGCCTCCGGAGAAGTTTCGTGGCTAAAGACGCACACCGTGTAAAATGTAACCATAATAACTGGCGACATCCAGAGTGCAAATCCGGCTCAGCAACTCAATCTGCCGTCACAAGTCAGCTTCGACCCCCAAAACACAGCAACACACCGACCCCGACCCCCCCACCAAAACACCAAAACGGAAATGTAGCTTTTATTCTGCAGGGAGTGAGAGTCGCATGCAGGGCAATCCTGCAGGAGGAGACATCTGTTGGGCTCTTTTCCACAAAAACATGTGCACTCTCTCTGCATTCATTCACTTCCCCCTCATCTGCAAGTGATGAATTCAGAAAAAAACAGGTCTGCCCCAAACAGCTTTGCTCAATCATGAGAAAGAGTCGTAAATGTGAAGAATGATTTTCCCCTGAAGCGCACACATGCACGGTAAACGTGGGATATGCAGTCGCCAGGAAAGCCCTCATCCATCACACTGTTGGAGGTCTGTCTCTAGACGTCCAGCTGCCAAACTGTGACCTGGATGGATGCAGGGGGGACCTGACTGCAGCCAGAGTCACCCGGGAGGTTTATGGGAGCTTGCCCGGCTCCCGACACACGCGTTTTCAAAAAGAAACCCCCTCAAAAAAATGTCAACAAGCAGCCTTTTAAAAAGAAATGCTTACCTTTCTCCCACGGGTTGGTTCAGTTGGACGTGTTTGGGGAGGATGCTGCTGGAATACTACTCCCGTGGAAAGTGAGGAGGAGAGCAGCAGCAGCGCAGATGGAGGTTGGAGCGGAGCAGCGCCCACGGCGGACTGATGAAGGATGATTTATGGTTCCGCGTTACACCAACGCAGAGCCTACGCCGCCGATTTAACGCGGAACCATGAATCAGGCTTCTGACGCTGACATCAGTGGGAGGCTTCCTTTAAACCAGACCCGCTCCCTCTCCGGGAGGGCTCCTCCGAGACACTTAACTACAATTAACTGCGAACCCCGAGCTGGACTGAAGTTAAAACTCGGGTTGAAACCAAAAACCCTGTAGGAAAGTCCCCGGACACAAGCCGCAGCTGTTTTAACCAGGAACACTTTTGACCATAATTGGTCTTTGCAGCTCAGCGCTCACCTTGGCTCCATGCAGTGGCGTCAATTCAGTCTTACTAAGATATGGCAAGGTAACGAGTCACAGAACTTAACTAGAGTATCAATCAACACGTCCAGCAAATACTCATCACAGAAGTCTATGGAGCTTATCTGTGTGGTCAAGAAAATTGGAACTTTTTCCAATGCAGTCTCGCTCACTGCAAAAACTTAAAATCTTACCAGGAATATTTGTCTTATTTCTAGTTAAAATGTCTCATTTTTAGTCAAAAAATCTCATTACACTTAAAACAAGAGTCATCGCCAGAAAAATAACTTATTTGACCATTTTCACCCGTTTCAAGTAAATTTTCAATTGAAATAAGTAGAAAAATCTGCCAGTGGGACAAGATTTATCTTCTCATTACAAGCAAAAAAAAAATTTTCTACTTATTTTAAGTGAAAATCTACTCGAAACAGGTGAAAATTGTTGTTTTTTGAGTTTTTGAGTTTTGTCTTAAATGTAATGAGATTTTTTTTTACTAAAAATTAGACATTTTAACTAGAAATAAGACAAATATTCTTGTTAAGATTTTGAGTTTTTGCAGTGTATAATAACTAGTGAAATCGATCATGTTCTGATTTGCATTTGTAGTTATTCTATATGTATTAAGTAATAGAATAATCAATACAAAGAGACAGAGTAATTCCATAAATGTATTTGAAAAAACAAACATTTACATTTAACCCTTGAAGCAAAGGTGTGGCGGCTGCCATACCTTGCCATACCCAATTGACGCCCCTGGTTGAAAGCAAAAACCCTGTAGGAAAGTCCCCGGACACAAGCCGCAGCTGTTTTAACCAGGAACACTTTTGACCATAATTGGTCTTTGCAGCTCAGCGCTCACCTTGGCTCATCCATGTCATTGACAGCTACAAATAAAGCCAGAAATCTTGGTGTAATTATTGACTCAGACCTGAACTTCAACAGCCATCTAAAGTTTATCACTAAATCTGCCTATTACCACCTAAAAAACATTGCTAGAATTAAGGGGATTCTGTCTAAACAAGACATGGAAAAACTTATTCATGCATTCATTTTCAGTAGGTTGGATTATTGCAATGGCATCTTTACAGGCCTTAACAAGAAATCTATCAGGCAGCTGCAGCTGATCCAGAACGCTGCCGCCAGAGTCCTTACAAACACCAGGAAACTGGACCACATCACACCGGTCATGAAATCACTACACTGGCTTCCAGTGAGTCAAAGGATATAGTTTAAAATCTTACTGCTGGTCTACAAAGACCTGAATGGTCTTGGACCAAAATACATGCTGGATCTGTTAGTTCCTATGAAGCTCCCAGACCCCTGAGGTTCATGGATCTGGTTTGTTGTGGTTCCCAAGAACCAGAACCAAGCAAGGTGAGGCAGCGTTCAGTTATTCTGCTCCTCACCGGTGGAACAAACTTCCTGTAGACCTGAGGTCTGCTCCAACTGTAGATCCTTTAAATCAGGATAAAAACATTAGTTTACTGAAGAATACTCTCAAATTAAATACTTACCTGCTGTACTTTACTGCCCTTAGTTTTAACAACCTGTGCTTTTTATTATTTTACCTCTTTTATCATTTTATTTGTCATTTACTGTTTAATTATGTCTTGCCGCTTTTAATGTTGATGTGAAGCACTTTGAATTACCTTGTGTTGAATTGTGCTATATAAATAAACTTGCCTTGCCAGTGTCTTATAGCTTTGACAACGAGCCAGGTATTAGGGGGGAAAAAGAGGAGGAGAAAATCACTTTTTCTGGTAAAACTACTTGTGAGCGTTTGAAGTCGCAACCAGATCAAAATGTCCAATAACAAATGGTAAATCTGTGTTGGAAAAGATCCAAGTCAGAGAAGATCACATCGTCCACCATATGCAGCCTTAACTTTACAAGGATTCCCACTGGTATAGAACCTACCGAGCCAATCACAACAGGATCAGTGTTATGCAACATAAACATTCAAGAGGTAACTTTCAAAAACTACCAAATTGGTTGCAATTGTTCTAATAATTCATCGTTTTTGCAGTAAACACTTGATCCAGACAAACGTCATCCACCAGCATTTATACTCCGCTGCACCTTATTTTGGACAGCCTTTGTTGATACTTTTCTTCTCTGATTGGTTGAGAGTTTATCCAGTGGTGTCCAGAGGCAGTTTCTTCCGACTCTGCTGGTGAAGTTAGTCAAAGCTTAATACAACTTAATACACTTAGCTCCGTCTTGTTTGGGTTCAGGAAATTAAATTAAATAAAAACGTTATTGCCCATCCTCTAAGCATACCTGGAATTGGGGATTACAAGTTCCCCAGACACAATGTTTTTTTTGCATAAACTCCATAAAACAGATGAGTAAAGGATCTTGAAATGTCTTTCTATGGAGCTGAAAGCTACAGATGGTTGAGTTCTGGTCCGTGTGCAACGGTTACTGACACAGCCATTGGCTCCTCTGCCTTTGAGGGGCTGGTCTTATTGCTGGCTGGCCTGGTGAGGATAGCGTATTTGTTTTAAGAAGCCCACCCCCCAGTGGATGGAGTCAAGTGGACTCTGACTCCGCCCCATACAACCAGCTTCTATGAACAGAGCTGTAAAGAATTGTTAAAAATGGGATTTTATACTGCCTCGCCATGGTATTTTGATTCCGAGACATTTCTTTAAGATTTAAGGAAATTGCCAACTTTATGTAAAAGAGAAAAGTCTTATGGCTCCTTTAAAACATTTGAAGATGCAACCTTTTCCTTTACAAATCAGTTAACCAATACCTCGTGTTTGCTTAATTTATTAAGAAAAAAAAAACTGCTGCAGGCCTTAAATACATTCTGCAATCGAACTTTCCGACTACCTGTGAGACTGTTTGAACTTAAACAGACTGGCTCTTGCCAGGGTTTCCCATTTCCTCAAAATAACTGAAAGGAAGAAATGTGGTCAAACACAACAAAAGGCAGGTCTTCCCGGGACAAAGTCACCGCATCACAGGAGATCAGGTTTATGTGCCTGCAGTGATTTCCCCCAGCCCTTTTAAAGGGAACCAGGGGCCGATAAACCATCCAGATGGTTGGGGGGGGGGGGTTATCCTCAGCATCGGTAGATGAAGAGACAATCTATGTTGACTGACAACGGCTCTCTGAGCCTAAGTAGTTATTTTCACCACACAGTCACTTTTTTCTTTTTTAAATAAAGTTATAAAAACAGTAACAAGCGAACTGACAAACTGCACATCAATATACATGACAACAATGAAACCTGTTTGTTTGATGTTTATAGCCATGGATGAAAAGTACATATCACTTGATTTGGCATTTTGTTTGAAAAAAGTTGCCCATTTGGAGGTCTAACTGGCTGATGGCTTAATTACTTTACCTTATCAATAGGACTGTTTGTGTTAGTGTAAGTTATTCTTTAATGTAACAGTTCATTAATATCAAGTACGATTTGATAAAAGAAGTGAAATCACTTCCTGTAGCAAAAATACTTTTCTATTCATATTAAACCAACCTATACAAGTTTTACAAGGCTACACGTCCTCATTAACACACATATACAACATTAATACTTTATTTACATGGCACTATACATGCAACACAAGCAGCTCAGAGTGCTCAAGCATTTAACAAAATATGTACATAAAGGTTTTCACTTGAAAGTAGCATACTTCAAAGATAGGAGATGAAATATGCACAAGTCTTTAAAAAAAGTGTGTGTGTGTGTGTGTGTGTGTGTGTGTGTGTGTGTGTGTGTGTGTGTGTGTGTGTGTGTGTGTGTGTGTGTGTGTGTGTGTGTGTGTGGGGGGGGGGGGGGGGGGGGGTGGAATTGGATGTTTTTCTCCTCAAAGTTGAGATTGTAGCAAGGCTGCTTGCCCTTGCCGCCGCCGCCGCCGCCGCCGCCCCACCCGCGTCGCCTCCTGTCTCCTACCGGCTGATGTTACTTCTAACAAAGTCTTTAAGGCCGTCAAAGCCCTGACTGAACAGATACTCCAGGTACCAGCTCCACGCCTTTGAGTTCTGAAACGGAGTCGGGGAAAAAAAAAACAAAAAAAACACTTGCATCAAAGACATTTGAACATTTGTTCGATCAAATAAATAAATAAATCTTTGATCTATGTCAAGCTACATGTGAAGTCTATTATGAGTTCAGAAGTGAAAAAGAGAACTCTTACCTTTATGGCACTGAGATCCATATCCTTGCCCGGCCAGCACTGATAAAGAGAGAACAAATGTTTATTTTCAGAAAAATCCTGGTAAATCTTGCGAGATAACTGCTTGACAGTGCAGGTGATCATAACCAAAAATAGGAAGGTGTATTATTAAACACGATGAAAACCACATCTCATGCAGCACACATTAATAATAAAACATCCCTCTAATGTATCATCTATGAAAGGGACATTAATACTGATTTGTCTAGCCTGTAGGTCTATCAAGCAAACGGCAGAGAACAGCTGCATGCTGCCCTATCGGACGCCTCGTGCAGTTCGAAAATAAGCAAACTTTGTCAGAATTAGCATGCAGGCTTCAACCCAAATCCCCACCAAAGTGGTGCACACTCACCCTCTGGTGAAAGTCAACAGCGTAGCTCATGAAGGCTGGGTGGTGGATGAAGTCGAAGCTGGTCCAATACTGCGGCACATTGCTCTTGAGCAGCAGCTCCTCTCCCACTTGCAGGGCCATACCTGGATGAAACATCTTGGAGTTCCACAGGCAGTTGACCATGAACGCCAGGTACTGGTTGAACTCGCGGAAAGTCTGGCGGCTGATGTGAAAAGCCTTCTGAAGAGAGAAAGAAGGGACAGAATGAAGAGAAACCAGCTCCAACTAATTCTTTTTTTTTTTTCTTCTTTTAAACAAAATGGTTGAATTACAGTTTCAAGGACAAATGCTGCTGCTTGACATGCAGGCCCATGGAAAACATTAAAACATTTTAAATCCTCATCTGAGCAAAGATTACAGTTATCAGGTCTGTGCAGATGCTTGTGTGTTCCTAAAGAGCTGGATAGACGCGCTTGATTATAAAACCACTACCACAGCAAATTAGAGACAAAAGGGTGCAACAACTAGACCCCTAAACATCAACTAATATGCAAAATATTCTGATTAGGCACTACATTAAAAAAAGAACAGCGGGTGAAGTTTATAACTCCTTTTCGCATTTCATTACAATGCAGTTTTCTACAGGAAACCTCAGGCCTTCTTTGCCTTTTCCACTAAAGAGGCTCCAGTAGTAGTTCAAAGCCAGTACCCCACTTAGGAACAGTTCAAAGCCGGGGTGCTGCTTTGGCCCTAAAACTCTGCTGGACGAGACGTAACGACTGGTTACATAAGGGGACTGAGCACGGGCTTTATGAAGGAACTAAACATTGCCGGGTGTTTCAGTATAACCTGCTGACATCCTTGGATCCCTCTCAAAGCAGCAGATATAAATCATGTTTGAGGCCGTGTTTTGGAAAACGCGGTTCGGTGTTTGGAATCGCAGGTCATCAAACAGTTATAAAAGCAGACTGGAAACATAAAGTTCAGCATCAACTGCACTTCTGATGGAAAACAAAATAAACTCTGTGGTGCGTTGGTCGTCTTTAGAAATTTAAGAGTACGTGAGGTTTGAACGCTCTGTTGCCGCTCTGTGTACGTCTGTGTAATCTGGACCTGGTTGAAGTTGGTTAAAATGAAGCAACTTGATGCAAGTTCGAGTTTTATCACCCAGCCAAACGATGTAAACCAAGCAATACTTTTGTGGGGACCTGTGCAATATTAGTGTTTATATGCAACAGCAGAGACAATCAATGTCACATGTACACACATTTGTCTTTACCTCTGTTTGTTTCTCTTGGCTCTTGGCTGATGTCAAGTTCACTTTGTACCTGACAAAACAAAAAACAACAAAAAAATGTTCTGTGTTTATAAAAGACAGAGGTGTTTAAGCTCTAGCGTCTGTCAAGAAAAGATAATATAACTACAATTCTTTTTTTGTGATGGTTATTTGTTACGCTTAGCTTTGTTTACGGTTCATCAATGAATTTGATTTGTCTTAGGCTAGCCTGGAGTTACAGATGATGCTTGAATTTCCCAAACTAAAAAGGAAAAAAAATAAGCAAATGAGAGCTGAAGTACATTCCCTCTTTGCTGCTTATTAACATAAATCATGCATTAACACTGAAGTGCAACGTCTCCATTTGATTCTAGTTCTGTTTCTTCATCAAATATGCATGAGCCTATGACTTTCCACAGTGAAGTTCTTACAAACATATGCATAAAGACAAGCTCATGTCAGGACTGAAGAGGCCCCACCTGTGCATGATGTACGCCACCCTGTCTACAGTGACAGGGTCAGTGGCGAGCAGCGCTGGGTAAAAGACTCCCGGTGGAGGCATCACCACGAGGGGAAGGTCAAACTTCAGAAATGTATCACACACCTGAGGGTGGAGGAGAAGATGAGGTCAGCCCCCTTACTTCAGAGAAAAGTCCAATATAAGATATTTCACACATAAATGTTAAGATGGGAGTCTAGAAATCATTTCATGGACATCTTTCCCTCTAATGCTGTGAATTACTGCATATGCTACCTAAATCATCCTTCTGCTCTCGAGGTGTGTAATGAGCGAGAAACAGAGCATGTGATAATCGCCCTTCACATTAACGGCTGCAGCTCACGTACAGTTTCATAGAAGTCCATGATGAAGCTGAGGAGAAGAGTGTGGCAGCCTTCGAGCTGGAGGCCCACCGACGCCAGCCGACCAAAAAAGTGAATCAGCTCCATCACCGAATCCTTGAACCCCGACAGAGTTATGTTTCTGGGGTAGACACAACAGAGAACACAGAAAACGTTTTTTTTAGCTTCATATAAGACAAAGGACAACAACTACACCAGCCAGAGTAATTGCGCATAACAGCATAAAAGGACAAACATCGAATTAAGATTGATGTTTGGAAAGCGCACACAAACACGATCTGCAATCAATCACTTCTTCATGAGCTGGCCAAATACCAGAGGGAAGTTTTGAAATGGCAGGGAATAAAAATGGATCCTTCTACTTTCGTCTTTTATTGTGGAATTAAACATGCGATAAACCCCCAGGTATTTAACATAATGGATACCAACCCCAGCACTTAATTTGGGAGGTGGAGACTAATTTGACTGAGCATTAGAGTTAGTGCCCTACTTCCTACACTGTCAAGTTGATTCACAAAGGTGTTTCAGATCCATTTCTTGTTTATGCTAAAGGCGTAAACAAGTGGAAGAGAGACTCACATGGAGGTGTGGCTGTTGAGACTGATGTCCAGATCGTCCTCCAGAGCATACACCGAGTGCCAGGTCAGCCACTTCAACAGCATGTTGTTTAAACACTCCATCAGGCCACACTGCGGACGCACAGGAAAAGCGTCGAGCACACAGTCGTTAAAACTCGGCACTAATTACAGGATCTATAATGAGCGCTTTAGGACTGCCAGTCAAACACTACTACATATGTTTCTATTATCCTACAGCAACCCGGGCCCAGTAACAGAAGGACCCTCGCCCTGCCCGTACCTACTTACTTTAAAAAACAGTGAGGATGTGAAGAAGAGCTGCGTGAGCGGCTGGAACAAAAGCCTTCCAATTTCTGAACAGGAGACAAAAGGTCATAGTTGTATCTGCCATGTAATTCTGTGTAACACGATTCCTGACATATGTGAAAGGAGTCCAATGAGAACATGATTGTGACTTTAAGCGGCTAACACAGTCGAGGAGGAAAACAATGGGGAAGGGGAAAAAAAAAAAAAACTCACGCAAGCTTGGGATTACAGGAATGTTGCTCAGAAGACCGAGGATCTGCGGACGGAGTAAAGAGCCGTCCCAAACATTGAGAAATTTGTAGAGGAAAGCGTCAGAGCTGGAAAAGCCCTCCTGGTGGAGAAAATATGAAATATAAAAATAATTGAAATAATCAATCGCCAACTCCGGTTTCCCTTATGAATAAACAACAGCTGGCAGCTAAAACAAGTTCAAGTTACGCAACTTTCAGTGTCGTCTGATCACTATATCATGCCATACATGTCATAGTTGAGTAGTGGTGGGTTCCCACTAAGCAGCTAATCAATGACAGGTAACCCTGCACAGATTATGCACAAGACCCGACTCCTGACTTATCTGTCTGGTCTAAACAGTTACAGCTGTCACATAAGATTTAACAGACAAGTCCGTATCTTGTTATTAACGTCACACTATGATACAAATAGCTCCTGGTCAATCAACCTGCTTTGCTCCCCTGGCTGTTAAAGATGGCTACCAGTTTCCCTTCATGTCTCCTGATACACTGCATGCTGGAAACATTAGAGGCATGGCTGCTCTTGCCAAAGACAAACCAAATTTGGCTCAATTCAAGCAAACTTTCTCTGCCGTGCTCTTTGATTTATACGATATCTGCTGTATTTTCTTCTGATTTAACCCCGCACACAATGTCCTTGCTTCTGATTTGAGTGATGTGTCGGTGAAAATTAGTTTCAGGTGTGAAAAGTGGGGTTTGAGCAGGTCACTGCTGGTTAATGGATACAGCAGATAGGGAACAACACAGGTGAAGCACAGAGGAGGCTGACGAGACTCCCACCTGAAGGAATTGCTGCGCCGACAGCAACTTGTTCAAAAACTGTAGACCTTCTCCTGAACTTTGGTTGGCTCCTCCATCACCGCAGAACAAAAATTCTGAGCAAAAAACAAGGACATTTAGAGACAGAAAAAGTCAGGTAAATTTGAAAGAAAGCGGAACTCTGCGTGAGGTTTTAGATGCACTCAGCGAGATCCCTCCGGCAAGTTTTAAACTCTTTACTGAAAGAAACACTTTGATATGCCTACTTGGTGAAAATTTTCAGTTCAGCTCAAGGTCAGCTCTGCTTGGGAAGCATCTTCTCATAAAAAGGTTGTCATCGCAGTTTTAAAGCTCCCAGCCCTCCCATCTTACCTTCGTGGAGAGCACAGCCCAACCAGAAATTGAGGCGTAGGAGGGCAGACTCATCCTGAACACAATCGAGGTATTGCAGAGACAGACTGGAACCAAGCAGTGAACCCATCTGAGCGGGCAGCTGGAGGAGGTATGAAAAAAAATTAAAAAAACCGACAAAAACAGGAAGCACACACAAACAAGTATGAGTGAAAGGCTCCAACATCACAACAGTCACAAACAGACGCAATAAAGCACAAAGAAACTATGCTTCCAAAGTCAAACATCACATTAAAAATGCATTAAAACTGATCCGCGAGAGTGACTGCCTCATATTACTTTAAAATCAGTCCACATACCCTCAGAAGAATAAAAATAAACAGATGCCCGTGTCCTTGTTATTATGTGGGTAAACGAACCAGTACTGGGCCAATTCCCCACTTTCCAGTAATCCTCATAATGGCAGCATTGGGACATTTCTTCTAAAACATAGAGAGCTTATACAGTCTCTTACTAGGCATGAACAGCTGCCTCTTAATATGGAGACTTTGTCAGTATTAAATAAATTAAGACTGCTAAGAAGACAGACTGTAAATGGACACAATTCAGAACATCAATAATTATGGAGTAACTGTCTCATTAAACTGGGAAGGCACCAGTCCGCTTTTAACGGCACGAGCGCTGACAGTGGGGGAAGTTTCAATGATCTTTTGTCAATATTGTGAAGGAACGCTTTAATGGGGTGGTCGATTATGCTCATCCATGTTTCCTAATACGAGCCAAAGTGGGGCAATCTTGGCGACAAACACATTTAGGGCCGTCGTGGCGTCGCCCTCTAAAAGCTTCATTGTTCTCGTTGGCTTTGTGGGCAGTGAAAGAGATGAATTTATGCAGCATGACACATAAAACTCTGAAAGCCATTTCAAATGACTTATATTAGTTTATCAGGTCACTGAATCTGCAGGGCAAATAGGCATTTATGGAGAAGCAAATGGCCATGTGCTTTGGAACTTCGTCCACTAAATTATATCTTTTGCTTTCATTACTCATATGATAGATATATGAAAAAATGTACTTAAATCTAATTGAAAATAAAAGTCATAGATACATACATTGGTTTGCCTGGGACAAAGTTGTAAATGGTTTTTCAAAACAGCCAGATAAAAATAGTAGAACAGTAACACAGTGCCCCCCAGTGGTTTAAAAATTACAGCACAACTAGTGCGTACTTGCAATATGTTTGTATGTTATTTCTGTAAAAGAGGTCATGTTATGTACAAAAAAATATATTCTGCATGTGAATGGATATATTAGACTTTCTGCAAAGACAACGTGCCACTTAGATTTAGATTATGGTCCATGTGCTGCTCTGATAAAACAGCTTTTGATGATATTACCAAACCACAAAGCTGCACAGTTGCAACCTTATATTACGCTTTTCAAAAGGAGCACGGTGCAGTCAAGTTGAGAAGATAACTCCACAAACTTCAAACGAGCTGCTATCAAGAGAGCTACAAGGACATTATTGTAGTGCTTTATACACGTATTTGGGCCAAATAAACCAGAAATGTATATACGAAAATAAATAAAATATAAAAAATAAAGAGGCATAACGCATCTCTCTCCACTTCACCTGTAGATCTTTCTTTTTCTCTAGTAAATACATTTCTTTACAAATTAGAAGTCTAGCTAAGATGTCTTTATTTAATCACTTTCACAGGCTCTTCCAGGTTAATGACTTCTGTCCAGTACAGTCATTCTTGTGTCACAGGTGTTTTTACAAGGTCTGTTTCAAATTGTATGTTTAAATATTGAAATAATGACACAAAGCACATACAGTATCTCTCCTTGAAAAGAAAGTTACTGATGGGTTTGGTTAAAATTATATTTTCTAGACTACAGGAGTGGAGTGTCAGCAGCTGACGGAGGCAGAACTTAAGTTTCCTCAGAAAGAAATTACCTCAATATGATGCATGTTTTCCAACAGATGAGCAAAGGAGTGCACCTGCACGAGGGGCACCACCTTTCTGCCGGACATCTGCTCAGTCTGAGCATCTTTGTTGATGACGGAACTCAACTCTGGCAGTTCCAGGTGGCAATGTTTCTGTGAAAGCCAAGAGGATACAAACGTCAGTAATCACTTTAATTCACTTGTAACTTCAGAAGGAAACAAACCTGTCCTGGAGAACAGTACACCCTCTCCGAGATACACACACAAGCTCAAGATTTAGTGAATGCATTCCAACAGAATAAGTTAAAACTAAAGTTAAAACCAATAGATTCTGCCTAAAGGTAAATTAAATGAGTTTGTTTTCATAATAGTTCCATCAAACTGCTATTTACCAATAGTCAGTGCCTAATTATATATTATACAGGGATTCATCATTATGCAGGATATCTCTGTGGTAGCATGTGTGCACAAACTACAACATCTGACAAACATTTTTTAACAGTAAAACACACCGATACTGCATTCACACCATCTAAAATTAACTTCAGGCTGCTTGCTTTACAGTTTATTTTGAAATCGAACACACAAACGCTTAATTTTGCAGTAAATGTTGGAAATCTTCCTTGTATCTGTAAGTGTAAACATTGTTTACCACAAATGATAAAAATTAGGAACCTGTCGTGACACTTCTTTTTGCTCTTCCTTCGCCGTTGAGCTCAGAAAAACCACCAACAGAGTGCGTGTGGGGCTGTTCTTGGGCTTTACAATGTAACTGCTGGGAATCAGTGGGGACATAAAAGGTCTAGTTTTCTCAATTTGCCTCTTTCTACGTTTCTTAGCAGCTGTTATCCCTGTACACCCAGATCTTGTAAAGAATCAGAGAGGCATAGCTAAGTTGGCTTGAATGTTGTGACCACAAGAACTGAGAGACAATTGTGACTTTGCATGCCTTTAAGCCTGAGAAACATGTTGAAATGTGAATCAATTATTCAAGATATGTGTAGATAAAAGCACATGGTGAATCTATAATTTATTATTAAATTAATTTAAAAAAAATCTACATCTACCAAATAAGTTATCTCAAAACATATTCAAGACCATATTATAACTGAGACATGCAGAATAATCAGAAATGAAAGCGGTGGTTCTAACTGTCAGACCACATCGTTCCCTGCATCAGTGACTCTCTGGAGAAAACCTAAAGACCCTGGAGGTGAATGTTGTGGTGGATGAAGAGGGTCTGATAAAAAGTTACGATGATCTGAGAAAGCAGCAGCAACTTAAGTGCAGCAGGATTCATTTGCAAACATGACAAAAGGTGGAAACAGGAAATTTACCCTTTTCCTGGACATGGCTTTATTTTTGATTGTGAAGGCTGGATTGATGCCGGATGCAACACCATTCCTCTTCTGGACGGACATCAGCGCCGATTTCCAGGGGGATATGTAGTTCTTAAACCCACTCTGTGAGAGAGCAAATGTTTATTTCCATTGCTGTTGTCAGAGCGATCGAACAGTGTTAAAACAACATTAACTTCACAATCCATGTACGAACCCTCATCCGTGATGGAATGGAAAGCGTCACAAGTTCAGGGCAAAACACTTTGTAAAGTGACAGTAGGTGCAAAAGGAAAGGCTGCCTTCCCTGAAGAAACAAGAGCAACAATCAAACAATATGACACATATTTGTACAACTTATTTCCATCACAAACTCCCTAAAACAATCAACATTAGCTAGTACTGATGATCTTGGCATTTGGGTCAAACATCAATATACTGGCTGCCAAGATTCTTAACATTTCATGCCAAATTCAATTTTGATGACCAAGGGTAAACATTTTCTGCAGTCCGATTCGGGAAAAAGAAAACGCATGCTTTCATTTATTCTCATCTTGAATACTGTAATCCATTTTACGTAGGTATCAGCTGGGCTCCTATACCACCTGCAGCTGCAGATTGATTCATTGTTACACGGACAAAGAGGCCTCGTATCATTAATCCTGCGCTCACCTTCCCACGCAGTCCTCCAGTCAGATTTCATATTGATTTTGAAATTTTACAGCTTAAATGGCTTTGCTCCAAAATAAGTCTCAGACATATTGAGCTGGTGTGTGTCCTCAGTGCCACTGAGACCTTTGTTGGTTCCCCACTTGTTGCAGATTATAACAAAAGATTTACTTATCGTTTTTTTTTTTTGTTTAGTTTTTTTACGTTTGATATCCCTATTTTTAATTGATATAATTCTACTTTTCCAACAACTTCACATCTGTTTTCACAAGGCATTTGCCCTAATCCCGTTTTTACTTTTATTTCCTTATTAGGAAGCTTTCCAAATCTTTTTTTTTTTTTTTTTTTTTCTCTCATTATAATATGCAGACCTGTTAAGCAGCGGACCAGGAAAGTTATGGAGGATCTTCAGGCATGCTTAGATTGTACTATCAACAGTCTGGATGAGTACACAGAGGCTGTGACATCAGTTTCTGTGTACCATCACGTACAAGGGTTAGTTATCCTGGTACAAACTGGTTCACAGCAAACCTCAGATGGCTACGGTTGCAGAAGGAAGAAGCGTTCAGGAGTGGTGTCTAAGACAGGCTCAAAAAGGCAAAGTACATGTTTAGCAAGGAGGTGAGAGTAGCTAGATGACTGTTCTCTGAGAAACTACAACAACAGTTCTCAGAAAACAATGCCAGCTCAGTTTGGAAGGGACTGAGGCCCTGTTTACACGGAGCAAAAACGGAGGCGTTTTCATGCGTTTTGGTCGTTCGTTTACACGAAAACGGAGCTCAAAGTCACCAAAAACGATCATTTCTGAAAACTCCGGCCAAAGTGGAGATTTTAAAAAACTCAGTTTTCACGTTTGCGTCTAAACAGAGGAAAACAGAGATTTAGGCTTCAGAACGTCACATTATGCAACAGAAACGTCACCAGCGTCATGTGTGCGACCTGTGTTTACAATTAGTTTGGCCACCGTCAATATTTTCTTGTATTTTACCTGTTTTATATTCTAAAGTCACACTTAAAAGTAACTCCACTTCTCTGTCACTCCAAACGAAAGACACTCGTTCCGTCTTGGAAGTAAAGCCTGAATTATGGTCCCGCGTTAAATCGACGCAGAGCCTACGGCGTAGGGTACGCGGCGATGCGCGCCGTACGGTGTGCGTAGCCGCGTACCCTACGCCGTAGGCTCTGCGTTGGTGTAACGCGGAACCACAAATCAGCCTTAACTGGAAGTTACACGTGTCATTTGTTGATGTTTTTTCCAGGATTCTGATTGGCTGGCATGACGTTAACAGCGTATTTATGCGGATCTGTGTAAACGAAGAGATTTTGAAAACGATCTCGTGTAAACGATGGAATTTTTCAAAACGTAGAGGGGGAAATATCCGTTTTTGTAAATACCCGGCTATGTGTAAATGGGGCCTGAGATAGATATCAAACTACAAACCCAGAGCCCCCCCTCCATCAACGACCTAAACGAGTTCTACTGCCTCTTCAAAAGACAAAGGGACAGTCCTTATACCATCCCCCGGGACTGCATTCACATTCACCAGTTCCATCCCTCCAACTGCAACAAGATATTTAAAAGACTGAACCCCTGCAAAGCAGCAGGGCCGGACTCTGTGTCCCCATCCACCCTGAAGCATTGTGCCGATCAGCTGTCTCCGGTGTTCAATGACATCTCCAAATCTCCCTGGAGACATGCCACGTGCCTACCTGCTTCAAAACCTCCACCATCATACCCGTCCCCCAAAAACCAAGGACCACAGGACTTAACGACTACAGACCCGTCGCCCTGACCTCTGTGCTAATGAAGTCTTTTGAGCGCCTTGTGCTGCCACACCTCAAGATCATCACAGACCCACTCCACTTCTGACCTTATGCGTCACATTAACGCACATCCTAGGTCACCTCTGTACAGACTCATTACTCCGGCCCTTTAAAACCAACATGTTGTACATTTTTTCTGTTAATAATATTTGTTCTTTTGTATTGGGCCAGTCAACACAACAAATTCCTTGTGTGTGTTAAACTACTTGGCAATAAACTACTTTCTGATTCTGATTCTAATAATTATTCCCTGATAATGCAGTAGTACAGAAACTGCCAAAGACATGAAATTCACTCTGAACACATCTACTTCACTGACAAGAATAGTGCACTAAAAATACATGGCGCATTCACACTGGGTAGATTTTCCCAACTGAGTGAGTAAACAACATAATCCGTCTGCTGAAATGTCTCCAGATTCAATTAAATAAGTATATTTACCAGTTTAGACTGTAGCTCCAGTAGCTTCCTGACTCTGAAAACACGCACTGCAATGAAGGAATTGATTGAGTCAATAATGAAGCAATGACAATACTAAAATAGAGATAACTGAAAAGAAATGAGGGAACCAAAGAAAAGCATGTACATGATGAGTGGCTCAATTCAGACAAGAAAATATTTGGCTTACCACTTTCCTTTCTGGTTAAAAGATACAACAGATGGCAAATGTATGGAGACTGAAAATAAGGAAAAATTATTTGCCATTAACTGCAGCCGTATGCCATATGCAAAAACAATAAAATCTGTTTCACATGGAGATTTTGATCAATTTTGTTTACTGCTGAAATCCAGATTACAGACTTGAGTGGGGCATTAAAGATAACCAGATATTTCTGGTTTAGAAGCTACATTAAGACAGATTAATGCAGCAAACCAGCTTAAAGGGGGTTATGAGACATTTTACTCCTATTCCTTGAAGACCACACACACTGTATGTTTGATTTTAGAGCACTTTTTTAAATGAAGCCATAGCCTTGAATGTGATAATTCAATATCAGACAACCTGAGCATCACAAGCTTCTCCTTAAGAGTAAATACTGACAGAGACGTCTATGTGTACCTAAGACAAAAACGAATGTGCCTTTATTTTTCTTTCAGCTCTGGGATATAGAAAAACATAATATATACAAGAAAATAAAACAAGCTTAGTGTACCGCTTAACCTAAACAAATTCAAACTAGTGCTGGATAAACAACAATACTACAGCATTGCAGGAATAAGTAGCCTCTTACCAGATTTTCCTCCATGACAAAGCTGAAGATGAAGCCATAAATGGCTCGAAGTTGATCCTTTGCATCGATCATATCAAATACGGTCAACACCCACTTTATGAAAAGAACCTGAAAATGATGCATAAAGATAAGACAAAAGCTTTTATTAAATTATGATAGAAACTAGGGGTGGGCAAAAATATCGATATGGCAATATATCGCGATACTTTTCCAGCCGATTCAATATCGATATTCAAAATTTGAATATCAATTTTTTTTTTATCCCCGATTTTTTTCCCATTATATCACCCAGTGCTCCTACCTAAGTGACAGTCCTGGGCATTGCCACTCTCTACCAACCCTGGGAGGTTTATTTATTTATGGATTTATATCTATACTGACTGATCACTGTGCCTGTCCTTGGTTTTAGTACCCATCTTTCTTGTGTTTATTATCATTTGCCACATAATTAAAGCAACCTCATACTAAATGTAATGTTAATTTCATATGATGTAAATAATATGAAAAACATATACAAATATGTTGTAACTTTAGCTTGTATAGTTATAATAAAACATTGTTTTGACTCAGTTTGTCCCATGAATTGTCACTATAATCTGATGAACATGCAACTCGGATTTTAAAATCCATCACTATCATCTGATGTACATATATACAACTTGGATTTTAAGATGTGTAATGCATTTTTAAATTTTTCGGTGAACTATGTAGAATATAATAATCAGGATATCGCATAATCGGGATATCGCAATGTGTATCGTATCGTGGCTCAAGTATCGTGATGCGTATCGTAAGGTCCTTCCCAATACCCACCCCTAATAGAAACTCATAAATTACATTATATATTAGCGATCCAACAACTTAGTCATGATGCAAACAGTTACATTTTTACCCACCTGAGTGCTCATGGGTATTTTACCAACACAAAGCCAAACAACTGCTCGAACAACAGCCTCCTGAGGCACCACAGTGGCAGGAATCAGACACTTCAGCACCCGCACACACGGGCTACTTCCTGTACAGATGACAAGGACAAGCAAATGTTCAGACCCCTGTAAACTCCCCAAACATTAATACATCTCGTTGCATGGGTTAGCAGCAATGTGGGGAGAAACAAAACGTTGTCCAAAAGGTTTAAATTGTATTCACAATGTATGCTCACACATCACATTGACAAGATCAGAATACGGTATCTTGAACCATTAATGCTTTACGATGCAGCTCCAAATACAGAACAAAAGTTTGACTTTGTATCACACTGAGGTCTCGATATGAGTGTGAATGTTGCTACGCCATGTAAACTTGCTAGATGTCTTGACAGAACAGAGTACATATTTTATTTTGGCGTAAGTTTTACAAAAGATAAGTTCCCTTCCTGACAAAACAACCCCCATTTATCCAGGACTGCAACTGGTGCCATGACAAAACTGGCTTGTGAACCCTCGGCAGCTGGAGAGATGGCAATGTACAACACTAAATAAATCTATACATTGAAAACAAAATATAATGCTAGCTTCGGTTTGACTATCATGTTGCTGTTTTACATTCGCAAATCTGTAATTTCCACTAAAAAAAAAAGTAATAATCCACAATCAGAGTAAAGTCCAGTCCAGACTCGCTAGGGGACAGTCTTACCCATACGGAGACTCATGGCAAACTCCAACATGACAGAAATGGCCTCTGGGGAAAGTCCCCTACTGAAGGCCACCTTCTCCACCAGAACCAGGTTCCTGTCCCACTCATCATTCCCGATGACAGGAGTCCCTGCTTCAACTACAAGAGGAAGGGATGACAATAGCTTAGTTTGATGTATAGACAGCATCGAGGCTGGGAGATGAGATATAACATGAGCAGAGTATGCATTGTTAATTGGAACTAACTTATTAAAGTCATACTTCGACACACAAGAAAATGAAAACTTAAATCTTTTGCAATTTTAAAACAAAGAGTATCTAAACATAACTGTGCAATTGTATTCCTTGGGACAGAGAATGAGGGGGGGTTGCAAAAATGCTCTGCACATCACAAACAACCAAAGATTTTAGAATAAAATGCATCTTATAATGGATTAAATACTTCTAGAGCAGGGGTAGGGAACCCTGGTCCTAGAGAACCGCAGTCCTGCATGTGTTAGATGTTTCCCTGCTTCTTTACACCCTGATACAAAGGACTGTGTCACTAACACACTTGTGCAGACCTGAATGAGAAGCTGGTGACGATCATTAATTAGAATCAGGTGTGTTGATGCAAGGAGATATCCAAAACATGCATAATTAGCTTGTCATCAAGGTCTGCACAATTCTGTTGATGACAGAGCCACTTGTATCATGGTGTGCAGAAGCAGGGTGACATTTAAAACATGCAGGACAGTGGGCCTCAAGGACCAGGGTTGGGAAACACTGTTCTAGGATGCAGCACTGTAACTGAATTGTCTGACAGTCACCAAATGATGCTGTTTTCAGAATCAGAATCAGGTTTATTGGTCAAGTTTGAACATGCCAGACAGGGAATTTGACTCGGGTTATTTCGCTCACTGTATAGTAAATAGACAAATGGCTCTTATTAACATATATACAATTTGAAAAAAAAGTGAAAGGTGCAGCAGTATGAGGTAGACATGGTTAATGAAAGGTGCATTGTAACAGCATATGATTGAGGTTATTATTATTATTATTATTATTATTATTGCACAGTGATTGATTACTCTGAGACTCTGAGTTTAATCCTTATTGTTTATGTGGTACATTATAAGAAAGTTCGTTGCAAATGATACTATAATAATAGTATAATAATAATAATAATAATAATATCAACTTTATTGCAGACACAGGTCCATATAAAACACAATACAATATAAAACGTATAAAAAAAGAAATACAAAAATATTAAAATTAATAATAATAATAATTTGGATGCTTTAGGAATAGTAAAAAAAAAGAAAAGAGTTACTGCAGAAATAACCCCTGCAGCTACACTACGTGATGCGTTCACGTGAGTCAGTAGAAACTGGGCCAACACCCACACACATACCGGCTTCACCAGAACCAGTGTTGATATCTTAAACATGTGATTGTGGCGTGTATGATACCATGTGATAAAAGGTCAGCATGTGTACGAAAAGCTAAAACTTATGTTGAGAGAATAAAGAATATTTTCGCCACGCCTGCATTGAAGTAACTTTTATCATGTTACAGCCAGGCTTCATGAACGCAGCAGGGTGAAAACATTGCAGCGTTCTCCCTGCTTTTGCCAGTTGCTTCATATTTTCTATTCCGTAATAAATAACTGAACGTTGCTTGGTTAATAATTTGGACTTTTAAAACTTTAGTGGAACAGATTAAGAGTTTTGTCTGCGTCTCACCATCAGAGAAGTACTTCAGGGCCACAACAAACGGGTCCTCCGCCTCGTTCTTCTTTCTCTCCTTTTCTGCGAGTCTCAGACTTCTGTTAATGCTCCGACTTGACTCAGATTGGTCGCTTATAGACGATCGATCTGAATCCGACGAGTTCAAATTTTCTGCCATAGCTACATTGCCAAAGTTTAAAAACACTACTTTCTGTTCTGCCTTCGTCCATTCAAACAAAACTCAAATCCGCGCGACCGTTTGCTTTACGCGTGCGCAGTGTAGATCACCCGTCCAATTGCATTGTGGGAGTAGTAGTCTTTTTGCCCATGGTTGTTGAAAGCGGATGATTTTGTCAAACATGAAATATTGAGATGAGATGAGTTTTTGGCATTAGGTAAAAATGAAATCTACGACTAAATAAATGGATTAAATAAGTAAATTAACAATTTATTTTCTTCTCAGTTTATTTTATTATTTTAATTATTTAGGGAGTGCAAATTACAATATTTTCAAAAGTCTTTAGAAGAAATTGTACATTATTTTGCTGAAATTGTAACTAACAGCCAGTTCAATGTTATGATTAGGGGAGAGGTAATGTAAGAGACCCCAGTGTTGCTGTTATCACCTTTAATTTTAGTAATCTGCCATGAGCCTGATTTACAACCATATGGTTTGTGGTTAAGGCAGTAGATTATGCCCTTTATGTGTTTGTTTTAATTAAATTGCATGTGAGATACAACATATAATGTACCACATAAACAATTAGGATTAAACTCAGTCTCCAAATACAACAAAGGCACATGTAACCGCTCTGTAGTTAACATGTCTTTACAGCTTTGTTTGTGGACCAGGTTTTGTGGGGTGGAGTAAGCCACTTAACATGACTCCACCCTTTTCACTTGAATCCACCCTTCCACTTTGCAGAGTGTAAAACTGGTGTTACAGCTCTTTGCTAGCCACTTTGACAGTAACATATACAACATGTGAAATTAGGTGGTGAAAAAGAATAAAAGCTAAATATATTCTATTCAACAATTATATTATTCGATTCTGATCAGGGTCTGTGATGTCACAAAACTCTAAAATTATTAACAGCTCACTGAATTAGATATTTAATTCAGTGAGCTCTTAAACTGACCAAAACCAAGTGGCAGGATTGTGTTGTCAGTTTTGATTTTGTTGTTGCTTGTGACCCCCAAATAAACATGCACATATTCATGATAATATATCCCCTTTAAGAACATAGACAACATTAAGTGAATGAAAACTTTTAAACATCAGCATCTACTGATGCACCTTTGAGATCTTGATTAACTTTGAATGAGAGGGTGGTATATAAAAGCCTTTAGTCAGTCAGATCTCCAATTCTTTATTTTAAATACACAATTTGCAGAAATATTGACAGCATTTTCAACTGCATTATGAATATTCTTTAAATTAGAGAAAAAAATAAAAACCAAAATCCATGTGTAAATAATTTAAGACTTAAATTGTGAATTACTTAAGTTAAATTACTTTTCAAACAGGCAAAATAAATTTGTTTTGGTTACACCTGAGGCAGTAACTACGGTCTTCCTCTCCAAAAAGACTTCATTGTCATGAAGGAGTAAGAGGATATTCATCCTTGTTACGTCATGATAATTGATTATTGATTCAATATATGATAATATGATAATTGATTCAATAAAACTTTAACAACCCCTAAATTATATAATTTGACCAATCTGAAAGTAAGAATGTTATATAATATCATCTGAACATTCACAGACATCTACTGAAATGAAAACTTAGAGAGGATTTGTGATTTTTTTTCTTGTAAAGTAGCCTCCTTTTAGCGTTGCAACAAAATACGACATGAATATGTTATAGTAGCTGCTTTATAATTGTTACAAAAAACGCTGTCTATAGTGCTCAAGACATTTTTTTTTGTTTCACTGTTATCTCGATGAAATTAAACATGCTTGAAATTCATAATTTACATCATTTAAAAAACTAATTAGAAAAACAAGCTACAAAGACACATGAAAACTGCATTCTCAAATCAATTTAGAACAAATGCAATTCATACTTGAGTTCAAAACACAAACATTTAACACAGTGTTGGACTGAAATAAACAGGAAGCTGAGCTGAATGGTGTGACAAAGAGTTGAGCTCAGAGTTTCATTGGGTATGATTGTTCATGATTATGTAAAGAACATACGGGTAAAAAGTTCTTAGTTTCACAGTAGAGTGCAGAGGAGTAGGTGAACTACCAGACCGCTGGATGGGAGGATTTGAGTGAGGGAAATTATTAAAGGAAATTATTATTAGGAGTGTTTCCTTCAAAATGTTATCAATTACAGTCCATAGAAGCACATGAGGTTCCCTTCACTGTTGATTGGATCAAGGTGGAAGAAGATCTTAAGACTGCTTGACCTTGTTCTTCTCCTGATCATTGATGTGCTGTTCTTCTCGGCTTTCCTCGCGCTCTGGCCGGTCATCACTCTGCCGGGCAATAAGCAGTCGACAGGTGAGGAGAATACCGAAGACTAGAGCATGAGCGTACCGTTTCAGGGGATCTCCTACAAGCTGGTGAAAGAAAAGGACAGCCAGCATGACCAGCAGCAGCAAAAAGTTGGCCACATCCTTCGGCCGGCCCGGCACTAGGGTTAACACCACTCCACAGCCCACTTCCAGAGATCCGATGATCTTACGAAGAAGCACTGAGCTGATCCCAATCTTCTTTAGACCTGGCAGGGCTTTGGCATAACTTTTGTATGCCCTTTTCTGGGGAAAAAAGATAGATGAGAACATTTATAGACATCTTTTGAATATCTCTTACAAGTAATTCAAACTCATATGCAGTTGCTTTTATGCTATGGCATCACCTTGGTGCACTTTGGGTGATATATATGTGTGTATACCGGTGTGTGTATATATATATATATATATTAGGGCTGGGCGATATATCGAGATTTTAATATATATCGATATATTTTCAAAGGCGATATGGTACAAGACAATATCGTTTATATCGATTTAAAAAATATATAATTTTTTTTATATGATTTTTTTTATTGATTTTGATATAGCTTATTTTGTGACAAATTGACTTGAATGTTTTATTTGAGATTTGCACAAATGTTTTGTTATTTGCACAACTGTCAACCTCAGTGGAAAAGTCTGCCTGTTACTGTCTACATTGTATTAATTGCACAGTGTATTTTAATTTAATTGTTATGCAGGAAAGGGATATTTGTTTTATTTTATTCAAGAAGCATTTTTATTCTATATATGCAGGCAGTTTATTTTTATTTCATTTGTTTTATACATTTTAATATTGTGCAGACCTCTGTTAATAAAGGAACCTGTGTGACATTTGGCACGAGGCTTTGTATTAAAACTGACTGTTTTTTTAAGGGTTTGCCTCAGAAAAAATGAAGCTAACAGAGATGCTATGCTACTGTATAATGCTTTGGGGGAAACCCCAATTATGGCACAGAAAAAATAGCGATATATATCGAGTATCGCCATTTAGCTAGAAAAAATCGAGATATGACTTTTGGTCCATATCGCCCAGCTCTAATATGTATATATATATATATATGTATACATACACACACACACACACACACACACACACACACACACACACACACACACACACACACACACACACACACACACACACAATGTAACAACAAACTGAGCTTATCGTCTGAATTTTGCAAAAATGATGCCTGTGAGCCTCAATGATATGATGCTCCAAACAGGATGTTACAGGATGTTTCAGCATCAGCACCGCAGGTGAATCCTCAGAAATTGCTCGAAATCGCCGCCATTGCTCTTCAGCTGCTAACTTGTGCTTCGTATGAAACGATAAGCTCAGCAGACACGAGACATTTAATAAACAAAAAGAGTCTGTCATTATTGTAATATTAAAAGCATCCCCTTAACAGGCGCGTGCATCCTCAAGGTGCAGCGTGTCTTAAGAAAAGTGCATTTATCCCCCCCAACCCCCCTCATTGTCAGCTCATACTAGGTAATGGCAGACACATTTTGGGTTGCTAAATACACTCACACTGAATTAAGGATGCAGCATCTGTTAATACGGATATATTTGGATGTTTCTCTTAATTACAGTCATCTTCTATGCGTTAAGTATGCGGTTGCAGAGGGTCCAAATATGGTACAACCTTACAATTTTCTCCAAAGGGATAAAAAACAATGCTTCTTTATTCAGACAAAACAGCATTGCAAGTGTATTTATAAAAAAGCCCATTTTCCGTTTCTCTTGTTATTTAGGTCAGAGTGTCCGCACATAATGCAAGCCTGCAGGGACTCCAGTCACCACGGCCTGGCCCCCGACAGATGCGACCCCTTCACGGCCGCTCCGCCACTCACCATCTCACTGTAGGCGTCTTTGCTGAGTCTCGGGGTGAGCTTAATGGTCCCCATGAAGACGAAAAATAAACCCAGGGCAAATGAAAGGGCCACGATGGTTATCGTCCTGGGTGAGGCCATCTTCCACCGCGGACCACTCGGTCAGACGCTTCCCGCTGGAGTGAATGAAACGTGGGGTCGTTTGGCGGCGAGGATGCGTTCAGGGGGGATGGGCTTCGGGATGAACCACAAACATGGCGACGCGGCCCCTTTTTTGAGCCGCATCCAGGAGCGAGAGGGCATCGTTTTCCAGCCTCTCCGCTTACAGTTTTACTTTAGGCTCACTGAAATTCACCTTTAAACAGCATAACATACATTTTTTTAATTTAATCAGGTAATACACCATATTTAAATTGAATCCCTTTAAGCCTGAATTATGGTTCCGCGTTAAATCGACGCAGAACCTACGCCGTAGGGTACGCGGCGACCCGAGCCGTACGGTGCGCGTTGCTGCGTACCCTACGCCGTAGGCCTGCGTTGGTGTAACGCGGAACCATAAATAAGCCTTTACTCTTAAAGGTGTTGAGTTGCTAAGCAACCCGCAAAGACGCCGTCCATTCAAAAGCCTCCTATCCTACTTCCCATACAATCAAAAATTGACGCTTGCGCTATCATGATTGTACCTATTAAAGACATTACATGTGGTATATAACAGGCAGCGTTCAGTTATTCTGCTCCTCACCGGTGGAACAAACTTCCTGTAGACCTGAGGTCTGCTGCAACTGTAGATCCTTTAAATCAGGCCTAAAAACATTACTGTTTACTGAAGCGTACTCTTAAATTAAATACTTACCTGCTGTACTCTACTGCCCTTACTTTTAACAACCTGTGCTTTTTATTATTTTACCTCTTTTCTTATAGTTTTATTTCATTTTATTTTTTATTTACTGTTTAATTGTGTCTTGTTGTTTTTAAAAACTATTAGTGCTAAACTAAGCCCAGGTTCCTATAACAGCTAATTTCATTTATACTCCCGGAAGAATAGAAAGAAATGGATGAATTTAATAGAACATAATTTCCACTGTCCTGGGCCTATGCAATGCAATCCCAGAACATTAGAGTTTAATACCCCAAACATTTAATTAACTGAAAGTTTATCCATAATTTTGTGCCTACGTTCTGCAGTTGTTCTTGTCAGTCTAAACATAGGAGTATCTAATGTTAGATGATTATATTGTGTTTCCTTAGGTGCTGCTAGTGATGTATTTATCTAAATCAGATTATTGCAGCAGAGAACAATCTAAAACATTGAATGATGTGTTCCTCAGGACCGGGAATCACTACTTCTGCCACATAGCCTATAGATATCTGTGGGCCCAGGAAGTGGTGTGATTGTCTCATGGAGGCAACCAGCTGAACAGGATATTTTAGATGCTATTTTTTTGGATTAAACAGGTTCTGGATCTATTTCTGTGTCTACTCTCAGCTGGACATACCCAGAAAACCACCTAAAAATGCCTTTCTTCAGTATCCCAATACCTGAAACATGTTTAGAGCTGCAGCTCTAATTTTGAGATTCACTCTTACGTTTGAATGCCTCCTCAATCTAATCACCCCAGCAAATGTTTTTTTCTGTGAAAATCGAACAGGTAAATTTAAAGCTTTGCATGATGGCTCAATGTCCAATGTCCAGTTTACATTAATTCATGTAGGCATTGACAACTAAGGTTCCCAAACTTGACGCCTTTTAAGTAGGAGAAGAAAAGGTGAAATCTGAATGTGTGGATGGCTGAATATTTTCATTTCCCCCCCCCCCCCCCTTGCATAAATTTATTGTTGTCAGCACAACTTTAATTCTGAGTACACCATACTTACATTCATGTAAATCAATGTTAATGGAGGCATATTTGAATATTATTGCATTCAAAAGGAAATTCATAAAAGTCAAGACTGAGTGCTACATGTTATGAGACTTTTGCAATGCCTGCTGTTTTCATGTGGACATCAAAGACACACCATGAAATTATAGACACAAAATGTTTATTAATTATACAATAACAAATTTGCTTGTAGATTCAATGTGCCATACATTTCCTAGAGCTTTGCTCAGTGCTAAAAAATGTACAAGTCATAAAAAAAGCATAGTTCAAAAACCACAATTCCCTTACATTCAAATACATTTTGGCCAAGTACACATGTTCATTATGGGAGGTACTGCACTCACTTGGAAGCAAAAGCTCAGTTTTTCTGAATTAAAATAAAAACATTTTCTCATTTTCTGTATTCATTTAATTTTTCTTTGTTTTTCTACATGATAGTTTCTTCTTTTTTTTTTATTTAGTTTTATTGATTTAAGATATTTTTAATGGATAAAAACAGTTTTGTCTTTTTGAATTTGCAGGATTTCTTTCTGCATTACTGAGTCAATTTTTAAGGACACATTTTTTTGTTTTTATCTGATTCTCTACTGGGTATAACCCAATATCTAGTATTACTGTTGTTGATGCAATGAGAGGTCTCTAATCATTATCATAAAACATGCTAATGCAGCTACTGTTTAATGGAGCCTTTATTATCTGTTGAATTCAGAATAAACAGAGCAGATATTTTTGTTTTGTTTTCGATTTAATGTAAACTAATTCAGAAAAAACATAGCTTTTATTCCTTTAAAACTGAATACAACATCCTTCCACAGTAATTAACTTATATTTTATAATTTACATTATTGTTTTGTTTTTATTTATTCACAGTTATTCACCTTTCCTTCAACACACAATGGACTTGCAGTTCCTCTCCAAAGGTTCAGGGATCAGGTAGTTTGTCTATTGCATAGTCACTGATATAGAAATAGCATTTTCTTTTCTGTGCTTTTTTTTTTTAAATATAAGTGATGCAGTGTTGCATAAGACTTTTTTTTGGATCACATCCTCACACTCAGGGGGCAGGACACAACCAGGGTTCACTCTCACTGCCCCTGATCCTGATCCTGACGTTCCTTCAGAGCCAGTATTGCTTTTCGGTAAAGATCTATCAGGAGACAGGGTCATCTCTTTAAATCAACGTTGTCATTTCATCATGTCTGTGTCCAAACTGTTACTGTATTTGACTGGGGGATGGAAGAAGTGGATGCGGCTCACCAATCGTCGCAGAGAGGTCCAAGGGTTGTGAGTAATCGCCAGGTGTATCCTCTGTGTTGATTTTGTTTGTCCTTTTTACTTTCACAACTTTCTTCTTCTTCCTCCTTTCTTCCTTGACTATATAGAAAATCAAACCATAAATCAGCATCTCATTTTTAAACAGCCAACACCACAAAAATTCATACTGTTATTAGGTGATGACAACCTTTGAGCAGCGTCTCGTCATTTTGTAGTGATTCCTGCACGTCCGGCGTCTCCTTTTTCACCTTTCTCTTGGATTTCAGCTTGCTTTTTTTCGGAGGGATCAGGGCCGTGCTGGCTTTGTCTCTGTGACAGGAGTTTTCTTGTTCCCCTTCGTTACCATCAACCTCTTCTTCCTCCTCCGCATGAATTTCCTTGTCATCTTTCTGACTTTCTTTTACCTTAACGGGTTTCTTCTTCTTCTTTGTATTCAGCTTCTTTTCCAGCGTAGCCTCCTGGGAAAAAAGACCTGCATTTACATTGCTGCTTATGCCTCATAGTAGATGACATTACCAATGTGGCAAAAAAAAGTATATAGTTAATATTTCTGGTTGTACACCTGACATTTTGACCTGTCACAGCAGAGAAACGGCACATGGACATTTTTAACACTTGTCCACATAAGATACAAGTCTTGGTTTACCCTGCTCCTTATAATTTCTCTATTTTGGGGTTTGTGGTTAGTTCTCTTGGCAAGCACGTATTACATCTTTCAATATCAAATATCCTAAAATGTCAACTAAATAAATAAAGCTAATAAAAACATAATGGAGTAGAGTTCAACACATTTTACAGTCTCAACAGTAAGATGAGCCCACTTTTAAATTCGTAATCTACGAGAGTGTGAATCAAAACAGCATTTGAATATCATTGTGAGGTATAACCAGTACTGGAGTTGAGGGGGGATGAGGGGGGATGGCATCCCCCCCTGAAATAAAAATGGTCCAAATCATCCCCCCTGTAAAACTGCCATCCCCCCTTTCCATCCCTTATGCCATTTCATCAATGAATGTGGTTTTACTGCTATTTCAACATTTAGAGTCATCACCAGAAAAATAACACCGGAAAAATAACGTATTCGACAATTTTCACCTTCAAGTAAATTTTCACTTGAAATGAGTAGAAAAATCTACCAGTGGAACAAGATTTATCTTCTTATTCCAAGCAAAAAAATCTTGTTCCACTGGCAGATTTGTCTGCTAATTTTAAGTGAAAATCTACTTGAAACAGGTGAAAATTGTTGTTTTTTCCAGTGATGAGTCTTGTTTTAAGTGTAATGAGTTTTTTTTACTAAAATGAGACATTTTAACTAGAAATAAGACAAATATTCTTGTTAAGATTTTGAGTTTTTGCAGTGATCCATTTTACTTATCCTGTGAAGGACAGAGTCATATTGATAAGTTCAGAAAACTGTTTTGTATTGTTGTGTTTTGATGTATTTGATGTAAGCCCAGTGGATATTTAAAGCTTACAGAAGGCTGCATTTAACTGCTGCTATGTCATTCCTGCAGTATTTCTGCAGGTGTTTTGGTCAGTGCTATTATTTGTAATATATTATATTATTTGTAATCAGCACAAATTATCTGTCCCCATATGATAAAATCCCACCATCCCCCCTGATTTTTTTTTACAACTTGAGTACTGGGTATAACAATTATGGCACAGCTGTTAATTGTATTTCTGAAGGATGCCTCGCTGACCTTTTGTAACATGTTGCGAATGGGTTGGAGTTTTCCTTCGCCCTTGGTCTTCTTCTCCTTCTCTTTGGGACGACGAACCTGACGCAGATCGGTCTTGCTGGATCTCATTCTGAGGTGAGAGAACATTTGATAGAGAGGTTCAGCTCATATGTCAGAATAACTCATTTGTCTCGTTAAAGTTGTCGCTCCTCTCTCACCGTTCAGCTTTGCCTTTTCTGCGCACTTTCTCAGCTTTTCCATTCCTCTCCTTTTCTTTTGGCTCCAGGGGCCTCTTGCTGTCTAGGGCTATACGAGCACAGAGCTCTGGATAACCCAGACTAACGGCACGAAGCAGCCAGCGAAGACCTCGCAGAGTCTTTCTGTCCGACCAGCGCCGCAGGTCCATTAAGGCTGAACAAGGCTCCTGGAGGGGGAAAAAACAAGGTCAGAGTCCCTGTTTGTCGGAGGCGTCTGTCTGCTGCCACCTCTATAATTCTTTTTTTTTTTAATATATGTTTTTATTGGCAGATTGTTTCCACAATACAGAGCAAAACAGATGAACATACCTTTTTTTTTTTTTTCTCCCCCTCCCCATCCCTCCCCCCATGGTTACCATCACTAAATAAAAATAAACAAAAAATAAAACAAATAATAACAATAAAATTTAAAAAAAAAATAGTAAATAAATAAAAATAAAAAGATACTAATTTAGTGACATAAAAGTAGTAGTAGTGCAATGACTGTAAACTTAAATAAGAAAATAAAGTGAGAACGAAACCGAGATGGGTTATCTAAGATCAATAATTAGCAATTCCAGTAGAAGTAACAAGTTATACTAGTATATAATTCTGTTAATATTTTTATATGCACACAGTTTTTGTTTTCTGATCAAGTTTCAGTGAGGAATTTTAAGCAATACTCACGATATGGCACAGGGAGCGGCTCTGGTTCACCAATCTCTCCAGAGATAGGATCTCAATCAGTTCGGTTCCCAGCAAAGCATTCATTTTATCCTGTTTGTTTGCCAACCTGAAAACAAAATCACAGCTCAATTGTGAACATCTTCCCAGTAGTTCCACTCTCCGACCACCAGAATGCGCTGTTTGCATTGTGAATGTTAGATCACAGGTAAAATTCAGGCAAAAAAATAAATAAATTATTACACTAATAGTGGTTTTCCTGCAACCCTCGGCTGCTTCAGAAAGTCCGTAAGAACTTCCTTGACCTCCTTCATCCTCTGCCTGTCACTGGAGTCCACCACAAAGATGATGCCATGGGCTTCTCCGCTGAGCTGCCTCCAGGCTCCTCTCGAGTCCACTGATCCTCCCACATCCAACAGCGTGACCAGATAGTTCTCCACTCTCAGCTCATTTCTAATGCAGCCATGGGTGGGCCCAGCGTCTACACCATGGGGGACTGCAGCAAGAAGACACAAGCAGATTGCAGGATGAATTCAAGCCCTGGATTCAAGCCCTAAGCTTATTGTTGAAATCAATCAGACATTACCTCTTAACATGCCTCTGACGGAGGAGGTCTTCCCTGCTTTGTCAATACCAACCACGAGAACGGTCACCTTCCTGTAAACAAGTCCATATATGATTGAATTTGAGCTAGAGTATTACTGTATACACATTTACACAGTTGTGTATTTAAAGGAGACATAGTATGACCTTCTAAATCCTTAAGCCCAATAAAAACTCATGATATGTTTTGATCGAAATACCATAGAAATATAGTAAAAGAAATGTCATTTTTCAGCCACCTGTTATCAGCTCTGTTCATAGCAATTTTGATTTTGCCAAGTACCAAAAGGTGCAAAGAAATTGTCTCTGGACGCTACTGGATAAACGTACAACCTTTCAGAAATTAAGCATCTGATAAAGGCAGAGCAACTACCAGAGTAGGAACACCAGTGAATGCCTGTTCTCGGTTTTGTGGTCAAAAAGTTGTTGAGCTATTATCCATTCGGCAGCCATTTTGGTTCTTTTGAATGGTGGCTCTTGGATGCTGTTGATGAGTCACTGTGATTGGTTCGGTACGTTCTGTACCAGTGGAAATGGCTGTGAGCAGGGGGGAGTACCAAACCCATTTCACAGGAGAGATTTTTCACAAGGTGAATGGATATGATGGGCTAGGCTACGAGTTGACATCTTAAAAAGCAATTTATTCAGAACATCAGAGTTCCTAGTTGGAAATTTCAACCGGAGCGTCCTCTGAAGGCAGAACTCCAACTCAAAAAGCAAGATAAATCTCTCTTATCCTAGTTTCAGAATCTGACATGGCTGCTATTAGAAGCTACAGCTACTGTTACTGTTTATAACAATTCTGCTTTATTTTATTTAGTTTAAGTCAGACATACACATAGTAGTTCAATTTTTGCCACTTCACATATTGATATGTTGGTTGTATGTGTGTAATACCACATCATTTGTGATTAATTAGTATTAATTATAATGGCTAGCAGCAGCATTGGCCTGTCTGAACACTTCAAAGGTTAATTTTTGTAATTAGCTATTGAAACAGGGTCAGTTTGGATGCTACGTTATTGTGAGTACTGATGGGGCAGAACATAGCGTTAAGTCCACTCCACCGCTCCTCTGGTGAAGGGAGGAAAATCGGTGTAAATGCTGTACACCACCTACTTCAGAGGTACAGCAAACGCAGCGTGATGTGAAATGGGATGAACAAAATACTGGCTAATTCTACTCTAATATGGGTCTGTTATGTAACTGAACCCTTCAAATCTGAGCTGGTCACTGAATGAGAAAGTTTCAGACTTAAACATTGTGACAGGGTGACGTTATGTTGCAGTTTTTGAGTTGGTTGTGAATTTAAAAACAAAAATAAATGCTGTCAAATACAGGAAACATGTTTTTTTCCATAATGTATCATTTTTAAGAAGTAAAGCAGTAATAAGTGAGCAATACTTAACATGTAATAACTTGTTCAGTTCTTTTTTAGAGTTGAGAACATTTTGTTCCTAGGAAAATGTTAGTTTGAAACGGAAGAATAATCTTGATATAGAACCTTTCTTGCAGTTGTAGTTTTTCTTCTGTAAATTAAATATACATTTCACTCTTATTTTCCGAAGAAACACATGATCTGTACCTGATTGGCTCCTGTATTTTGGAGACCCAGGAGAAGCAGTTGGTTATCAGGTTGAACATGTTTTCTTGAGGTGAACAAGGTGTGCACAGTGGCCACCATCTTTTCTGGAACTGGTACCTGCAGACAGATGGTAAAACCTTAGTGTGACTCACACACACATACGCACGCACACGCACAAAGAGGGCATTTACAGATGGTCGGCTTTCCTGCGTGTCATGCAAATGATCAGTAGCCTACTCCACCTGAACCTTGCGACACACACCGAGCAGAAGGTGCGTCTGACATAGTCAGGCCATGTGCTAAAAAAAACCACTGGCAGATCTACCAGACATTTGTCCAGTGCATCTGTTCAGGTGCCATAATCTGCTCAAGCTAGTTTAGAATGGCCCACTTTTACTGTATTGTTAATAAGCTGACCCATGTTTGTTTTATATCTCTATGACAGTGGGGTGCATCCCCATATGGTGTCTGCACTATACTAAGCAATGACAATTTAAATCAAAGCTACAGTGGGACATTATCAACTTCCACCAGTTAGTGGAAGGGTTTTTCCTTGGTTTGTCGATGTTTTGTTAATGCACATTCCTCATACAAATATGTTTTTTTGGTGATGTTTTAGAACAAGAATTAGATCTTTTTTTTTTTTTACAGTTGAAAATAATGCACAAAATAAAACATATTATAAAATTGTAAATGCTGCAGTGCATAAAAACTTTTTTTTAAATCACATTTTTGACCATAGAAACGTTTGTGCACCTAAACGATAAATCTACTATAAGTCCACAGTTGAGTACGTTACATTATTATTAGAAGAATTTTTTTTTTTAAATCAGCTAAAAAATATATCAATATGATAGCGTAAATTTACACCAACACTGAACAAACATAACACAAAAGTGAGGAAAAAGGTAATTAAAACTCTGCAGGTACTAAACTACTATGACTTGATTCAACCAAATAAAAACAAATCCATGTAAAAAGATTTAACAAGTTATTCAAAGAATACTTACAGAAGTAAGTTTATGTCCATGCATTTGTTTGGATGCTTCTCCCTACTATCATCATGCACCCACCTGCTGCAAAACAAACTAATCAGGCTCACGCTAAGCCTTTGGTCACCCCATGTGGGAGGTGCATCCTGGGAAATAGTGGACTAGAGCCTACTGTTAATCTAATTGGATGTTGCAGACCTTATAAGTTGACCAAACTAAAGTGCATAAATCCATTCAGGGGACCTAAATGTGTCGCGTGGTGTGACATGGTGCAATCAGTGAAGTCAGAAAGCTTTAGTGCAGATTCAGGCTTTAATCTTTCTGAGAGGTGATGGTATGATTCTGGCTGTGTAGTGTCGAGCTACAAACACTGACTGTGCAGCCACTGTAAAAGTTAATGGCTGGTATTTTCTTGTAGGCTGCTCTGTTATTAGATGAAACAGCATGGTGAAGTCAAGAGCAACTGTGTTTCATACTCAGTTTGTAGACAGATGTCTTTACTGTGAGTTATGTTATGCTGTGTACATTGTTTTATACCATCTGGACAAGTACAACAGATGGAAAAGGCCTTGTTGGGTAACTGACGTATTTCTTTTCTTCTTTTGAACAATGATTAATGTTAAGAACTAAAAAAACAAACATTAACTTAAAGTTTAAGTTCAGGTGAAAATCAATTTACAATAATATACTATATTTATTTATATTACCCAAAAGACTTAATTTTTTACAACATGCATATTTCATTTTTAAAAACAGACAGAGAAAGAACATTCAGTGGACAAATTGAGTCTTGAGTTTTTTCTTATAAGCCCAGGGTCAAAGTCAAAGTAACATATACAAGTTCAAAGATGTTAATGTCCTTATTCAGATTATGAAATCAGTGGTGTTGAATGTTCCAAAATGTCTTATTTTTACAGAGATAGCAAGTTTCATTGACTGCAGCTGACAGCTTTTCTACGCCAGCAAAGACTACACCTCTCTTGTTGGACCAAAAAAATAAGAATAAATACAAATCCAAGAAGCTCAATGCCAACATGAGAGTGAGAATCAGAGATTTACATGCACCACTAATGTGGTCCTAACTATCTTTAAAATTTCATCAGATTATAACATCATAAATTCAAATGATGTTCATGCTGACAGGTGCGACATCTGTCAGCATGAAGTTCAAAGTACATGTGGCAGTGTTGAGAGAAGTTGTCACTTATGTGAGGACTTAAAAAAGACCCGAACTACCTGGAAAGTCCTGGAAGACAAATATCTGTGTTTGCATTCAAGTGAGTTTTCGCCGTGGACTGAGAGGCCGTAATCCGAAAGCAAACCCTCTACGCTAGAATCAGAACCTTTAAGCTTAACTTCAGTTTGCAACTATCAAAGCAGGCAAAGACAAGTTGTTTTTCTGGTGGTGGAACTGTTAAATTGATCAGTTTTGGAATAGCAAAGAAGGGGAACTATTTCAGGATTGTCTTTCAAAGTATCTGCAAGAGAGCTAAAACACATTCGGTGTGCCAACCGGACAACAACCTTGTATCAAACATTAAAGCTGGAATAGATGAAGCAAGATGAAATTAAGCTTTTAAATTGTCACTTCCCAACGTCTTGACCTCAAGCATATCTACAGTTATTTCTGGGATCCAGGAGACTAGCAAATTTAACCTAAGAATATTTTGCCAGAGTGGTGCTTGAAGCTTGTTGATGACAACCCTGGGGATCATTGACATTTCTTATTAGAGATCCATCATGTAAAGTCGTGAAAAAAAAGTACTTAACAGTTTAGTTTTCCATACATTGCATCTGCATTTTGGCTCTATGACATATGTCATGATGACTTTATGCTCCACTGAGACTCTATTTCCCTAATTTTACAACCTGTTGAGGACAGGATAACTTTTATTATGTCCTGTTACCTACATAAAGTGTACTTTGAAACCTGTGTTTATCTAATACATCAAAACTGCTGGGCTTTTTTTGTTTCCTATTAACTTATTGTGACACAGTCCTTCTGCACCCAAAAATAACTGTTCAAAGAAAGTATATAAGCCACATATTATCACGACATTCGTGTGCATGAAGAGAGCACATAAACACTTGAATGTGGACAATCATTACTCTGAGGATTCCTGCATTACAGCATTAATAAAGGATTAACCCGGCATACTGCATTACATAATGCCATTGATGCAATAATGAAGCGTGATCACCGTCATACGTGTCCAACATCAGCCACTAGATGGCGTCAGATTCACATTATGTATTGAAATCTCTGCGTGTTTTGTTCATCGGAAAGCCAGTTATGTATTAACGTTTTGATGTTCTTAGTGCTAAATTAGTACTATTTTCTGAGCAAATGTGTCTGTGTAACGTCTGTAACAGCCACTCAATGTTACTTATTTTTATGCAGCAGAATATGCAGAATATAGAGAGTCGATTAAGAGCCAGAGCCTCTGCAGCCATAATGCAATTGGACTTTAGGCAAATCAATACTTAGTGACATCTTTCAGAGATTTGGAGCCATAGTCTTTGTACAGGATTTATCTCATTATGTCATTAACCCCACGTCCAATCAGGTGCAGCTCTCATCTGCTGAGCAAACTTATCTCAGACACTGACCACAACCCTGCGTCAGCTGACAGTGACGCACACACACACACACACACACACACACACACACACACACACACACACACACACACACACACACACACACACACACACACACACACACACGCTGTATTTACTCCTGTGCTCCACATAGCAAAAATATTTCACACCCCCAGCTGCTGATGTTGCAGTCCCTGTTATATACGCCTCATCATGTGGATTATTTACTTTGGTAGAACAGTCAAGCATTATGGGAAATATTCAAAGCCTTTTCCTGGATATAGATGAGGAGCTCAGATCTGTTTGTGTCTACATGATAAATCTCAGCCAGGAGCTTTATCACCCAGACAGTTTTCCTAGCATAAATACTCTGAACAGGCAACCAGCTGGAGGGGCTTGTTGCATCCAAATGGAACAAAAAACACTTCCTACTAGTGGCATTACTGAGATGATTCTATTCCTTATGCATACAATTTAATGAAGTTCTGTTTCCAAATTTTGCACCTTCTATATCTGCTGAATTTGTCATGTCGAAATGGTTCAAAACAAAGAAAGAGCATGTGGTCTATTTCTGCCTGTAAAGATTGGGAGCAGACAGGCTGTTACCCTTTAACAGGCTTGACTGGTGGCAGTAAACAACACAGGGCATGTCTGGTGCTGCGTAATGAGGTTTCTGTCTGTCTACTTCCTCCTGGCTCCACAGAGTCGGCCTGTGCAGCCTGCAGTCGCTGACCCTCCGCTGTTCCTCCAGACACGTGCAATAGTATTGATATGTCTTCTAACACTATGCTGACCTTGTTCTTTTTTTTCCTGTACAACGTCACTGAAATGTGATTAGACCGGAAGAAGTTGTCACGTACCGGGTGAGTGCTGTTGAAATTGCTGTGACTGAACAACTCCTTTTGCGGTTTCGCTGTTGAGGAAGTGACAGAAAAGGCTATCATTACGGAAGTGATTGCTCCTATTAATTACAGTAAAAATTATCTAGAGCTCTCTTTGTGCAACAGTTCGTACTGCAAAAACAAGGGGAATAATCCATGTGATGCCAGAATGTGCAACACACTCATTTGCAAGAGCAGCTGAGCAAAAATCTGAATATTATAATATTGATAAATGAGCGTGTGCTCTTACAATGAGTAAACGTCTGTATGACAGCGAAGGACAAGATAGAGGGAAGTTTTAAATGATGACTTTCAGCTGGTCGCCTGCACCTGTTCACTACTCGCTCTGAGCCCCGCAGGCCAGGCCCAACCCTGATGGCTGAAACTAAAAATGGAAGAGCAGGGGAAACTGATCCCTGGTCTTGCCCTCTACGGTGTTTGTATTCGGTCAGTACAGACACCACACATACTAAAACTGTGTTGTATTTACCATAATGTTTTATAAAATAGACAGCGGCCAGATTGAGTCAGCAGAAAAAGAAACATGGTTATAGGTTTTGTCGAGGCTCCGTCTCAGTTAACAGTTCGTTTTGTCAGGACTTAGGTTGATTTTTGTGAATCCAGAAGACTGTATCATTTTATATCTTTAATTTAACTTCCAATAATAGCTGTTTCAGGAGTTGCACTAGTCACAGTAATGTGATAATATCACACACAGAGCTGCTAAAATTAACCCGGTGAGAGCTATTTATATACATATATTTACACCTTATCCTAGCTCACATCAATTCATCTTTTTTTAAATTTCCCTTTTGATTAAATATTTATATTTTCTGTCTTTCTCACATTGTATGTTATTTTGGTTCCATCAGTAAAAGGAATGGATGTCAATATTCTCTCTGAATTTCTCTGTTTGACATCAAAGTCAATACCTCCTTCTTTAAATGACTGGAGTTCAGGCGTCAGAGATAACCATAACCTTTTGTTACTAACCAAACTTTATGCAGGATGCTGCAGGTCCTGTTTCTGTATTGTAAAGAGGTTTAAAAATGTGGAACCTTGATTCATGTCAGGGGTTTAGTTTATTGTCTTTGTCGTAAGACATTCAGTAATTAGTGGACGTATGAGGTGCTTTAAGACACGTGTGTTTTTGGCTGTTTGTCTACATGTGACTGTGATGGACTGGAAGCCTGTTCAGTTTATACCTGTAACTTGTAGCATAACGTGTATATACACGTATGTATATATATATATATATACCACCCGGTGCAGGTGGGGAGCTGTTGACCTCATGGGGACATCATCGGACGGTGGAAGGAATACTTCGAGGATCTCCTCAACCCGACTGACATGCCTTCCATTGAGGAAGCAGAGAGTGTGGACTCGGGGACGTGCTCCTCCATCACCCAAGCCGAGGTCACTTCGTAAGCTCCTCGGTGGCAGTGCACCGGGGGTGGATGAGATTCGCCCTGAGTACCTCAAGTCTCTGGATGTCGTAGGGCTATCTTGGTTGACACGCCTCTGCGACATTGCATGGAGGAAGGGGACAGTACCGCTGGAGTGGCAAACCGGGGTGGTGGTCCCTCTTTTTAAAAAGGGGGACCGGAGAGTGTGTTCCAACTACAGGGGGATCACACTTCTCAGCCTCCCCGGGAAAGTCTACGCCAGGGTACTGGAGAGGAGAATACGGCCGATAGTTGAACCTCGGATTCAGGAGGAACAATGCGGTTTTCGTCCCGGTCGTGGAACACTGAACCAGCTCTATACCCTCTGCAGGGTGCTCGAGGGTTTATGGGAATTTGCCCAACCAGTCTACATGTGCTTTGTGGATCTGGAGAAGGCATTTGACCGTGTCCCTCGTGCCATTCTGTGGGGGGTCAGTGAGTATGGGGTCCGGGGCCCTCTACTAAGGGCTGTCCGGTCTCTGTATGATCGAAGCAGGAGTCTGGTTCGTGTTGTCGGCCGTAGATCAGACTTGTTCCCGGTGCATGTTGGACTCCGGCAGGGCTGCCCTTTGTCACCGGTCCTGTTCATAATTTTTATGGACAGGATTTCTAGGCGTAGCCAGGGGCCGGAGGGGATCCGGTTTGGGAACCACAGGATTTCGTCTCTGCTTTTTGCGGATGATGTTGTCCTGTTGGCTTCATCGGACTGGGACCTCCAGCATGTGCTGGGGCGGTTTGAGGCCGAGTGTGACGCGGCAGGGATGAGAATCAGCACCTTCAAAACCGAGGCCATGGTTCTCCACCGGGAAAGGGTAGTGTGCCATCTCCGGGTGGGTGGAGAAGTCCTGCCTCAGGTGGAGGAGTTCAAGTATCTCGGGGTCTTGTTCACGAGTGAGGGAACGATGGAGCGGGAGATTGACAGACGGATCGGTGCAGTGTCCGCAGTAATGCGGTCGATGTACCGGACTGTCGTGGTGAAGAAGGAGCTGAGTCGAAAGGCGAAGCTCTCGATTTACCGGTCAATCTACGCACCTACCCTCACCTATGGTCGTTAACTTTGGGTAGTGACCGAAAGGACAAGATCGCGGATACAAGCGGCCGAGATGAGTTTCCTCCGCAGGGTGGCTGGACGCTCCCTTAGAGATAGGGTGAGGAGTTCGGTCACCCGGGAGGAGCTCGGAGTCGAGCCGCTGCTCCTTCACATTGAGAGGAGTCAGCTGAGGTGGCTTGGGCATCTGTACCGGATCCTCCTGGACGCCTCCCTAGGGAGGTGTTCCAGGCATGTCCCTCCTCCCTAGGGAGGTGTTCCAGGCATGTCCCACCGGGAGGAGACCCCGGGGAAGACCCGGGACACGCTGGAGAGACTATGTCACTCGGCTGGCCTGGAAACATCTCGGACTCCCCCCGGAAGAGTTGGAGGAAGTGTCTGGGGTGAAGGAAGTGGGCATCTCTGCTGAGACTGCTGCCCCCGCGACCCGGGAATGGATAAGCAGCGGAAAATGGATGGATGGATATATATACACAGTTGTGTAAAAAAGTGTTTGCCCTCTTCCTGATTTCTTATTTTTTTGCATGTTCGTCACACTTAAATGTTTCATATCATCAAACAAATTTAAATATTAGACAAAGATAACACAAGTAAACACAAAATGCCATTTTTAAATGAAGGTTTATATTATTAAGGGGAAAAAATCTTAACCTACATAGCCCTGTGTGAAAAAGTGATTGCCCCCCCCCCCGTTAAAACATAAATTAACTGTGGTTTATCACATCTTTGGAAAGCTGAGTTAAATTTTGCCACACTGGCTCTCAATCCAGAAATCACTTAAATAGGACCTGCCTGACAAAGTGAAGTAGACCAACAAATCCTCAAAAGCTATACATCATGCTGCGATCCAAAGACATTCAGAAACAAATGAGAAACAAAGTAATTGAGATCTATGAGCCTGGAAAAGGTTGCAAAGCCATTGCTAAAGCTTTGGGACTCCAGCAAACCACAGTGAGAGCCGTTATCCACAAATGGAGAAAACAGTGGTGAACCTTCCCAGGAGGCCGGCTGACCAAAATGACCCCAAGAGCGCAGCGCCGACTCATCCAAAGAGTCACAAAAGACCCCAGAACAACATCCAAAGAACTGCAGGCCTTACTTGCCTCAATTAAGGTAATTGTTCGTGACTCCACCATAAGAAAGAGACTGGGCAAAAATGGCCTGCATGGCAGAGTTCCAAGACGAAAACCACTTTTCTTTCCCCTTAATAATAAAAACCTTACAAACATGCAAAAAAATAAGAAATCAGGAAGGAGGCAAACATTTTTTCACACAACTTTACACACAGACACACACACACACACACACACACACACACACACACACACACACACACACACACACACACACACGGGCCAGAATACAGTTTTTTACGATTGAATAAACACTAAAATCTAAAGTTTTGCCCAATTATCAAAACCTTACACTCAAGGAGCAAAACTCGGCCCCAGATTTGCACCACTGTAAGCACAATGAGTCCATTCACACTTTGTGCAAAACAATACACACAGTGATTTGAAACACTAACACACACGTCTATGCATTAGACACAGAAGTATATCAAGATGTCACTTCCTTGCACTTCTAAAGCACTGACTGTCAAATTACCACACCTATGAGCCAGTTGATTGAACACTGCCATCAGGTATGCAAACACAAGATTGCTTAATTGTAGACACACCAATCAGGTTTAAGCACTATAAAAATGCAGCAGGTGATGCACTCTGATGTTGCGTACTGCACACATAACCTTTTTTTTACATGTAAATGTACTGTACACTAAATCTATGCTGAACTACACAATCTTGTCTTTCACTGTATTTTAGAGAGTTTTACAAATGGATGCTGAGGCCATTCAGCATGAGTTCATCTACATAGACGAGGCAGGGTTCAACCTCTCAAAGGTCAGGAGGGGAAGAAATGTAATTGGCCAGAGGGCAATTATTAGTGTCCCGGGGCAACGTGGGGGTAACATCACCTTTTGCGCGGCAATCACCCAGAATGGGGTCCTCCACCGCCATGCCAACATGGGTCCGTATAAAACATCTCACATCCTTACATTTTTGGACAGAGTATACAACCTCACAATCATAAATAGTAACATGCAGATCCAATACATTGTCACCTGGGACAATGTTTCATTCCCCCGCTCTGCACTGGTTCAGAACTGGTTTACGCAGCACCCACATTACACAGTCCTTTTCCTGCCACCATATTCTCCATTTCTTAACCCAATTGAAGAATTTTTCTCTGCATGGCGATGGAAGTTTTACGATCTGCACCCCCTGAGGATATCGCCTGTGATGTGGATGAAATTCTCTGGCCAGATCCAGCTAGGAGAAGAGACGAACAGTAGCAATTTATGTGCTGTGTTTTCTTTTTTTTTTTTTGGGGGGGGGGGTTTGTACAGGATAAAATGTTATGTTCATGAAAACTGGGAAATGCTTTTTTTTTTCGCCATGTTGGCTTGAGTATATGGAAAAAAATAAATAACATTGTCAACAGCATTAGTCTTGTCTCCTGTGTGGTGTTTACAGTAATGCATACAAATGTGTTTAGTGTTCACTGTGTATTGTTTTGAAAAAAGTGTGAGCAGACATTGTGTTTACAGATGTGCAAATCCGAGCGATGTTTTGCAAATTCACTGTGTGCTTCACCCATACTACTCTATGCACTTAGAAGCAGAATTAGCCGAAAGTGTTTAAGGTTTTCAACAGCAAAGTGTAACTGGTGCAAACAGAGTTAAGTCATATGCAACGTGTGTGTTTCATATGGTAAAAAAATATGGTTTTGATAAGTTAGTGTATAGTTTTTACAAGAGTGGTTCATTTTGCAAAGGAGCTAAGGTGTTTTGCTAATTGGGTATGTGGTTGTGCTATTCGTGTGTTGGGTTTTGCTAAACAAAACAAAACAATCAAAATTGTGTTTATTCAATCGTAAAAAACTGTAATACTGGCATTCATACTCAGTTCAATTCTACTGATGGAGAAGTTTCCTCACTTCTTCACCGTGAAAGACCAACTGCCATCAACCATATACAGTCTATCATGGCCGTCATTCATACTTGCATGTTGAAATACGGTTCAAATAGAACTTCCGGTTTTCAAAATAGGATTTTAAAACAAAACAATCAAACAAAAGTAAAGTTTATTGAAGTTCATTATGTTAAATATTAAGAAATTCTATTTTGAAAACCATCCATACAAAATAATGCGATACATAGAAAAAAAAGATGGGGCAAGAAACTTGGTGACGTCAAACTTAATTCCAAATATTCAGACTTTCATGCAATATATTCAGACTTTCATTCAATATATTTACATTTCATTCAATATATTCTGACTTTCATTCCATATGTTCAGACTTTCATTCAATATATTCACAGAATCACATTTCATTCCATATATTCTGACTTTCATTCAATATATTCAGACTTTATATTTCTATAGGCCTATATATATCTTATTTTCATGAACGGCTTGCCATAACATCACGGCTAGGAGAGGTCTTAAAATGAAATGACCAAATATAAAGAAAATGATTGCTACTCGCTGGAAGCCACCTCATTCTCTCACCATTAGGTCTTCGACTCTCTCTTTTCTAGATGTGGTGTATATGGAACTTTCAACAGCCAGAATTAATGGTGCTAATGAGAGCACTCTAAATGCCTGGCGTAATACTGCTGATTCTCTGAAAGATATGTTGTAATACCATTTTTTTCTTTTTTTTTTCTTTTTACCACTAACTTTCTCATTTCTGTATCCCTGGATGTCAAGTTCCCTGTTTTGTTTTGTATGTTTTTGTGTGTGTCCTGTGGGTGTGTGTCTGTGTCTATGTATGTGTTTATTTGTACGTTATGTATATACTTTATTTTTATTTTTTCAGGTTAATTATTTCCTTACCTTATTGTTGTCTCTTCGTGCAATTATCCTATTATTTATTTTTTATTTCTTTATTTCCTTATTATTAAAATGATTCTACTGCTGTGTTCCGTGGTATCCCATGACACGTTCCTTTGTCCTGGGCCAACTGTATGCCTACTGTGAAAACTGAGACTGTGTGCTGTAATGTGGAATCTCTGAAACTTTACAGTTTTTCACAATTGTTTAAACACATTTCCTGATAGACTACCTCACTTCCTCTAAACACAAATAACAAAACTCACACACAAAATGTAAAATCCTACACTTCTCTTGCAAAAGCACACTCTACCCTCAAAACAGTGTTAACTCTTCACTAAATGGTATTTCCTTCTCAAATGCCAAATACATACATCATTTGAGTAGACATTTCTAAGCACCCACTGAACACTGATGTGCAGAATGGAAGACACTATAGTATGAATGGAAAACATTATATGAATGCCTCAGTAGTATCATGCATTTGTATGTTCAGTGTTACACCTTCAGCTGTTGGATGTAATATATCACCATATAGTATTCTTATGTATAGGCTACTCAAATAGAAAACAACACACAATTCTTTACTGCACATTTTGAGTCCTCCTCCTCTTCCTCCTCGTCCTCGTCGTCTTCCTCCTCCTCCTCCTCCTACTCTCACTCCTCTGACTTGCTGCTCACCTCTCTCAATATTGCCACCATCCATTGTTCTCCAAACAAACCAGGAGCTCACCTGTGACCCTTTTATGGCAAATTGCTGATTGCATATTGCACAACAGTCTTTGGAGTTTAGAAATGTGATTGACTGTGTGTTCTGTGTGAACAGCAAGAGAGGGAATTCAGGAAGAGTGTGCAGGATATTGGGAATGGTGTGTAGTGTTGTGAGAAATGTGTGGTATGGAATGGGAATTTGAGTCTAGAGCAGTAAATGTGCTTGGAGTTCAGCAGGATTGGTTTAGCCACCTAAAACAGTGATCATCAACTGGCGGCCCGCGGGCCGAATCCGGCCCGCCGAATTGTCCAATCCGGCCCGCCGAATTGTCTAATCCGGCCCGCAACTTGATTTTTCTCTGTCGGTCCTATGAAAGCTCAGGATATGAATCCTTGAAAATTGTATGTTTAGTGTTGTGGTGACGGCACAGATTGTATTCTTTTGCAACAGCAACAGTTTCGTTGCAAATGAGGCATACAGGTGATGCATTTCGGAAGGTTGGCATGATAAATGCGTACTTTCAGTCCAGTCATCGTTAAAGGATCTGTTTTCCACATCAACTTTTCGTTTCATGGCCTTTGAGAGTGCCATTTTACCTGTGTTAAGATGCCTTTTCCTATCATTTTGGTGGTGTTTGTTTTTCAAGTGCTCTATAAATAAAGTTGACTTAATTGAGTTGAGGCAAAATATCTCTATCACTCCTGGTGGATGACTGTGGTATAGGTGATAGAAGACTGACACATAAAGGCTAAAAATGCCTTCTGCTTTGTAATGAAATGAAAAAAAAAATATAAACAATAAACATCAAATTATAATGTTATGCCAAAATTAGATTTTTATTTAATTTTTATTTGAGGGTCCGGCCCCCAAGGTGACTGTCCGCCCGGTAAAATTCTGGCCCTCTAACAAATACAGTTGGTGACCCGTGACCTAAAACATGAGTTTCAGGTTGTGCACATTGTGTCTGATGTTCCAATAAATGTGTTTAAACAATTGTGGAAAAACTGTAATAAAAATGTTATCGCAAAAAAAAAAAACAAATATAAAGATTTGTATTGTTTTATTTTGAAAGTGCCTTCCATTTCCGGTTCAGTTTCGCCTCTCCGGCTACTTTGACGGAGCTGTCGTGTCATCGACCAAACCTGACGTCTCCCACAAGTATATGCAGAGTTTGAATAAACCACAGTGGAGCCGCAGTCAGACTTCCAAACCGGCCGAGACCTCAGTCCACCCTCCGTGACCGACGATGGCCGCTGGCGAGGGGGTTCCTGCGGACTCCTTTGCGCGGTGAAGCCGCCCTTTCCCCCCGCGGGGAAGCCCGGCAGCAGCCGAGCAGCGCCACGTCCCCCGGCCGTGAACCGAGCCCCTCCGGCGGGGCACGGCGCCCGCCTACCCCCGCTGTGTGTGTTCCAGCCCAACACCATGAGCATCTGGCGATGATCCACCTGGTGGAAAGTTGGGAAAGACGGCGCATTAAAAAGAATTCATGGAGGAGAGTTCACTTTAAGAGCGAAAGAGTGTTTTTTTGACAGCTTTTTGTTGCCAGTCCCACGCAGCGCTACCATGTGTGAGGTGTCCGGGGAGGACCGGGACATCACCGACCTGGAGCGGGGCTCCGCGGCGGGGACCGGGGTGCTGCTGGTGGTGGACCCGGGCCGGGTGCGAGCCCCGCTCAGCGTGGTGCTGGCCACCCTGCTGTACTGCGCAGAGCTCGTCACCTCCGCCGTCATGTGCAGCATGTACCACAAGACCGACGACAGCACCTGGATGGGATTCACCATCACCTTCGCCCTGGTGCCCGCCGTGCTCATCCAGCTCACCCTCACCTTCATCCACCGGGACCTGGGCCGGGACCGGCCCCTGGTGCTGTTCCTGCACCTGCTGCTGCTCGGCCCCGTCATCCGGTAGGTGCTGCTGGGACAGAGCCTGGATTTATTCAATATCCAGGCTTTAGGAACTTTTATTTGTCAGAAACTTTAACACTGTAACATTCATAAAGCTCAGGCAAAAATGTTGCAGATATTAACACTCAGAGTGCATATCTGAGGTATAATTTAAGTGCTTGACAGTAAAGTGCACTGAAAAAAATAAATCTAAGCGCATGTAAATATAACACATTTAAATCTGTGATATTAACAATTAAAAATTAAGTTTGTTGCTTTACATGAATACATCTAGATTTCAGAATTTGTTAAAAAAAACAAGACATTGTGCATTTTTTACTTAACAAGCAGTATTTATGTAATCCCAGGCAATCTTTTCATTTACACACAAACAACAAGCAATGATCTTGTTGTATTTACGTTTCCTTTAACAATTTTAATCTATTGGGCAGATTGACCAACGTTTAGATGAAACATGCTTTATTTGTTTAAGTAGAACACCACAGTAAAAAATATCTTGCTGGATCTACTTTAAAAAAATTAAGGCAACTTTTTCGCATGAGATTTATGTAGATCATAGTCTTTGTATAAACTACTCAATTTTTAGTATGTACTAAATTAATTTGCAAGTAAAGTCAACTTAATTTTGGCAAGTAAAGTCAATTTACTTTACACAATTAAGTTGACTGTACTTGCAAAATGTATTATTTACATACAAAAAATGAAGTAGTTTATACAAAGACTAGTCTTTCTTGATCTACATAATAATCTCATGCAAAAAGTTGACTTATTTTTTTTAAGTAGATCAAGCACAATATTTGTATCAGTGAACTTTCAAATTTGTCAGAAACTGTTAACACTGTAAAATTCATAAAGCTCAGACAAAAATGTTGCAGATATTAACACTCAGTGTGCATATCTGATGTATAATTTAAGTGCTTGACAGTAAAGTGTGCTTATCTAGGTAGCTAAAGTCTAATCTCAGACTACTTTTGTGTACTTTTGATTAACACACTCGCAGAAGCAAAGAGTTGTGAAGGAGGAACCCTTAAAAAAAGCCTCAGATAAGACAAAAAGTTAGTGAAATATGTGAAGTATGTGAAACAATACAGCCTAAAAGTACCATACATCACGGCCAGGAGAGGTTTGACAATGAAATCACCAAATATAGAGATAAAATGCGACAGGCTGAGCAAAAACAACTGAAACAAAGACAATGAGCTTTAGAAATGAAAACTAACGAGCAGCAACAATGAATCCACTGGACATCCAACGGAAAATTAACTGACAAGAAGTCCAATATCTTATCCGTACAAACTAGTTTTTTCTTTTGCCTCAGAAAAAAATGCTGTTCCTTCTCACACAGTGACTTAATAGAGCTTAACGGTTGATGGGAGACTGTGCTGTCTGTGCATCACAGCCCTGCACAGATCTTTGACAGCTGACAGGATGTTGCCAAAGTCTAATGACGCTTGATTGGTCATTATTCTAATTTAGTTTTAACAAGCCTTTCTGCTCTGGACCACAGTCCGGATGGAAAGTGGTCCAGAATGATAAACAGGATGAATGACTAAAATTGACAAACCTCCCACAACATTGAACAAGCTGAACAAGGATAGACCTCAAGACAAAAGCCTTCTCCTGTCGTCTGTAAATTTGAACTTTCCCCGATTGTGTGGACGTGATCCACCACCACAGCCTTCAGCCCCGAAACCATTCTGTCAAATTAGCCTGCGAGGCTATTATCTCCCCTAGCAACACATCCTTCATGGTTACGACTCCTATGACCTCATCTCTGATGAACGACACCCAGAGGCCTCTGTGCTGCCGAGCAGTCGGACAGCCAGCGACAGCAGAGGTGGGAGAGGTTCGCAGATGTTGGCTGGAAAACTCCCCAGAAATGATGCAGCTTCTTGCTAAATGAAACTGAAAGGCTCAGAAGAATGTAGCTCTTAGAAAAAGCACCTTTACAAGCCAGGACATCGTCTATTCGGTGTGAGGGAGGAGTGAGCCAAACTGTCACTGTCACCAGCAAATCTGCAGCTGAATAGCTGAAAAAGAGCTCCACACGATTGATACGAGGTGATGTGATCGTTAGAGAGCTGTGCTTAAACAAATGCCAGCAAACCTCAAAGGATTGAAGCAACATTGCGAAGAAAATGCCAAAATTCCTCCACAATGATGTCAGAAACTGACAACATCTGATGTTGTACTACTACAAACTATTGCTGCTAAAGGCAGTTTTGCGGGACACTGAATCCTGGGGTTGAACTGACTGTTTCACACCCTACTTCTGCAATATGCCATAGCTTTTTAGTTTTATTTCCTCTGTAAACAATTGCCTGGTGTGACATGCCAAAGTTTTAGTTCTTCAGAGGACACGCTTGCATAGTTCTAGCAGGTCCTGATACATAAAATAAACAGAGGTCTGAACTATTTGCTTTAAACTTGCACCTCTGAGGGCTGATCTTTGCTGTTCCACCTGTTTGGTGAAGGTGACTCATGTAGGAGGAGACTCCAAAAGCGGTTCACCCCCTGAACTTTGTCAGGAAAACACACCGCTTGGGGATCGTGAGATGAATTTCAAGGGTTAATTGAGGGTGTGGTGTTGTGCAGGGAAAGGAGTTCAACCTCGTCTTCAGTTGCAGGTTTCCTGTCATGAACACAAAGTAGCATACGCAAAGCTTTCTTAGGTGGAGGAAAGGAAATGCGACTGGTTCAATCTCAGTGTCAACCTAAAATATAGGAAGTACGCTTCATTTTTTTTTTTTTTTTTAAAAGGTTGCAAATAAATATTGAAGAAGGCCAACACTCGATAAAACAGACTAGTTCCTGCTGCACCCGTTTGGCCTCAAATTGCATTTAACAAAAAGAAGCTTCAGTAATTAGGATGAAAACGGTATTTGCTTGAATACCAGACTGCCGAGCAGATTTACCGTTCCCACCGTAACTCTGGGCCAAGGTCGCGGTATCTGAGAATTGAGCTTGGTGTTTGAAATTATTCATTAACACATTGGAGATGACGCCTGATGGGGGAGTCGAGTGTATACCACCTGCAGAGTTTCTTATGTGGGCAGCTGAGGATTAAATTCGAGCCTCTGTGTAGTTTATGATGTGGTCGGTGCCGGTTGTTACTTCATGTGCTGTTCACTTGCTGAGTGGCAGCCGTGCTGGAGGACTTATTCATGACAGGCTGTCGCGTGATTTCATTTCTGAGAGAGCCAGAAGACGACGAGATCAAAACCTGCGCGTGTCAGGCTAACTCAGTGTTTCTCAATCCTGGTCCTTGTGGGCCCCTGTCCTGCATGTTTTAGATGTTTCCCTGCACCAACACACCTGATTCTAATTAAAGGTCCTCATTAGTTTGTCACCAACATAGATATATATAAAGGCTAGATGACTCAAGGCGGAGTCTCCAGCGTCGTTCACCGGCGGCCATCTTGCCACAGGAGAGCTCGCTCACTCATAACATTGTGTTTAATGGTGCATGTACTGCTTAAACAACCTTAACTTGCTCAATTCTCAACAGATTTTCAAACAGTTTGGTTTGTTATGAACGTCAGAGATGTAGTTATGACACTGCATACTTGTGAATAATTATAAACATTGAAAAACATACTTTTTTATGAAAATAACAAGAAACAGATAGCTATGACATGGTATTTATATTAAATGAATATTTCTATAGTATTCTTAGTAATATTTATATTTACATTATAACATATATATATTATTAACTTATAACATATATATATATATATATATATATATATATATATATATATGTATATGTTATAATGTACACATGTTATAATTACATCCTAATGTAATAATATATATATATATATATATATATATATATATATATATATATATATATATATATATACACATGTTATAAGGTAATAATATATGTATATATGTTATAATGTAAATATAAATATTACTAAGAATACTATAGAAATATTCATTTAATATAAATACCATGTCATAGCTATCTGTTTCTTGTTATTTTCATACAAAAGTACGTTTTTCAATGTTTATAATTATTCACAAGTATGCAGTGTCATAACTACATCTCTGACGTTCATAACAAACCAAAGCTGTCTGCATTTGCAGCAGCGCGGGCGAGTCATCTAGCCTTTATATATGTCTATGGTCACCAAGGTCTGCACAACTCTGTTGATGACACAGGTACTTGTATCACGGTGTGTTGAAGCAGGGAAACATCTAAAACATGCAAGACAGGGGCCCACGAAGACCATGATTGAGAAACACTGGGTTAACTGGAGTCACTCTGATTGATGAATGACGTCTTAAGCAGCTCCATCTGGTGATGTCAGAGACGTACCTCTAAATCTGTTTTTTTTTTTTTTTTTTTTTTTTTTCCAGTGATATCCAGTCAGAATCAAAATGTGAAATTAATAGAAAAGTTTTGTTTTGATGTGCAAATAGTGACAGTGGCTTGGTTTGTGAACATCTCTGCAAATCCAGTTCAGTCACATTAAATACTCTTATCAGGTGAACAATCTCTTCACCCATGTGAAGTAGGGTGACGGTATTAAAGTCTACAGAGCATGACTGAGTGGTTTGATCAGTATCTTGATGATGTGAGTCACAAGGTTTGGCCTGGACAGTCACCAGATCTCAGGCTGTCTGGACAGACTCCATCTACCATCAAAACCCAGAGGAAAACATGTTGTAAAAGAATGTCATGTCAACCAAGGAGCGTTGCGGCTGTCGTGGTATCGTGCGTTGGTCCAAAGCCTCACCTAAACACTTTATACACTGTTTTTTTCCCCATCACGCAAAAGAAGAAGTCTAAAAACGGGAACAAAAAGGACCTTTTTTTTTAATTCGTATGAACCAGATGACACAATTAGCGTTTGCCCCACTGACCTGGAGAGGGTTTCTGTAAAAGAAAAACAGAATGAGCTTTACTGTAATAACCTCGGGTTCTGTTCCTCATACCAGCCAGTAAGGCTGCAATGAGCAAAACAGAAACTGCAACATTTCATAATTAGCTCTACTATCAACAAGCCCCTGGCTAGAAATGCTTTCTGTTAAAGAAGTCGGTAAAACTAAAGTTGTTACCCTTTTCAACATGTACATGGTGCATCAAAGAGCATCTAAAAGTTACAGATCAAAACAGTCGGTGTTTCTTCTGTAAACCTAAGAGAGAAACCTTGAGCTTGCAGTCGTAAACAAGCTTTATCTGACTTTGCCTGACAGTCTTAGCTGTGCTCACGTGTTAAACCAAATAAAGCACTTTTAGAGTAGTATAAAAGCCATTTTAATGTATAAAGATACCTTTATGAAAAAATCTGATAATGAACTCAAAGAGGCAAAGATGGACGTCACCACATCTGAAATCGGTTATCCTGGGGAGTTTGGGCTCCTTAAACAGAAGCAGAAATATATACGCTGGTCCTGCCAAAGAAAACGGGCATGTTAAACCAAAAGCAGGTGCATCTGTCGGTGGTGGACGCTTATTTTTGCTCCCCCGCCTATTTTTCCTCCACCTAAGAATGCTTTGCGTATATGCCAGTGATTTAAAACAGCATTAACCTTGAAGCAGATTGTGCCCATTCAGCCGTGACCGGCTGCATCGGTGTTGGGAAGTGTTTGCAGTCATCACCTGTACGCTGAGACTCTAATGTCTCAGATCCGTGCTCATAATGCACCAATGATATCAGGAAACTGTCCAGGGGATTATTACAGCACAGCTCACCCTGTTCTGTTCTTGTTTCTCTAAACTAATCACGCCTGCTGCTGCTGCTTGGCTCAGATGGGAGGTTTCCTGTGTGTATAAGTCAGAGATGGTGGGAGTGCTGGTCTTGTGGCTGGACAAACACTCCGTATCTGCTATCAGAGGAGGAATTTCAACTGTATATATAAGAGGCTTTCTTTGTCATGCTGCCAACGTGACTGCATCCAGTCCAAAACCTCAAGGAAGGGGTCAGGTGGATTTTTGTCTTGACTTGTCTCTTTTGGGAATGCGCCTTCTCTCGAGACATAATAGCACTGTGCTTGGACCAGTCTCGGCACGCAGAGTTTGTTGTTTTCTGTTAGCTCTGTGATGTGATGAGTCTGTGTCAGTGAGCTTAATGGGGTAATCCGGGGGGACCAAAACAGGATGATCTTGCTAAAGAGCAGTTGAAAGAATTTCCTGAACTCCCAGCTTCCTCAGAGTTGGCGAGCATCAGTATTTCTTGCATGTCTTGTCAACTTCCTGGTGGTAACAGAATATCGCTATACTATATAGAGACAGAGCAGCGGCACGTTTCTGCTCGTAAATCCATACGATTCTGCCTTGAAAGTGAGGATATTGATTCTCTTGACTAATGCATTCATCTGTCCTGCCATTCCTTTCATCTCTAAGTGAAATTCAGTCTGCCTCTCTGTTATTATACAGACTCCTAAGTGTGCGCTGGCTGAAGATCAGCTTTGATGCACTTTGTCCTGAGAATAGTACCAGATTTGTAGGCCAACGTTGGCAGGATGTCCGTTTTTTGTGCCTTCTCTGTGATTCTGTCGTGGTTCCTGTGCACAAACACTGAATGATCCTTATCTGCCTGCAGCTGCTGCAGCAAATAGACACAGCGAGGGAGTAACGAGAGTATTCCTCCCGCCAGCCCGTAACATTCATGTCAGATCCAGTACATAGGTGGGTGTGGACGCTCGGCGTTGCGCCACACTGAACTGTAAGTAGTGTTTCTCCACTAGAAGCAGATGAAGCAACAGTGTCTAAGCATGGATTCCTGCACAGTGATGTGAGATTTAGTGCTACAGTTCGACCCCTGGAGGTTTCTGGGTTGAATGCAAACATGCAGGGTTTTGAGTATCAGGTACTTTTACTTCAGTATCATTTCATTGTTCTCATAAACATTTGGTTAATACTAAGTGGGAACTTGTTCTTCCAGTTTAGGTACAATGTTCAAGGGCGGAGCAATTAAATGGTGTGTATAAAAATGGCAGCTTGTTCTTTATTTTTTCTTTCATGTATAAGTTTTGTTTAAAATAAACAATCTGCACTTGTACAGCAACCGTCCTTTCTTTTGATGTTAAACCCGTTTCATTCATTGTGAGTAGTTCTGTTTCCCCCTGTGACGACACACAGACAGCATTTACCTTGCAAAACATGAAAGGAACCACACCCAGATTTTCTGTTAATCTGTTCAGGCCTCTGGGAGCTGTTTATTTGTCCTGACTGCCATCTGCTGGATTCTCATTACAGAGCTTGTGTTTTACCAAGAAAGGGCTCTTTATGGCGGATCGCCTTCATGAAATTACATTTCAAAAAGCACGTATTTTTTCCCCCAGCAATGTCCTGTTTTAAGTTACCAATACAAAACCCTGACTATTTAGCTTTTTGCTTCATAAATTCTGTTTCCTTTATGCGTTTGTGTTGTGATTTTTTTTTTTTTAAATGTAAACATGGCAAACTTCACAACAGCCCTTTGTGATGGCCTGTAACATTCACCCTGGCGTGACACTGCCCCCTGCTGGTAGGAAGATGCACTCACAGGCCACTTTATTGGGTACACCTTGCTAGTACCGGGTTGGACCCCCTTTGCCTTCAGAGCTGCCTTAATCCTTCGTGGCATAGATTCAACATCGTACTGGAAACATTCCTCAGAGAGTTTGGTCCATATTGACATGATAGCATCAAGCAGCTGCTGCAGATTTGTCAGCTGCACATCCATGATGTGAATCTCCCGTTCCACCACATCCTAAAGGTGCTCTATTGGATTGAGATGTGGTGACTGTGGAGGACATTTGAAGACAGTGAACTCATTGTCATGTTCTAGAAACCAGTCTGAGATGATTCACGCTTTATGGCATGGGGCGTTATCCTGCTGGAAGTATCCATCAGAAGATGGTACACTGTGGTCATAAAGGGATGGACATGGTGAGCAACAACAGTCAGGTAGGCTGTGACGTTGACACGATGCTCAATCGGTACTAATGGGCCCAAAGTTTGCCAGGATAATATCCCCCACACCATTACACCACCACCAGCCTGATCTGTTGATACAAGGCAGGATGGATCCATGCTTTCATGTTGTCGACGCCAGATTCTGACCCTAGATGCTCTTCTGCATAACTCTGTTGTAACGAGTGATTATTTGAGTTATTGTTGCCTTTCTATCAGTCTGTCTGGCCATTCTCCTCTTCTCTGGCATCGACAAGGCATCTGCGCCCACAGAACTGCCGCTCACTGGATATTTTCTCTATTTTTCTGACCATTCTCTGTAAACCCTAGAGATGGTTGTGTGTGAAAATCCCAGTAGATCATCAGTTTCTGAAACACTCAGACCAGCCCCTCTGGCACCAACATCCATGCCACGTTCAAAGTCACTTAAATCACCTTTCTTCTCCACTCTGATGCTGGTTTGAACTGCAGCAGATCATCTTGACCATGTCTACATGCCTAAATGCATTGAGTTGCTGCCATGTGATTGGCTGATTAGAAATGTGCATTAACTTTGGGCCCAATTTAGGAAGTTTTTTGGCTTTCACAGCTTCTCTCTTCTTAGCCCCATTGCATCAAATCACTTTTTCAAACCATCCCTTGAGGACCCCACCTTCCAGGAATGGCACAGGAGGGGTATGATTCGTTTTAGAGATATGTTCATAGACGGCACCGTGGCATCTTTTGAGCAGTTAAGTGGTAAATTCAGCCTTCCAAAATCACATTTCTTTAGGTATCTTCAGGCTAGACATTTTGTTCTTTCCCAGACACCCAGCCCTGGTGCATCGATAGGCTCGACCACAGTTGACAAAGTTCTTGCCACAGACCCATTCAAAAAGGGGCTCATTTCGTCTTTCTATGGCATGTTGCTGGATCTTAGGAGTGCCCCTACAGATAAACTCAAAGCAGCATGGGAGCAGGACTTAGGGCTTCCCTTATCAGAGGATACCTGGGAGTCCATACTTAAACTGGTTAATACAACCTCCCTGTGCGCACGTCACTGCTTAATTCAGTTTAAAGTGGTACACAGGGCTCATATTTCCAAAGCAAAGTTATCCTCCATGTACCCAGATATTAGTCCATACTGTGTAAGATGTAAGGTAGCAGAAGCCTCTCTCATCCACATGTACTGGTCCTGCCCATGTCTAAACAAGTACTGGATGGAAGTATTTCATACTCTCTCTCTGGTGCTTAAAATCAGATTAGAACCAAACCCACTGACTGCCCTGTTTGGGGTCATGGAGGGAGGAAGGAAGTTAACCACTGCACAGGGGCACACTTTGTCTTTTGCCTCCCTTTTGGCTCGTCGGGCAATTCTGTTCAGGTGGAAGGATCCCTTCCCTCCTACTCGTGCACAATGGCTGGAAGACATCATGTCCTGCTTAAAACTGGAGAAAATTAGATACTCGCTTCAGCAATCAAATAAGTTCCAGAAAGTGTGGGGACCTTTTCTAGAAGCATTCCAGACCCTGTGAACTATACTTCATATTTCTTTTATATTCCTAGTGCAGGCTTTTGATGTTAGAGTGACCTCATATTGTGATTAGTAATCTGGCAGTGACAGGGGAGGGATTAGTTTGGTCTGTAGTTTGTTTTTGTTACTATTTTATATTTTTTCATACTGTTTAATTGTTTTTTATATTTTGTACACTGGTGTATGCTATGATCAACATGCCCATGCCTAATCAAAATGTTTGTAATTGACATTCAGCATTTCACCCTTTTTTTTTCTTACTTTGTGAAAATTTCAATAAAAAGATCTTGAATTAAAAAGAAATGTGCATTAACGAGCAGTTGGACAGGTGTACCTAATAAAGTGGCCAGTGAGTGTATAGTTACACTTCCTCTATCTGTTCTGTCTCCTCCACAGGTGTTTTGAGGCTCTGGTGGTTTATTTCAAGGCTGGTAGAAAGGAGGAGCCTTACGTCACCATCTCCAGGAAGATCAGCCTGAAGAAGGGGCAGCAGACGCCCATGGAGCTTGAAATCGGCCGGTCGGAGCGAACCCTGGCCACGCACCGGAATGCCTTCAAACGCACCGCTGTTATCCAAGCGTTCCTGGGATCCACACCTCAACTAACGCTCCAGCTGTACGCCACCATCCAGGAAAAATACATCCTCTTCCCTACGAGATGTAAGAAACTCTTGCTGTCAGAGAGATTATGAGTCTGTATTAAACCCAGGGTCTCTGAATCTCTATTGGCCCCTTTAACAGAAAGGATTTTGTGTTGCCATGTTACACAACTCTAAACGTATTTATTCGTCAGTTTTGTCTGGTGGGGAAAAAAAACACAAATACCCATGTCTTAACTTTTGCACTGGAGTTGAGAAGAGATGCAAATGATGCTTAGTTTCAGCAAGAGGAGACACTGTTTTATTCATGAAGGGATTCTCCGCTGGTTTGAATTTATTTAGAAGGCAAAAAAAAAAAAAATGATCAGACCAATTGCTGCCATACCACGCTATTCTGATGGACACGGGGGAATCTGAGATGACCTGGTATCTATAGATAGAGGGATAGTTGGCCTGTTGCGATAGGTTCTGCAGTTCCTTTACAAATGGAGGAGTTGACCTGCATAGCTGATAGTAAGTCAGGTTTGTTGTGAATGGGAGTTGTCAGGACTGCCCTTTGACACGATTCTGTTCATAAAGTTTGTGGATAGAATTTCTAAGTGCACCCGAGGAGCAGAGAGGGCTCCGGTTTGGCTCTGGTTTTTGCAGGTGATGAGGCTTCATCGAACTGCCGTCTTGCAGCAGGACATGGCCATGGTTCTCAGTAGGAATGGGCGATATTTTACCGTTCACGATATACCGTCAAAAAAAATCCCCACGGTAAGAATTTGTCGGAAGGAAGGAAGGAAGGAAGGAAGGAAGGAAGGAAGGAAGGAAGGAAGGAAGGAAGGAAGGAAGGAAGGAAGGAAGGAAGGAAGGAAGGAAGGAAGGAAGGAAGGAAGGAAGGAAGGAAGGAAGGAAGGAAGGAAGGAAGGAAGGAAGGAAGGAAGGAAGGAAGGAAGGAAGGAAGGAAGGAAGGAAGGAAGGAAGGAAGGAAGGAAGGAAGGAAGGAAGGAAGGAAGGAAGGAAGGAAGGAAGGAAGGAAGGAAGGAAGGAAGGAAGGAAGGAAGGAAGGAAGGAAGGAAGGAAGGAATGAGCCTGAAAGAAAGAAAGAAATGAGCCTGAAAGAAAGAAAGAAAGAAAGAAAGAAATGAGCCTGAAAGAAAGAAAGAAAGAAATGAGCCTGAAAGAAAGAAAGAAAGAAATGAGCCTGAAAGAAAGAAAGAAAGAAAGAAAGAAATGAGCCTGAAAGAAAGAAAGAAAGAAAGAAAGAAAGAAATGAGCCTGAAAGAAAGAAAGAAAGAAAGAAATGAGCCTGAAAGAAAGAAAGAAAGAAAGAAATGAGCCTGAAAGAAAGAAAGAAATGAGCCTGAAAGAAGGAAAAGAAAGAAAGAAATGAGCCTGAAAGAAGGAAAAGAAAGAAAGAAATGAGCCTGAAAGAAGGAAAAGAAAGAAAGAAATGAGCAAGAAAGAAGGAAAGAAAGAAAGAAATGAGCAAGAAAGAAAGAAATGAGCAAGAAAGAAAGAAATGAGCAAGAAAGAAAGAGGTTTTTGTGTAACAAACATGGCGGATCTGAGAGCGAGGAGCTTGAGTCATTACAGTTTTGCAGTACAGTTCAGTACTAATTTAATTGTTTTTTATTAATTCAATTTAATTGGTGTAGTTTTTTTAGTTCTTTTAGAGCAGTGATTTGGGGGCTCCAAAGACTGGATGGGGTGATAGATTTATAGTTACAAAGATGGAGTTGAATTGGTATTTTTTTTATCGTCATTTTTATCATTATCGGGATAAATGCCAGAAATGATCGTGATACATTTTTTAGTCCATACCGCCCATCCCTAGTTCTCAGTCCAAGAAGAGTGGAATGCCCTCTCCGGGTTTTGGATGAGGTGTTGAAATGTCTTCAAATAGCTACTGCAATGCAGACTCTGTACGGGTCTGTTGCCAAGAGGCAAGGCTCTCTGTTTACAGGCAGGTCTATGTTACAACCCTCATGAATGGTCACTGAAGGAGATCAAGGCTTCAATGAACATGAAAGGAGCTCCCTCCTCCCGTGGCTTGACTCTCCCCTTCAGAGTCGGCGTGAGAAGCTCTGTCGTTCTGGAGGGACTAGTTAGGATGCTCCCTTAGGGAGGTGTTTTTGGGCATATCCAAACGGGCGGAGGCCCTGGAGCAGAGCAAGGACACAGCGGACAGACGATGCCTCTCAGCCGGCCTGGGAAAGCATCAGTATTCCCCTGGAAGTGTCTGAGTGGGAGGTCGGGGCCTGTTTGGTTAGGCTGCAGCTCCCATGACCCGCACTTGGAAAAGCAGAAGTTCATGGATGAATGGATGGATAGGATTTCTACAGCACAGTTCTTCATGGTCAATTAGTTTTCACCTGTCTTGTCAGGTTCAGAGGTTTGTAAAGCTACCAAATAGCAATGAGGTTTAAATGTCCGTCTTCATTTTCTAGAGTGAGAGCTGCTTACCGATGTGCCGGGGGTTGACAGGAGGCTGTGGTGAAAGCTGACTGTTGGATAAGTCTTAATGAAGTTATTTGACTCCGTGTTTGGAGTTAATGGCTCCTCTTCCCTTATACGTGCTGTCTGATCCTGACTGATAAGCAACTATAACATGCATACATCAGTATAGTTGAGCTGAGAGGGAAGTCTAATTTAATGTAACTGATCTGAGAAATGGCTCCATTTTTTAATCTGTTTAAATTAGTGGGCCTTCAATACGTTATTGAACAGGTAATCAGGTTTATGTCCATGTGATCTGTGTTGTAACGGATACAGTATGTCTTTGTTTATGGAAAATCACAGGATCCTGATTATCAGCATGCTTCTCGTTTATGACCAGCCGTAATCAGCGCTGCTCCCGGCAGACTGCTCCGCTCGTGCTCCTGTGTTTGTTTATTTAACAGATCTGGAAACTGGACAGGATTTTATTATATGGATTTAAACGTAAATATTCTCGATTTAGTAAATCTGCCCTGTAGGGCTGCACGATTAATCGTTAAAAAATCGCGATCTCGATTCATGCTTGAACGCAATCTCATTTCCAAATGACGACGATTTAATTTTTTTATTTTTTTTTTGATGTTTATTGTTTTTATGTTCAATGTCACCTGTTACAAAGTTGATGCCAGTCTTTTATCAGGCACCATCATATTTTTTGTAACGTTTACCTTTTGTATCGGCAGCTTCTTAATAGCAGCAAAAGGCAATGGGGGGTTCATCCCAGCCAGAGGAATAATTTGTTGCCTCAGAACTACAGGATCAGTTACAAGTCCCCTTTCTGAAAGGGTGTTCAACTCAGGGAGGAACAAATATTGTTCAAAATTGTTATTATTGTTTAAATTATTCAAAGGTTTGCGTAAAGAAGACAAGAGATGTTTATTGTTATTATATTTTTGTTCAGCTGTTGCAAAGTTAAAGTAATAAGTGCAATGAATTTTATATTGGAAAAAAATCGTGAGAGAATCGTGATCTCAATTCTAAGCAAAAAAATCGTGATTCTCATTTTGTCCAGAATCGTGCAGCCCTACTGCCCTGTTATCTTCCAAGTTACTTTGATATGAAATGGTGGTTGAATGACGAAGCGCAGCGGCTACAGACTATGACATGTCCACCGTTGTGCTTCACAGTTACTAAGAGGTTCCTCTCCTCAAATTATGTCTTTAGTCTCATGTCTTCTGTGGCCTGAAAACTTTGTTTGATTTTACTTCAAATACATGATTCTACTTGCCCTGTGCATGTAAATGACCCGTTTATGTTCCTCTACGTTGTGTTGTCACTGATTTACGCGTGCACCGTAGCTTTGGTCTAATGTTTGGAGCATTTTCCCCTCGGCATCTCTCATCCCCGTCAAAGATGTGCACATGATTTCTGATTTCAGACAGCTAATACAGACTTACTTGCAACTCCTCTCATTTAGTATTGGGGCACTTTATTTTTGTTGCAAACTAGTTTGGTGGGAAATGAATTGCCGTGTAGTAAAGATTAGTTCTAATAATATAGGAATATAAAGTCGTAGATTCCAGTCGGGGCTCTGACATACTCTCTATCATGTTTTTTTACTTATTAGTATTAATTCCTCGGTGTCTTTCACACAGATGGTCTCTCAGGAGCCCAGAATCAATATCCTGAAAACCTTAGTGGGCACTTTAAATCTCGCCATGATGACATCGTCCATTTCAAAGACAGAGAGATTAGTAGAATTTCACACATTTAGTCCTATTTACTGTTTAATTTTATTTGAAATATTATAGTTAAGGTCATTTTTATGTGTCATTTATTTGATGCGTATTAATAGGGTCTTATTTAATGGAATGCTTTAAATGTTTTTGAAAACTGAAACACCATTCTCAGTCGGTTGTTTCCTTAAAACATCGCTGCACGTCTGCTCCCACGCTGGCTCTTCCATATTTAGTGCAGTCTGTCCTCTAGTTTATAAACGCTTGGCCTGGTGATGGCGCCAGAAAAAGAATTACGGTGATTCATGCTTCCTGGCTTACCTTGTATAACCTCCCAGTAGTTCCAGCAGTGAACTAATCAGCAGAAGTAATGTGCTGCTCCGTCAAAGTTGCTTTTTTTTTTTTTAGTCCTTTTAATGATTACACTGCGGATACATATCAGTATAACTAGATACTTGCCAGCAAAATAAACCTATCACCAAACTTTTAATTGTAAATGATTGTTCCAGGACTATAACATCCTCGATTTAAAAGTTTCTGAAAGACACAAGAGTGAAAATACAGTACAACCTGGCCAAATATGGAGGCTGAATCCAGCTGAACTAGAGTGAGGAAGAGCTGCAGAACCTCTGCAGTGTGCCGCTGCCTCAGCAGCACCGACCGCTCATGCATGCTGTATTGATCCTCTAAAACTCTTTAATTCTGACGCCGTCATGAACATCAGACCTGATATTTGACTTATCACAATGCTTTTCAGTGAGTAATGTCCTTCTGGAAACTTGAGGAAAAAGCTCGTTTATGACGGTTAACTGGAAGCTGATTTGTTTGAACGAGCCTCTGATAAGAAGATCACGTCGCCTGAGAGAATCTGAACGCTGCTCAGTCAGTACGTGCACATGCAGCGATTCAAGCTGGTGACTCAAGGAGTTAGTTATGAGCAGGCCAGCTGACAGTCTTGCCTGGGCCCCGGACAAAATAATCTAAGATGGGCCCCCCCTGCGCCCGGATCTCTCCTTCTCCCTCTTCCTTTACCACTTCAGGTTTTTATACAAGCTAATGGACGTTAACATTAGAGCTAGCCAGTTGGGTTAAGTTACAAGGTTGGTAAACGTTGGCTGCGCTGTTTCTTACCTTGCTCTACGCTGACTTTATTAATTCCAGCTTCACCGTCACCACCCTTTCTAAAATATTTGTGTAGAGAATCTATGAGGCCTCTATTTTCTTCTTCTCTTCTCCTCTTTTCTGAGCACCGGACTTGTGCTGACCGGACATTTTGACCATTCTAATGGTTGAATTAAATGATAACATCAAATTTTGATCAGCGGCCAAACCATTTTTGTGTTGGGTGTTCTTGACCACAAGGATAATTAGGAAGAAAACAAATAACAAGCTTTTATGTAACTCAAATACTACATATTTTTCCCACAAATAGGCATATTTTGAAACATTTTGAAAAAGGATTCCATAATTTAATGAGAATTTAACATTATTTTTTTTTTTTTCAGTTCTGGGCCCCCCCCTACCCTGGGCCCGGGACAACAGACCCGTTTGTCCCCCCCTATCGGCGGGCGTGGTTATGAGTAGTTTTACACGCCATAACTCTGCATTTTCTTTCAGTGCTCAAGTTAATGATGAATATAAAGTTCTCTTTGGTTCAGATATTGACGTGTGACGCGTGTTTGTCTTCACAGTGGCTCTGATGGTCATCACCCTCATCTCCATCACGTACGGGGCTCTCGTGTGCAGCGTTCTGGCCATTCAGATCAGATACGACGACTACAAGGTGCGGCTTCGGCCCGTAGCCTACCTCTGCATGGTCATATGGAGAGGCTTGGAGATTGCCACCCGGGTCACGGCTCTGGTCCTCTTCAGCACGGCGCTCACCCACTGGGTGGTCCTAGTCGGCATGGCTAACCTGCTCTTCTTCTTCTTCCTCCCCTGGGTTGAGTTCTGGGCCAAGAAAGGCTCACTGACTGAGGGCGTGGAGAAAAACTTCTCCAAGCTGGGCACTACAGTCGTGCTGTGCATGTTCACGCTGCTCTACGCGTGCATCAACGTCTTCTGCTGGTCGGCGGTGCAGCTGGACCTCACGCATCGGGAGCTGATCGAGAGGAGGCAGCGCTGGGGCTGGCTGGCCATGTACTACTCTGGACGCTTCGTGGAGAACTTCCTCCTCATAACGCTCTGGTACTTCTTCAAGTCGGACTTCTACGAGTACGTGTGCGCGCCGCTGCTGGGCGTCCAGCTGCTGATCTCCTACAGCCTGGCCGTGCTCTTCATGCTGCTCTTCTACCAGTTCTGCCACCCTTGCAGACGCCTCTTTAGGTACAACATACACGACTGCCTGCACTGCATCTGCTGCCGCAGAAAGAGGCGTGGAGAGAACGGGAGGCGGGGAAACCTGCCCCCGTCGTACTCCACGGCTGGAACCATGGTGCTGATGCCAGAGGAGCCGCTGGAGCTGCTGGATCCTCAAAACTCTCACTGTCCCGACCTCACCAATCATCCGGAGGAGCAGGAGACGGCCATTATCGAAGACATGATGGAGGCAGCCTGAGAGGGCGCTGCAAGGTTTCCTCCCAATGTAGGCCTTGAGGAATAAAATACAAGCTAAATATCTTTGTGTTCTTTGAGAGAGGATGTTTTAGGGAACAAACTTTTGCCTTTTTCTCTGAAGTGCACCAAGCTACCCATTTACAGTTGTGAGAGGGAAGTGACCCTGTGGTGTGTTCATGGAGGATTATTGCATACAGTGAGGGCTCACGGCCCCAGCCTACCAAAGAATGTAGCATGTCAAGTTTTGCGTCGATGCACAAAGGCGTCTGTTGAGAGAGCAGCGCTGAGCCAGGTGAGAAAAACATGCCGAGTGTGTCTGAAGTGGCCAAAAACACTGACCAGGACACCCCTCCGTTCACTTCCTCTCAGGGTTTCTGTGCTCTCAACACAAGCCCGCTCGCATACGTCTGCATCTGCACTAACGACACTAAAAATCAGATAAATACGGCAGGAATGGCAAGAAAAGGTCAGAATTTTGATTTCCTCATACCTTAACCGCTGTCGTGAATGACCTGTGTTGTTCGCTTCCCAGCTGCCTTGAATGAAAGACAATATTGTTTTAGAGTTGCAGAAGAACATTTAAAAACACGATAAATGTCTGTGAGAATTTTGTAATGAAAAATACTGTTCAATATCTGTGAGGAAGAAACGAAATGAATCTTAATACTGTTGCATTAACAAGACTGACACTGAATGAGCTACGACTTTACTGAAGTGCTTTAACTTTGCTTGTTGTTTTTTTTATGTTTTGTCCATGTTTGTTTTACAGTGCCTTGTACTACTTGAACCTTTAATAAAACAAGAAAAAGCAGTCTCTCCTGTTTATTTTTGTCCTCTTTATAATAAAACACAGGCTTATTTTCGCCACATGTGCAATAAAACCTCTCTTTCTACTCTGACGCTCCGGGACGATCATGATTCCCTGAATGTGGAATAGAATAGAATAAACTTTATTAATCCCACAGAGAAGACATTTACTTGTGCAGCAGCAAACATACACACTCAACAATTTTACAAAATACACACGAAGTAGGAAAAGGTATAAAAAAAAGTATATCCTAAAAAGAAAAATAACCAATAAATAGCTAAATAATTAAAAAACTATATAAAAAATTAGCAATGTACAAAATAAATACTAAACCCGAAAAACGAATAATATATACAGGACTGTCTCAGAAAATTAGAATATTGTGATAAAGTTCTTTATTTTCTGTAAAGCAATTAAAAAAAAACTAAAATGTCATACATTCTGGATTCATTACAAATCAACTGAAATATTGCAAGCCTTGTATTATTTTAATATTGCTGATTATGGTTTACAGTTTAAGATTAAGAGTCCCAGAATATTCTAATTTTTTTTAGATAGGATATTTGAGTTTTCTTAAGCTGTAAACCATGATCAGAAATAATAAAATAAAAGGCTTGCAATATTTCAGTTGATTTGTAATAAATCCAGAATGAATTACATTTTTGTTTTTTTAATTGCATTACAGAAAATCATAATATTCAAATTTTCTGAGACAGTCCTGTACATGTGCAAAAATACCAGTGAAGTATTTAGAGGGAGAAGGTTATTGCACTCTAGTGACTAGAGATGGTTAGAGTCTGATTGCTGTGACGTGTATTTCCTTATTCCTGCTGTCCAGTAACTTTGTTCCAAGTGAAACTTCCGCCCTGGAGGAATGTAGTCCTGCAGCTGTGTGTGATTTCCCGATGCTCGTCAGCAGGTCTTGTTTCCCTGAGTCACCTGGCCGGAGGGAGGAGTCCTAACGGACAGGTATAAGAGAAAAGGGCGCAGGACTGAGGATGCAGGGAAGCCGCGGAGCGCCGACGACAAGCGTCAGTCATGGGGAATAGTATTATCAACACCGGCTTTACAGCTGTCATGCTGGTGAGCCTTTATTTTACACGCTTTGTGATGTTTTGCTTCGGATTGAAAAGCCATTTTTCTGTCACTGTCACTGCATGATGTGAACGTGATCCTGGCTGTGTTTGCAGGGGGTCTGGATGTCCATCAACATCTTTCTCTTTGTCTGGTTTTACTTCTTGTATGATTTGGGGGAGCAGTATTTCTACACGCGTCACCTGTTGGGGGTGAGTAGCCACAGGCTTGCCTTACTGCTATACTTTTGTCATCCATATAGGTTAAAGCTAAACAGGATACATGTTAAAATAAAGGCCGGGTTGCAAGAAAAGGTATTGTGTGAGTTAGAAATGACTGATAGATTGTAATTGTAATTTATTTATTTATTTCAAAACAGGGACAGTGCACAATAAGACATTAATCTTGTACAAGAGAGCATTGTGCCAGGTTGGAGCAGCTTTCTATTTTCCACCTGTAGTCCCTGGGCAGGTTGATGGAATAGATAGTACATAAAATTAGTATAAAGAAAAAATAAGTAAAATAGCAGAACAAAGCAAAGAGACAATAGATAAAATGGATCAACAGAAACATGGAAGCAGATTCAACCAAGCATGGGATCAGTCAGATGATATTTCATTGTATTTTATAGTATTATATTGTATTGTTGCTGTTGTTCTTTTCTTTGTTTTCTTTGCAAACAAGAGCTGTAATGTCAATTTCACTGAACTTGTTTAGCAACAATAAATACATCCATTCTATTCTAGATTATCAGTAGCGATGCAAATATAGACAAGTCACTTGAAAAAAATCACATTTTATTCAGTATCAGATAAATCGATGCATTTAAAGGGGACCTATTATGGCATTTAATGTCTATTTTACACAGGCCTTGAATGTCTTAAAAACAAGCTTTTGATAGTTTTTTCTATATTAATTAGAAATTCAGCCTCTGGGCCATGTCTTTATCTTTACCGTTTCTAACCCGATTCTCTATGAGGGATTCTGAGGGGGCGGGGAGGCTATGATAATTGCTGATTGGCTGCCTGAATGACGCGATACACCGCTATGAAAAAATGGCGGAAGCTCCGGCCGGCAGAGTTAAGCCTGAATTATGGTTCTGCGTTAAATCGACGCAGACCCTACGGCGTACCCTACCCTACGAACCATAAATCAGCCTTTACACCGTGTCATGCATGCGATGCGAGCGAGCGTCAAATCAATTCCATTGCTTTATTTTCTATTGGACTGTCCTAAAGGCTCAGTTATGGTTCTGCGTCACACCAACGCAGAGCACACGCCGCAGCCGTGACGCCGTGCTGAACCCTTCAGACTTCTCCGTCTCTCCATTTGGTCGCGGTGCAGTACCCCCCGCGACCACTAGTTAGCGTTCTTTTTCTGAATGGTTTATCCGACTTTTTCCGGTCACAGTAAATCAAAGAAATAAGGACAACTATTGTGCAAAAAACAAAAACAAAAAAAATTACACATAAACGAAGAAAAGAGCCCTGGAAGTTCACTACTGATTCAAACCGGAAACCGGAAATGCTTCGCTTTCAAACGAACCAATCACAGCCCTCTCCGTCTGCGTGTGCTCTGCGTCTCCTCGACGCGTAGTTACAATTTTCGGGAGGTGCACGTTAGAGACGGCGCAGGTGACGGCGTGTCCTCTGCGTCGATCCAAACCACACGCCGTAGGCACGGCGCCATTTTGACGCAGAAGCAAAACTGAGCCTTAACTGGACGCAGCACGGCGCGGCAGGCCGTTTTGAGCTGAACATTTGTCGGACGCCCTGCTTCTATTTTCTTCCTGTCGCTCGCGTTGAAAGCGCTGTAGGAAACAGTCATGGATGAGGAACAGCTGATCCAGTTAGTTAAAATGAGAAGTTATCTCTATGATTCCTCCTCATTTCACTACAAAAACCTCACTAAAGTGGCAGCTGGCTGGAGGGAGATGGACAGAGAGCGTCCGATGTCACGCAGTGCGATGCGATAGTCGACGCTCACATGCAGTTACACGGTTTTATGGTTGTGGGCGTGGTTTGCATTTTGGTTGCGTAACGAAAATGTGCCGAATCTGAACGGCTCGTAGATCCACATCACACTGGACGGCTCATCCGGGCGGCTGTACAGACACTGCAGAATTTGGTTGCTTTCCTCCTTCTCTGAGTTGGCAGGCTGAGGGGAGACCACTTTATATATGTTAAAGGAGAGAAAACGTGTTTTTCATAATAGGTCCCCTTTAAAGACTATGTGGGTAATTATTAATGGAGTGAAATAAATCCTGAAATGAATCAAACATAGATGTAGGAATGAGTTAAAACAGACTAAATTACATCTATTCTTAATTCCAGAAGGTGTTTACTTCATGATTTATCCGTCTTTGTTGGCTTTTTTTAACGTCAGGTTTGGGAGAATCCAAATAAACAAATAAAGGACACTTGTTTTTGTTAATCAACTTAACTGGTGCTGAAATACAAGTATAAAGGAGTGAAGGCACAAGTCAGCATTGAACAGTTAGATACAAATGCCTCTAAATGCTCCTAAAGTTACAATTTCCTCATTTAATGTTGTGTATATTTGGCCCTCAGTCAGCCTTGGCCTGGGCCAGAGCCCCTGCTGCTGTGCTCAACTTCAACTGCCTGCTGATTCTCCTCCCGGTTTGCAGGAACCTGCTTTCTCTGATCCGAGGAAACTTTGTGGTATGAGGTTTTTTATTTTATTTTTTTAACAAATCCCCTTTTCACATCACTCTCAGTGTCAAATACATACAGGAACTACCTTGATCAAATATGTGCTCACACCAAGCCACTTTTCTGTTATCTCTTACCTCCATGGTTCTTTTTCAGCAGATTTATAGCACTGAGTTATTACGGTACTATCAGGCTGCAGGTTCAGTGTTATCAGATTTTTCAGTCTTTACTGTAGACTGCTGATACACACAGGTTGGGTGACTTTCTGCCCTTTGCCGTGTTTCACTTCCCGTTTCTTTCTCTTCTTTATCTCCTCAGTGTTGCAGCAGAACAATGAGAAAACAACTCGACAAGAATATCAGTTTCCACAAGCTGGTGGCGTACATGATCGCTCTGATGACAGGTGAACTTTTGGAGACATTTCATTTTTCAGAAAAACCCAGGTTGCCTTTTTCTTCCTTCATTGTTGTGAATGTGATATGTCAGGAAATTCCTGTGGTAGTTTCTTTACATCTGCCACAAATATCCATTAAGACTAGCAGGTTAGCTGATGAGAGCTTTGTAGTTTAAAGACCCGTGGAAGCTCAACGACAAAAGGGAAAACAATACAAGAATTCATCATGACATTTAAAATAACACTCCAGCATTTACATTACATTTATTGCTGGCCTCTGAGACTTGACGCTACTGCTTCATCAATAACCTGCATCCTGTGTGTGTCGGACAGCTGTTCACGTGGTCGCCCACTTGCTGAACGTGGAGTGGTACAACAACAGCAGACAAGGTGTTTATGACGAACTCAGCAGCGCTCTGTCTGATTTAGAGGACACGGAAAACACCACCTATCTGAACCCCATCCGCAAGACCGACATTGTAAGTCATCGACTGCAACTATTGTGATGAAGTGAAGCAAACTGCAACAGTAAAAGTAAAATGTTGTTTAAAGTGTGTTTTAAAGTGGTTATAATTCATGCTTCATTACTTCATAGCTTTCTAAAGTCTGCATAAAGTTTGGTGTTTGTATGTACAGCACTAGCATCTGACTGATAAGGACAAAAGTCCTTTGTGTTGATGTCCTTTTATTTATGAGTTGCTCATTTCCTACTACTACTACTGTCATTTAGCAGATGCTTTTATACAAAGCATCATCTGAGAGAACAAACATGCCATTTCACCCGGGGTTTAACGTTTAGGGCCTTGCTCAGGGGCCCAAGCTGGGTCCTCTTGCCATTGCGGGGCAGCTGGGTCCTCCAGACCTGCACCTCTGTAGCCAGTAGATTACCACTCTCTTCCTGTAACTATAACAAAGGTGAATCCATCATAGCATTCAGAGTCTGTGTTAAACGAGCATGAGGCAGGATTGAGGCAGGATTTATGAAAAAAATTCGTATAGGTTTAAAGTTTTCTAGTAATAATGTCAGATGAAGCGTTCCAAACCAAAAACAATGTTTCCTCTAGTGTATCTCTCCGTTGCCTTGAACAAGCTGTGTGCTGCAAAATGTGCTGCAATTCCGGACAGGAATTTCCCGCGCTGTCCTGCGGATGTGACGTCAAATGACGCTGCATGCGAGTTCTCCCGTGCCGGCTTCACTGTTGGCTGCAGTATCCCCGACGGTCGTCGTGGCGAAGGGTGGCGCTAATGAGTCTCATTTCTTAACATTTGTTTGTGCCCAACAGTGTTATAATAGTTTGATGTTTTTTAGTAGTAGTTTTGATTTTAATTTTGTTTTTCAGTCTGTTTTGATTATTTCAGTTTATTGTAGTAAGTTTAACAAGCGCATCAATAGTGTCAGCTAAGTTTTCAGTTTTGAAAAATTGGTTAGTTTTGGTTCTGTTTTAGTCTAAGTTTAGTTTTTGAGGTTTTAAGTCACAGATATTGATAGAAAAAAAAATAGAAAGACAGACTCCTATCAACAATGCCATACAGTACAAAAATCATTTATTCTTTATTTTGAAGAGTTCATCATAAAAATGAAGCCACAAACAAAAAAAACACAACAAAAACAAATTATATGCAATTCTATTTTGTTTCAGTTAGTTTTGCATTGTTAATTTAAGTTTTTATTCAGTTTCATAAAATTCTTTTGTTTTTATTTGAGTTAACATGTTTATTTTCCCACTATTAGGTACAGCTTTAGTCTTAGTTGCTGTTAACTATAATAACTCTGGTGGCCACCATAGTCAGAGCTAAGTGGAGTGGGCAGCCAGGAGAGCTGTCCAATCAGAGCAGACTGTTTACTTTGTTTGTTTGTTAGAGGGGGTGGGCCACACATTTTATTTGTTTAGGGAGCTCACATCATTTGTAAGCACTCTCTGCTGGACAGTTGTTCCATGGACACAATATTCAAATCTGTCCATAGCTTATTGGGTTTTTCCGATTATTCCGCAGGAGTTAAAAACGCAAGATGTGGCATATTTAGTAGAATTAGTCGCAGACTGATTTTGGGGAATTTGTGTCCTTTCATTCTTTAGAGCATTTAAGAGTTCAGGTCACTGATGTTGGACAGGAATCCTGCATCGCTTCGCTTCACTCTTGATGGGTTTGGGATACGGGGCTCCATGCAGACCAGTCATGGTCTGCCACATTCATCAGATTCTTTCCTTATAGTTGTTGCTTTGTGCACCTATGGCCTTGTAGCAGCAGCTTGGGGGAGACCATGTACTAATCCAACATGATTCTGCCAAAGTTGGAAGTAAAGCATTGTCCGAAATGTCTGGCATGTTAAGATCGCCCCCTCACTGGAGATAAAGATGCCTAGTCTGGACCCTGAAAATAGATATTCAAGAATAAATTTGAAACTTTTTTACATTAATTTCTCCTTTGGGAATAATTAGACTTTAAGACTTTGATTGTGGATTGTGGCTAAAATACAGATTAGAACACTTGTTTGTGACATGTGACATGTTTGTACAGGAGTCTAGACTGGACAAACCTATTTTATTTTATTTTATTTTATTTAGTTGCAATCTGCCAGTAAAACACTAGATATCACCAGATTTTTAAAACTACACCTTAGGTTTAACATGTCAAAGCATACTCTCATGCCATATTACTCATTGTTACTCAGAAAAACATGCTGGATAATAGGGTTCATGGATATCGCTCAAGTCTTTCAGTTTTCTTTTGACAAGATTTGTGGCAGTGCATAAAATATCTGCAAAGATATTTTTTTAAATGGTTCTGTTTGTTTGGGCCCAATAAAGAAAGTCACAAAGCTGAATCCTGCTGCTGTGAATGAAAGCGCTCATCTGAGCATCACCCCTCTGCTCCTCCTCTGGCTCAGGATGCACAACAGATTCCCACCTACTTTGTTTTCACCACCATTGCTGGCCTGACAGGCGTCATCATCACTCTGTCCCTCATCCTGATCATCACCTCCTCCATGGAGGTCATCAGACGCAGCTACTTTGAAGTCTTCTGGTACACGCATCACCTTTTCATCGTTTTCTTCGCCGGCCTCGTCTTTCATGGAGCTGGGTAAGGAGGGGGGTTGGGGGGGCAGAGCTCGGCTTTCTTTTCTTCTGCTGGATTTCTGTTTTTGATGTTGCTCTTGCAGGGAGGTTTCACTTGTGTGTCTCATCTGCAGGCGCATTGTGAGGAGTCAGAATGATGAGCCTGTACATAACATCACTTTTTGTAAAGACCGGCCTGCAGACTGGGGAAAGATTCCCGAATGTCCCATCCCTAAGTTTGCTGGAGGATTCCCGCAGGTTTGTCTTTCTCTCCTTTCTTTATTGCACTGACTACTACTACTACAGTACAAGTGCGACCAGAGAAATGTTAACTATCGTGTTTCTGGTTGCCTTTTCCAGACCTGGATGTGGGTGATCGGCCCCATGATCATTTATGTCTGTGAGCGTCTGCTGCGTTTCATTCGATACATACAGAAAGTCCAATACAGAAAGGTGCGTCTCATGTGCAGATCATTTGCGTCTTATTCAGCTGTTCTGCAATTTGCATCACCGTTAGCGCTCTGTTCTCAGATTGTGATGCGGCCATCCAAAGTGCTGGAGCTGCAGCTGGTGAAGAGTGGCTTCAAAATGGAGGTGGGTCAATACGTTTTCCTCAACTGCCCGGCCATCTCCCAGCTGGAGTGGCATCCCTTCACCATGACCTCAGCCCCGGAGGAGGACTTCTTCAGCGTCCACATCCGCTCGGCCGGGGACTGGACGGACAAACTCATCGACATCATGCAGAAGCTTCCCGAGGGAGCACAGGGTCCCAAGTGAGTGTTCCAGTTTTACAGGAATCCTGTTTTCATGCATGTAAATAGTTATCATGCAAGCAAGAAACATGTTTCCCTAAAAATCTCAATTTAGATGTAGTTCAAATCTTTCAAACAAAATACTAGCAAATTCTTTCAATCTTTGGTATTATAACTTTTAACATCAATGATATTTGTTTCCGATGAGTGGACGTGGATTTGGGTCTGCAGGCTCAAATGTTAAAATTTAAAATTAAGATTTTCTGTATTTCTGTCCATATTCTCTCCAATCCACAAGTGTAAGGAGCAGAAATAATGCAAAAATAAATTATTTATATTATGTTATAAACCACTATAAGTGTAAATTGCCTAAAACCACACTGGATCTGAGGTTAATGTTACAGAATTTAAAATATAATTGGGTTACAAAGTAATTACACTTAGGACTCCACCATCTGCATGAGTTATAAAGTTCAAAACAAACAAATAAATATATATTTGTTGCCGTTATGAAAGAATAATCTACAATAGTATAGATACGTTTTTTTCTACAGGAATGTCTTGAATTTGCGGGGTAAAAGTAGCCCAGAAATTTGGACGCACCGCTACCAAATTTAAATCTGCTTTGCAGGTACATATTTTTTTTAATATGACTCTGACCTTTCATGCAACTATAAACAGATTTTGTTTTTACCCCTAAACTGTTTGATTTTTGAACCTTTCTAGTTAAGATCTTTTGAAGGAAACAATACAGTAAAGTTATGCAGCATTTCTTTTCCATAAAAGTGAGTCAGCAAATTGTAGAAAAAACTTTTGCATGTGGCTCATCTGATCATTTCACATCATCTTTTTTAGCACTTAGTTTAGCTATTTGTCATAAAACAGCTGATGTTTAATTTTCCACATTTTTTTTCTGGTCGGGCAAATGTGTTGTCAATGCTCTGCTAAAAGCTGTGGATTAACTTATTTAAGGTGTTTGAAAGCTTCTGAAGAGCCAATAAATTGACTTTGTTGCTAGATTAACACGCTAGAGTTTGTGATGTAATTGTTTTTTGTTGGGTTGTGCATATTTGGATGGAAAAAAAGCACAGAAATTGAGCCATGGCTATAAAAGGAGTCAAGCGGCTTGTGGCATTGATCCATGTTAAACACTGCAAGAATAAACCGAGCATATTTCTTCAGTTGCTGTTTTCAAAGGATTGAATATGACTCTGAGAACAGACAGTCATGAGGCTTTAAAGCCACGACACTTGTAACACTCAGTCTCATAGGTTTCATTTAGAATGCACACAAATGAACAGAATGGAGCTGAGGAACCAAATCTAACTTAATCATAACCAAATCTCATCATGAAATGTAAAAAAATAATGTCTTTCAAGAGTATAGAAAACGTTATTTCGATTTTACTTTAACCCGGAGCAAATTGGGGCCCTAAGCAAAATGTTATTTGGTCATTTTACCACTCTTTCAACAGAGGCGAATGCATAGGGCGTTAATAAGGCATTCAATAAATGTTAATGAGGGCCGCTGGAAAAAAAGATTCTCCAGTCTAGACAGAGACTGGAGAAAGATTCCTATCTAATGAGTGGCAGCTCAGGTGTTTGTTCTACAAAGTTTTATTTCAACAACATACCCACCTTCAAGTGAAGCACGACTTTCCTCGTGTTTTGCCTTTTTGTTTTTCTGGCTCGCTCATGATTTGTGATGTCTTTTAGACGACATGTTGAAATCTCACCTTCTGTAGCTCTGCAAGAGCCTGCCTGCACACGCACCCCTCTGATGGGTCATATGTCGAGTCAATCATTGCGTGGTCAGATTACAGGTCTCTCTTCTCCCCTCCTCCTCATGGTAACGCAAATGCACATCCATTGCTAACGAGGAAATGCATCCCTTCGTGCAAAACGTGGCCCCCCGTTGGAAGATGAGGCCCTACACACAGCAAGTGTTCTGTATTTGGGAGGGGGCGGCCCTGCTTTAGTCAATCTGCAAAACTCGTCTATAGTTTAACGCAACATTATCATCTGTTCCCATTATAATGAAAAATATGAAGCCCTAAAAAAAATAGAGATGGATAAATGAGGATGTGAGATATTTAAAGCCCGTGAGAGAGTTTTGTTAAGAGAGCATACATGTTTTGTAAAAGACGTCCCAGATTATGATGGAAATGAGATGTCAGATTTGAATGCAGTCTCCATCCTGCAGGAGCGTTGCCTAATACTCGCCTTGTTTGCCATAAATATAACAGCAGCGATCCCGTTTTATGGTATCTGAGGTCATGAACTGTCCTTCTTTTGGGTCTATTGACAGTTGTTTTCATCACATTGGTAGTCGACAGCAACTGGACAGATTCCTATACAAACAGCTCATTTCATACAGGTTCTTCACACATACAAGGTTTAAATGGCCTCTGTTTATCTGTAGAGACCCTATCCACACTATCACTAAACTTGAATGGCATTTTTGAGTCTTAAACTGACAACTTATTTTGACATAGCTCGACTAAAGGGCCAACATGAAACACATATCCGTTCTCATGCAAAACAGCTTCCATTCATGTCGTTTCGATCCCTAACAAACGTTTATTCTCCTTACAATCCAATAATAGGCCTTGGGTTGCTTTAACTTCTTTAACCTCTTTTTTTTTAAATGTTAAGATGAGATAAGTCGCCCAACTGACAGCAGTTCTATAACAAAATAAAATGGGCCAAATGTGGAGCTTGGTGGTGCACCGCAGGAAAAGGTAGCTGAATATACAGTACTGTACGCCTGTAACTCATCCTATTTGCTTAAACTATTTCCAGTGCAGTATTATTTCCACATCTTTTGGCACTTAACTGGTTTATTATGTATCTTTCCATCACTTGAAGTATATTTTATATATTTAAATGTATTTTTTCCTGTTTTCAGGATGGGTGTGGACGGACCTTTTGGCACAGCCAGCGAGGATGTGTTCGACTACGAGGTCAGCATGCTGGTCGGTGC